>NW_026623145.1:4200000-4707209 GCF_028827395.1 Penicillium hordei | reverse complement strand
CCCTAAACCCTAAAACCCTAAACCCTAACCCTAAACCCTAAGCCCTAAACCCTAACCCTAAAAATTCCCTTTAAAAAAAAACCCCCCTTTTTTCCCCGCCTTCTAAGCCCTTCTCTTCCTCCCAAAACCCTCACCAAAACTACTTGCCCAAAACTGCTCTACCCTTGGATACTACTACCCAAACTACTCTTCTGGTATCAATTCCCCAAACTTGTCCCAACCCCTTGGATTATCACTCCCCAACCCCAACATCCAAAACCCTCACCCCTGGCAATGTGTAATGTCTGGACCTACCTTCTTCCTGCCTTGTTGCTACCTTCCAAACCCTCACCCATAACTATGTGTAAACCGGCCTCCATCCCAACTTCCACAACCCTCCCCCCTCAATCTTGCCCTCTATGAATCTTTTCAATCCAAATGTCCAAAACCCTGACCCATGACCATCTGTAACCTGGCCTCAATCCGAACTCCCGAAACCCTGCCCCCTCACCATATGTGAAACCTGCCTCGATTCCAACCTCCAAAACCCTCCCCCCTCGATCTGCCCTATGCAAATCTTTCAAATCCAAACATCCAACCCCCTGGCCTATGCCTATCTGTGAACCGGACTATTTGTAAACCGGCCTCAATCCCAACTTCCAAAACCCTCACCCCAACCCATATGTCAACCTGCCTCGATTCTAACTTCCAAAACCCTCACCCCTCACCATCGGTAAACCTGCCTCTATCCTACCTTCCAAACCCTGACCCCTACATAATATTCAATCATCACTGCAAATCTAAATTTAAAACTCACTTTCTTCCTCTGCACAACTATATCTGGAAATATATATTTGTGTTAATCTACTCGTTATCTCGTTAATATCCCCGTCTTTGCAATCCCATCTTGATATATATAATCCTTACAACTTCCATCCAATACACTAAACCCCGCCGACCTCTATCCATGCCCGCCGTAACCATACAAATTCCACCGCCAATTTAAACACCTCCTCGTTCCTATGTCTCGATCCCAAATACCGCACTAGCCCGTCCTGGTCCTCAATCCCTACCCCATGCTCCTCTAACCGCCGTGCCCACCCTTTACGTACCTCCTCCCCCGCACTATTGCCGCCCTGCGGCCCAAACACCATTATCGCAATCGTACTAATCATCATATTGCGATATACACATGGCCCTTGGCTCTGGAAACTCCTGTATATCGTCTGCGGTAACCCATATTGATAACAACCACAAAACTTGGCCCAATGCCCCCGGATCTCCTTGCGCACTTCTATCATCCACTGCCGTACCTCCTAGTGCCTAGGATCATAACACTAGAATAACTCGTGGTCGTACGCTCTGCCTTACTGCTCGCATAAAAAATACCGTTGTACCCACTGCGCTACCTGCTGTTCTAAAAACCCTTCTTGTGGCCCTATTAGCTCCTGCTCCTGCTAGAATAATACCCGTGCTATCTGCCGCTCCTAGTCCTGACGCTGGAACTCCTGGTTCGCTGTCTGCCGAATCTGTGCCCGCTGGGCAGTACGCTCCTCCGCCTGGTCAATTGCTGCTCGCTTTCTGATCTGGACCGCACTGGTGGTTGTCGATGGGTCCCGTTGGAACTAGGGGGATGTCTGGCTCCGTTGTCTGCTAACCTGGGACTGGAACCCTTCCAATTTGTCGTATGGCTTATCGGTAATCCGCCTGGGTATTGACTGCCCGGGACTTCTAGCCTGGGACTGGAACATCTCCGATCCCTCGTCGCTTTCACTATGTACTGCGTCGGCCGATGATTCCTGCCTGGGTCCGTCGATTGCCCGGTCGCATTCCTCGTCGCTGAATACATTAGTATGCTCTTCGAAATTCTCTTCACAAATCCTACTAACGGCCTGCCGCACTCGGTATCTGGCCGCTTTGCGTAATCGCGCCTGCGCCACCCGACTTCCTGACTGCGCCGCCCGGATCGTGTCCCGCGTTACCTATCGCCCTACGTCGACCTACTATATCTCCCTAGGGTCGACGTTGACTTCGAATGGGGTCACTCCCCTATCGTATATAGGCTCGTCGCTGGAATCCTCTATATAGCTCTCACTATCTTCGACTCTACTGTTTATGTCGGTATCTATATCGACCACCACGTCAACCCTAGGCGTACTCGCTGTGCCGCCTATCTCCTTCTCGTGCGCTAGCTAATCCGGGTCATATCTATTATATATCTGCTCTACTTGACCGTGATCGCCGCAATAACTTCGTCGGTATCTATCTACCGTGCCGTCTAAATACCTATCTAATATATATCTTCGATAACTAGGATGCTCCGCCTCTATATACTATTGAATACGTCGTACCTTATCCTCTGGTATATCCTAGATCATATACTCTAGCATTTACGTCTTCGCCGGCTAGATAATAATGGCCTCGCTGCGCTGGCCGTTACGGCCTATACGACCGCTCTCCTACGCGTAATCTATTAACGTGCGTGGCTGCCTAATATAGATAATATAACGGATATCGGGAATGTCTACCCCTATACCTAATGCGCTAGTAGCTACGATTACTAGCGACTGCCCGCTCTAGAACTCGCCTAACACCCTCGCCTTATCTAATTGTCGGCTGTGGTATATCCCGTACCCTAGCTCGCTTACTAATATCTGTCCCGTCCGGACTACCGATATATATACAATTACCTTACCTAGTCGACTGCGACGGATACGGTCGCGGATTATAGATAATACCTACGGCGCCTCGATCTAATGGTCCCTAAATATATACTACCGGTCTACTGTGGGACGAACTACCCGGTATACCACGTTACTGCGACTTATACGGGTACGGAATAACTATACCTTCTCGCGGGTCGTCTCGATACGTATGAATATCTTACTCTCCTCGCGGGGTGGTAATGTCGCTATTATATATACTATCTATACTCTAAACCTACTTAACCGCCCTAGTCGGGCTATAACGGGGCGGAAATCCTTCTAGTCGTTTAATATAACGTGGTACTCGTTAATAACAATCCGATCTAATCGGTGCTATAGCCTCTACCGGTTTAAAAAACCTATAAAATCTGGTCCTAGCGCGGACTCGGGCGTAACTAGCACGATATTCGTATCGTCGGCCGGCTACCGGCTCTCCTATTTAATATATCGGATATTCAACCGCTAGTATCGTCGCTATATATCGCTACGTAATACGATTAGCGGGACTACTACTACCGTCGTACTACTAGCGACCTACGCGGGTAATATAAATAATACGCTCTTACCGCCGCCGGTAGATATTACTATAATAATCGGACTCTATCCCTATTGGATCGCCTTAATCGCGGGTCCTTAGATACCGCGGAACCGGACTAGCTCGTTACCTATTATCTTCTATAACTCGGGCTATATTAGTATCTCCTATAACTTCTACCGACGGTCCTAGCGACTACGCTCGGCTTCTATCTCCTATAGCGACGGCTAGCTGGCTCCGCGGGGGTCTATATATTCACTATCGCCGTATACGAAGCCTAAAAACCGGTGCTAATCCGTGCTCGACAATCGGAATAACTGCCGTCGATATGCTATGGTACCGGGCTACTCGGTAATCTTACGCCTATATACTATACTTACGATATACGACGAATACGCTACCTATAAATCTGTAACGTAGCCTATCTATTCCTCCGCTCCTATACCGCCCTCGTCGTCGGTATCGTCCTAGTCCTCCGGTATACGATTATCTATATATACGTTATTCGGGAACTAGTTAGAATACCGTATATACCGTCGACTGATCCTAATAGTAATATCTCGGTACGCCGTTAAATTAATCGCTCTATCTAACCCCCGGCTAGTCTCGCTCTTTAAATCGTCCTATAACCGCTCTAAGCTCTATACCCGCTATATATCGGGGTCGGGGGGCTATATATATACCGCTCGTTAGTATCTAGGTAGTTAGTCGGTAAACCCCTTAATCGGGACCCCTAGACTACTATACTTACTAGTTATTCCTCTCTTTATCGCGTCGGTAGTCCTAATATAGCTCTATTCGCTCGATAAACGGTAATACTAACTATAAATACTATACTACTAGCTCCCTAATATCCTATGGTAAATACCGGTAGATAATTTTTATATCGTTCGATACGTAAAACCCCTTATAGTATGACGTGACTATCGTAACTATCCCGTCCTCGATAAATACGTTCCGGTAGCTACCGCTATCGGTATTCTTATATCGAATACTTAATAGTTCTAGCGTATAGGCGGGCTATCCGCTATAAATATAGATAGTAATACTTAACTTCCGATAGAATACTACTACTCGTCGTATAAACGAATCGATCTTAGCTATCTAGGGTACTCTATACTCGAAAAACTACTTCGCTAGCTAGGGCTTCTATTATAACCGCTACTATATCTACTTCGCTCCGTCTATAGGCTATAGTATATAGGTATCTTATAAAAAACTCTAACTATAGCTACTCTATATAGGATCGTTATATAATATCTTCTATAGGATCTTAGGTATATCGGCGATATCCGTAAATATTAACTCGTCTAATAATAACTACCGCGTATTACTAACTAACTAGTATATAAACCCCTTAAACTAACCTATCGTAAACGTTAGCTCCTTATAATATAACCGATCCTAATCTATCTATCCTATATAGCCTAGCGTCGTACTATTATAATAGATCTTTAACCTATATATACGTAAATCTAAAATCTACTATATTAGGCTGTCTATACCGCGGACTATAAATTTATCGACTATTAAAACGACCTAATCGTAGAATGATTATACCTAACTATTCTAGCTAAAGTGGATTAATATAGTTTAGCTAGATAGTAGGGGGGAACTATAACCCGCCGATATATATCCTAGCTTATCTATCGTACTCTTACCCTCCTACGTACTAGTTATACGATATTCTTATAAAATCTTTATTATTTCGCCCGCCTACGGGTCTAATCGTATAGCTTTATATACTATTATAAATCGTACGACTTTGATAATCTAGGATAAAATTAGTAGGTAATTATCGGCGTCGCGCTAACCGGCTTTACCTCGGCCTTATACCGCTAGTATATATATTAACGTATACTCGTAGTCCTCTACCCGTATATACTAGTTTAATAATTCTATATAAAAATCTAAATATATTATATCGATAGCGGATAATTCGAATTACGCCCGATTATCGGGTATATTACGGTCCGTACGTCCGAACTAGTAAAATTTATCTTTACTCGCCTAGCTCGGAACGGGACTAGCGCCGCGCGAACTATTAGCGGACTCTAGATCTAGGGGATTACAGACTAGCGAACTAGGTTAGCTAGACTAGGTAACCGCCTACGCTTCGTTCTATAGTTTCTCCTACGTACGCTATTATCGCTAGGTAAATAAATACTTCGGACTATTCTACTCGTATAGGACCTATATACGTACGAAAAATATTAATACCTACTACCACGGGATACTATATTTAACGATAGCCTCTTCTACTATATACGCTTATAGCGGCTTACTAGGTATCTTATCGCGCTCGACCTATATAGCTTCGATCTAGATAGTATGGCCTATACGCGCGCTAATCTTTTAACTTATATAGGCTATGGCGGCTATAGAATCCTAAATCGCGGCCGTGGTTAATACTTCCTCGCTTTAGTCTTTAGGATTAGGTTATTAGACGTACTAGACTAAATCGTTAGGGTTTAAACTAGCTAAATATACGGCCTACTATATACGATATAACTATAGGTTCGCTTTATCTCGCTAGCCGGCTTCGATCTATATAGGCTAGTTAATATACTACTAGTATAGTTCTTCTATTTTATCGAGCTCTATATAGATTTAGGACGCCTACTAGACGGGCTATTCTATCGGAACGGGCTAGCCTACTAGCTCGCTCGATAGGTAGCCCTATACGTAGATATAATACCTACCTATACCTTAGGTAAATACCTATTAGTATATAACCGTATAGCTAAATTACTAAAATTGCTACTAGGCGGAATTATAGGTTACTATATAAAGACGACCTTTACTATTAGCTAGGGTCTAACTATATTTCTTACGCTAATACTTCTTTATCGCCTTAGCTAACCTAACTATATACCCGTATTATATATCTCTATAATATAAAATACTATCGTTATAGATTAGAATTCCGGGGATAGAATTAACTAATCTTTTAGGGACTTCCTATTATTTATACTACTATACTCCGTCCTACTATTTAATAGTATATTATATCTATCGGCTATCGGCTATTAGGGCTTTATAGTATATCCCTCGTAAATATCGACTAATTTTACTAGGCCTAACGCCGATCTAATAACGTTTATAAATAATAATAGGGTATTCTATAGGTTTAGTAAAAAGTTCGTTCTCTATATTAATATAGTAATATATATCTATAAATTTATATAATAAATTTATAAATTATATAATAAACTAGGGTAGATAAAGTAGTAGAAGTTTTTCGAAATTAAACTAGACGATAGCTAGGACTTCTAATTACCCCTAAATCTTATCTTAGTCTTATAACTATCTAATTATATCTTAGACTAATCAATTTATTAACCCTAATATTAATATTATAGGTAGTTAATAGCGGTCGTATCTCTACTTCCTAAGTCCTTACTAAAATATCTACTAAATTTCAATCGAAATTTTCTCTACTAATACTGACTAAATCTACTATAAATCGAAAATATATAAAATTTATTACTATAGATATAACTCCTAAAAATCTAAGTATTATCCGACGCTAACTACTAAATACACCGGGCGTGTCAAAATTAATGGATTCGGGGGTAGCCCCACTTTTTTCTCCTATACTTAACGGCAAAACCCTAATGGATTCCACCCCCGAATCCCCTCCCCCCATGGGATAGAATCGACTATCCAGCCACGTACGCGGCCCCCCCCGCGGGTGTGGAATATGCAGATTACTAGGACATAGAAGAGAAACATGTCCAGATAGACCAGTTAGTTAGTTGATTTAATTTAATGGCGTTATGGTTGAGATAAATGCATTTAAATTTAATGGGTTGGGTAGGGTGGGCCACTCTGTGGTGAAATACGTTAGCTAGTGCGTAACATAATGATGGATTCTATTGGTTGTGATAACTGACTAAGGGGAAAGGAGAGAGTAGGGGACGATAGGAGATAGCAATCATAGAGGTCCTACGGCATGTAGGATCACGTGCCATATCACGTGACCACTGGATCCAACAATTACTACTACCCAATGAAAACCATGCGATCCTAACAGAATCTCAGAGTTAGGCACATAGGGTCACGTGACAGGTCACGTGACCACTACACCCAACATGATTCCCTTTGATTCCTCGTTATTAACTAACTGTACTCCCTGTATCATCTGCCCATTTAGGCCCTTGAAAGCCTCGAATTCTAGAAGAAGTAACCTACTGGATGGCTCTGACTGTTACAAGAATAACATGAAACTATCACCATCGCCATGGCGCTGCAGTTCATTGACCAGAGCCTCAGCGGAATTGGCCGCTCTGACAGGCGCATCATCCGCTCCCACGTCATGCGCGGCAAAAATACGGGCAAGCAGCGCCGATCCACCAAGAAGCAGAAGAATGTCGCAGAGCTCAAGTCGCTCTTATATGCTCCAGAATCCGGATACGTAATCCCGCGACAGGTGCTCTGGAGTGACCTGTGTGTCACTTCGTTCCCTCAAGAGCTCGACTCCCAGTCCATGGGGCTTATGCATCGATGTATGCTCCCCTCATTACTCGGCTGGTCATCCAGGTCCTATTATGTCTAACATTATAATCACAGGGTTTTTTGATATTAGTGATACGCTATTTCCACCGCAGTTCTGTACTAAGTTCGACATCATAAAGTCGATCTGGGTCAACTGCATTCTTGCAGATGAAGCATGTGAGTGACAGCATTGTCGGTAGGTTCATACGGCGCCGTTAACAACCCGGAACACAGATTTCCACAGCACTTTGGCTATAAACGCGTCTTACGTTGACTTCTTCCAGCGGAAACCAGCAATATCGCCAAGAACTCTTCATCATATCTCCAAGGCGTACGCTTTGGTTAACATCAAACTGTCGGGTCCCTTCTCTGTTTCGGACAGCGCCATAGCTGCTGTGGTTAGTCTCGCCATCTACCAGCAAGTACATCACCAGCCTGCAATCGGACTCGTACATCTCCACGGGCTCTATCACATGATTGAGCTGCGGGGTGGGATTGCCAGGCTAATGCAAGAAAATCGTGCACTGGCAATGAAGCCATTGAGGTACGTGAAAAGGCTTGCTTTCGCGACCTGCCTTCACTTTGCCTTCACTTTCCCTCGTTATGGCATTCTCTGCTTCTGAATGACAGTCTATGAGTTTTCATCTAACTACTTTTAGGCTCGATATTGAATTAGCAATGCAAAATGGAACACCCACATTGTTTCGCGGCGATGAAGTTCCCATTCACTCGGTCCTATGCGATCACGATGTCAGCAATAGGCATCTTCCCCGAGATACCTTTTGGATGCCACCCATAATGCTAGATCTGCTCAGCTTCTCAAAGTCGCTCAACGAAGCGGCGAGAAGGTCAAAACCGAAACTTGACCCTCTAGACTATACAGAGACACTTCTGTCGCTCCTTTATCGCCTTGTAGATGTCTTGCCACGAAGAAAACCCACTACTAAGCCCGGAGGACTCTACGGGCATGTGACATACCTTGCGATGCTATCATTTATGACGACGATGCTACCTGAGTACACCCGCGATGGTCCCAGCTTCTCCCTTCTTTCTGATGGTCTGGAAAGCGCCATGCAAGACCTCTGCGCCACAGCACCAGAGTCTTCGGACTATAATTCGTCCTTAATCTTATGGATTCTCTTCATAAGCGGGATATCGGTGTTAAATTTGAAGGACCATTACTGGCTATCGCCATTGATTGCCGACAATTGTACACGGCTAGGGCTGGAGAATTGGGGTGCCATCCAGCGGGAGCTAAGTCGGTTTTCTTGGATATTCAGTTTGCACGAAGATCAAGGCCGTCATCTATGGGAGCATGTACGACTGGGGAGCAGAGAGGTTTCATGGGATATTCCATCACGAGAGTCGTCATGACATTCGACATGTTCGTTACTCTAAAAGACTTCTGGGTCTCATGGAAATGCGGCATTCTACCAACCCGGCTATCCGTTGATGTTCCGGCGTCTTTCATTAGATGCCCGCATATCGGGCCTTGTGGTACAACTCGGGAGAGATGTACGATTTGATGTCCGGCTCTCCCTTCTGAGCGCACTGGTAGCTAATGTAAGCATGCATTCCCTTGCCATTCTCCAAGCCCCTGTGCTCGGAGAGCCTCTCTAACATGCCAAGATACCCATCGCAGTACGTGCCACGGCCATGTGCGTACATCCAGGCCATCAAGTTGCGGGCAATGGTCAGATCATCCGCACCATACTTGCGAGTGGTCAAGTAAAACTTGACCTCCGGCTTGCCATTCAACGGGGCAATATCGAAGAAGTAGATGAAGCCCTCGCACAGAGTCTCAAAGTCCTTCCAGGTATTGCCGCCGGTGGTGGCCTCGACGGAAATCTCCTCCTCCTCGGGGAAATCTGCTGGCAGGCCCAAGACAGCAGTGATCATGGAGCGTAGATCCTGCAGGCTGTCCTCGGCGATGTCGCAGATTCCACCCATTGTCATGATTTCCCGGACCGACTTGAAGCTGGTGTGAGTGGACGTGAAGTACATCTTGAGGCGGGACTTGGATGAATCTATATTGTCTATTCCCATTACGTTGGGCTTCATCAGCTTGCCCTCGGGGCTGGTGGTCATGAAATGCATCAAAGCATCTCTCCCTGGGTGGCCCTCGCTAGGGGTAAGTTTCACGATGGCATCGTCCCACTCTTGCAGAGTGTTAGGGTCGCCTCCCATGAACAGTTTCCTCGCTAGGAAGTATGACTTGAGTCCGAAGTCGGCTTTTTTGTTATACTCGATGGCGTGCATGAGAGTGGTGGCTGGCGGCTCGCCGGCTTCCAGCTCCTTGGCATAAAACTCTCTGTCGGGGTTGTAAACTTCTGCTAGGAAGTGACGAAACCATGAGTAGTCCGTTGCGGGAAGTACTTGAGTCACCTTGTCCATATAGTCCAGCGTTGGATCATGGTTCAGCGGGTCGGATGCTGTGCCCGAGTCCTTGCCAATCGCCTCCCATGAGTAGCGGATGTCAGGCTCGCCGACCGTGGTGTTCCACTTCCAGGAGTACTCCAAAGGCGAGCCATCATAGGCAATCAGAGATTTAAATACTGGAGTGCCGTCGGGCTTTGGTGCTGGTCCCAGTCGAGGCACCTGGCTTCTTGTTAACATCAACTTGTCTATGGATTATAGTGGCATGTCAGAATATGGGCTTACAATCCAGTGGTAGTGGAAAAGAAGCACCTCATACTGCTTCTCGATCGAATATCCAGCCGCATCAATCATTACTGCGAGATGATATCCAGTGAGGTTCCACCACAACTTAACATCTTTGTTTACCACCTGCGGGAGACTTTTTTTTACCAGCGAGTTCCACACCCTGAGCGGTGATGCAGACTGGGTCGGTGTGAATGAAGATGGCATTTTCTCGAGAGTAGAATGGAGGATGACAGTGGAAGAACAGTTTTTTTGTAGGATTAGTTATCATATATATAGCGCTCATGCTACCTTGAAGCGAACTAACAAGGGCCCCGAGTTATCCTAATAGGATCGCTGACATCACTCTAGACCCGAAATGTTATATAGATGAATCCTCGTAACTCGGGGCCGGATCTTACATAACCAACGAAGACATAGATATGTTGCCAATCAATCTGGAAAACCGTGAAAAGATTGGATGATGTATCTAATGAAATGCTACAATGCTGTATATGATGTATATGTTGCTAGTTGTGGGATGAGATCTTTACCTGGAACCCAGAGGGCTTGGCTAGCCACTTGTTCTCAACCGTCCAGTTACCAACAGGATTTACTAATTCAATCTGTTTTGAATTGTTAGGTCAGACCCAATAATAGTAATGGAATTTTACTTACATCGTACTGTTGCAACAGAGATGGAACGAGTTTGTAGATTTCAAAGTAGGCCAAATGCCTTCCAAGGCAGCTTCGATGACCCGCGCCAAACTAAATATAGCAGAGTCAGTCCGCTATAGTTCCGGCATATGTAAATATAATCGAATGGCATGGGAACATACTGTTAAAAGCGCATTGTTCATTTCTTGTCGCTTGGACTCACTACACAGCCAGCGTTCAGGTCGCCATGAGTCAGGATCCGCACCAAACATGGATGCTTCGCGATGCATAGCCCAAGGGTTCTATATGTTATGACGCAAAGTTTAGAACCGAAATTCTCGTTATTTGTCAACTTTCGGGATATTCTTACAATTCCGATTCTGGTGCCGGGGGGAATATAATGGCCATCGACTTCCAAACCACCCTCGGGTACAACGCGTTCAAAGGGGAGGGAAAAAGGAGGATGCATTCTTGTGGCCTCTTTGACACAGGCATCCAGATACTGCAATTCTCTGGACTCCTTCCAGGTTACATATCTGGACAGACGGCCTTTAGCTGCGGCGTCATCAACCTCTTCTTTGAGTCTGGCGAGAGAGGAAGGATTTTTGAGAAGATGATACATGACGGCGCCGGCCAGGATGCTGGTCGTGTCTGCACCGGCAACGATGTTAGAGTTGACCCAAGTGGGAACGAATCTATATCATATCCGTCAATTCATGTTGCATAATGGTGGTTCTGATTCGGGAGTTCGTACAGGCTTGGAAGAGTGGAATCCTTGGCCTGTTCGTCGAGAAAACAGGATAGGAAATCCTTCTGACCGAGGTTCTGCTTCTCATCTTTGCTCAAGCTCATTCGTTCCATGATTCTAGCGAACCCAAACTCGGCCAGAGGGTTCTTCTTGGTCGAACCAGGTACCAGCGGATTATCTCTCCAGAGATAATCGAGCCAAGGCATTTGGGTATTCTGGGATTCTGGTAAGCAACAATACCCGAGCCGTAGAACTGGGAGGCCGACACCTACAGCAGCAACCTGTCTAAAGTAGGCCCATATATTAGCCATGATGCCATCAACATCTTCACCTTTTTCCAAGCAGCCTAGCTCCCGAGAGAAAGTGACTTCGCCAAGGACGTCGAACATAAAGAATTGAATCCATTGGAAGAGATCGAAGTCTGTGTCCTTGTTCGCAAACAATTCATCCAGACGAGAGAAAAAGTGTTTCAGAGTGGATGTCATCGTCGACTCAAACGTTGCCAAATGACTAACTGAGAACAAACGGGCAACAGGTCTTCTCATCCGCCGATGAATGTCTTCGTCGCGTGTTGCAAAAATATCAGGAAGCTTGCCACCCTTGATTCTTGGCATTATTGAGTCGTAAAATTCCGACTTGGTAAGTGTAGCGTTAACAAAAGCAAAGCTTGATTCAATTTAGGGGGCAAGATACCTTCTCAAGTCTATTTTTAAATCCATAGATAGTGTCAATGGCCTTGGGCTGAGAAACCATGACCGCGTTGGGTCCGACGCGTACCACGGTGCCATACTTGCGATGAAGGGCAGTGTGTATATCATGCGCGCCACCAGTCGTAACCCAGGATCGTCGGACGAGGTTTGTCAGAGCTGACATCCGTGGCCCAGGGATATGCCTCAAGCGAAACCATAGTCGCAGAATATTGAAGGAAATCACTACAATTACTGTTAGGGCAACGATTACACCCAGTCGGCAAGCTTTGTCACTGAGAGGCAGACAAATATGTGCTAGTTGCATGGTGATTATGAGGTCGTATGAGGTCTACAAGTCCGTCCTGATTGGCATGGTATATGGTTTTAATTGATCTGGCGAAATCTCACGCTTGACCACTCGGGTCCAAGAGCTCAGCTATTGTGGCCAATGTAACTCGGGTCCCAACGACAAAGTTCCAATTTTAAGGCCCAGCAGATACCATGAGAACAGCCGTTGAGCCCTATGTATAAAATAGTTATGAGTAGCACTAAGTGAGGGAAGCAGGGTCATGGGTTAGTATAGTCGGAATTCTTTTTTCCATCCTGGATGCCAGTAGTCTACATGCAAGCCAGCCTTCTACAGAGCGACAGCCCATCCGTCTGGAAACCATACGGTATCAAACAGTTTCCTTCCCCAGAATTTGAAGCAAAAAGTTGTAGCCTTCCATAACATAACCCCAGCGACAGCCATTGGGATCGCGGTATAAGTCGAACAGGTGAGGCTCCCCGGGCGCGATTGTAAGCCCCGACTCGATGCCAGCGTCTTTCATCGCGGCAACCGTCCGCTGAGCCTGTTCCCATGGGATCAGATCATCACTGGTGCCAAACACGATGTGGGTTGGCGACTTGTAATTGCCTTGAAGAATCTGCGCGTAGGGACTAGCCTGGATAACGTCTTCTTTTGGTGGTTGTTGCAGGCGATTGAATGCTGACGCAACCTGCTGTGGCACGCTTGGCCCTGCTGGTAGCCCGCGGAAAAGGACAGGAAGAGTCTGTCCATGCCAGTTCATATGAAGGAGAACTCGGCTGCGAGGATCTTTAGGTGCCATCCACCCTGTTGCTGCCTTCGTCGTGGATGGTATATTGTAAGCCGTGATTGGAGCATTGTAAACTCCGTCGATGACGTTGTATGACTCGCCGCCAAACGTGTCAGAGTGTTTTGGCATATTGGGCTTCAGCCAAAAATCATCTTCGTAATTGGTCGGACAGTAAAAGGCCAGGATGCCTGTTGGGGGAGAGATTCCACGTGGTATCGAGGTCCACGCCAGAGACATGGCAAGCGTACCACCAGTGGACCAGCCGATAACTACTGCCCTGCTGCAGTCAAGTCTCTCATTGACTCGGGTTTTTGTCAAACTCAGAGATGGCAGCGAGTTCCGTGCCCAGGCATATGCATCGGCGACATCGACGAGTGGTCCTTCTAAGATGGTGGTCTCTGGGCAGAGTCTGTAGTCAATGGATACAGGCAAAATACCATTGTCAAGAAGAAGTTGTATTTGACGTGGTCGAATATCTTGACGCGATAGCATCACATGACCTCCTCCGTGGATCACTAAGCCTATACCAGAGCATTGTTAGCTCCGGCCTGTACATTCCTACGCTGGAAAGCCGGATCATACCATACCAGTGACCCAAGTATCATATCTGGCCGCCATCTGCGGTGACGGGTAGCGGATATCTGCCCTCAGTGGAAGATCTTTGTCTGTATGTGCAAAGACAACCGTCTCAATATTTCCAGTCTTCTCCTGCGGCATGCTGCGATACGAGGATGGATCTTGCACGGGCTGCTTGAACCCGGAGATGACCCTCACGGCCTCTGATTCGGGTGTATGGCCGCCCGTCCATGACACATGCTGGAAACCGACCTGTAGCATAATATTTTCCCAGAACTCGGGAGTCGCGAGCACGTAAGGACGTCCATCATCGTACAGCCACCATCCGTCAAGGAGGCCAAAGACCATGTCTAGCCAGTAGTTCCTAGTAGTAAGCTCGACTAGCGACACAAAACCGTGGGGTTGCAGTAGCTTGCTAATGTTTCCCATGGAGTTTTGGAGATTGCGGGTTGCATGGATACAGTTGGTCGCAAGGACAACGTCGAACTGTCCCAGGTATTGGGCGGGTGGCTCCTTTTCGATATCGACGGTGCCGTATTTCATGCAGTCGTAACGGGCAAACTTGCGCTTACCACCTGTGACAAGTGCAGAAGAGATGTCGGTGAAAGTGTACTCGATCGGTATCCCGCACTGCACCAGTCGGTCCACAATGCAGCGCGTCGTGGCACCAGTTCCAGCCCCAAGCTCCATGATGTGGAACTTTCCATCAGGCCCTGGTGAGGATGTACTCAGTGCTTCCTCCAGGTAGTCTGTTAGTAGCTGCGAGTGAATTACAAACATGGGCGCAGTGCTGTACACATCTTTCAGGATCTCCCTGTTGGATTTGTTTCCGAACAGCACTGCTAGAGGATCCATCTTGCCAGTAAGGAGTTTCGACATGTCCGAACCACAGAGATTTAGTAGCGTATGTTCTTTGGCATGTTGAGGGAACTGTGCCAGGATATCCTTGTACAGGACGCTGGATGGCAATTTCTGTACGATCGCATCTGAGCGGACGTATTCTTTGCCGTCGTAGTCGGCCAACTTGCCCCATCGGAGGATCTCGTTGAAAACTTTGATCATACTTTCATGCTTGGGAGCTACAAGAATTCGTGGGATCTGCTCTCCTGGTCTCAGTGTGTTCAGATCGATGCCGAAATCGGCTAAGGCTTCGACCACGTAAGCTAGAACCAGGTCTGCTTGCTTGTCGGCGACTTTGGTGTAGAAATCGCTGAAGTGATATTGCTCTGCAAACCTATCGAAGTGCCCCTTGATACTTTCAAATGCCTGAGCTGCGCTATCGAGGACAGCTGTTGTCGAAACAGACTGCACCTTGGCAGTCGCAGTGAAGATATCGCCGCCATCGACACTATTGTCAGTCATGGTGCCCGGTGTTGTCATCCCATTTGACTGCGCCCGTGTTGAAGTGACCGTGGTCGAATCTGTGCTGCTTGCTGGTCGGAGAGAAGTGACGGCGCTGACGAGGATGTCTGCGAGATGCCCGAAGCTGCTCTCGCTCAATAAAAGCTTAGAATCAATCGAAACACCAAAGATTTCTTCGATATCACTCATAAGCTCCATGCTGAGGAGGGAATCCAGACCGTGATCCATGAGGTTCGTTGGTCCTGTGAAGTCTGTAGGTGGACATTCGAGATGAGTGCCCAGCAAACCAGCCAGTTGCGCGACGAGCTCTTCGTAGTCCGGCACACCTGCATTTTTAGCCACTGATGTGGTTTGCTCAATCACAACCTCACGAATGACATCTTGCTCTTCGGCTGACGAGATGGCCAGGGTAGATGGGAGAGGAGGTGCAAGCTTGGCTTGTGGCGACTGATCCACTGAATTGACGGACCCTTGTCGGCTCTCATGTGTATCTAGGTATGAGCATAAAGATCCAAAAGTCTGCAGATCAAACAGTTGAGCCGTATCAATTGCTATGTTAAAGACCTCTTGAACCTCTGATACAATTTCCGTGGTCATCAGTGAATCGATGCCGAGTTGGTCTAGGGTAACCGTCGTCTGGAACTGATTCGCAGGTACATCGGTTATTTCGCTGAGCATTTGCCGAAGCTGCGTCTCAACATTTGGCAACTGGGTCCTCATTTGGATGACCGGCGATGATGGCGATGGAATTTTCTTAGCTGTCATTGCCTCCACTTGAGGTCCAGTCTGCCTTGATGGCTGCTGCTGGCCTGGTATAGGCTGACTCAGCACCACTGTCGGGGTCTTCGACACAGACGAGATCAATGGAGCTTTGCCGGTATTCAAACGACCGCGTTGAGTTGTTTCATTTCTCATAGGCGCGGAAGTCTCATTTTGGTTGGCGCGAGACAAGATCTTGGCAAGTGTTGCCGTCTTTACCCTGCTGAACTTTGCTCCAAAGACAATGAAGACAAGTTTATTGGTACCCTTGTCCGTAACGAATATATCGTTAGAGCTTTCCTTCTCGCCAATGGAGGTAGATATGGCAAAAACGTCCCAAGCAGGGCTGCCCCCCTCAGTCTGTCGCTTGCCAAACTCGGGCGACAACTGGATGCGGTCGACATGGGTAGAGACAAAGACCTCGTCCGACGGGCAAGGTGCCAGACAGTTTGCAAACAATCCAGGAACCTGGAAGAAATTGTCGATGGCTACAGGGAAAGATAGAAGATCTTTTGAAACTCCCGGTTGGGTCTCTAGTAGGGACACCTCGGCAGCGACAAAGCCATCGTTGGTACTAGCGAGCCTTCGAACGCCTTGGTAGAAGTCATGGTATTGGACTACCCTGGAGAAGATCTTGTAGACGACCGACCCGTAGACTGCCTCGCTTTCCGGCTGCGTGGCCATTTCTGCGTATCTCTGGACATGGTCTTGTCTCTGGTCCTTGTGAATATGCTGGAGTAGTTTCCTAGTCCTTTCAAACTCCGCAATAACAGTTGTATCATCATCTGGAGTAATCTCGCATTTGCCGGCAGCGTGTGTCTGCATAGCAGTTGGCTTTACAGCACGGCCCTGTGAATGGAAAGCGAAATTGAATCTCCGGCCAGTAGTATCTGATGACTTTAATACAAGCTGGACGATCTTGTCCTGACTCATACCTAGCGGAGAAGCCATTTCGAGCTCATCCACACGGGCGAACGGAGCAGATGTCATTTTGTTGATGTTTGCCAGATCCTTAGCTGCCCGAAGAACTAGCTCAAGGTACATTGATGCGGGACATAGAGACTCGTGTAATACGGAATGACCGGCAACAAGTACCTTCCATTCTTCAGAACGTGGGTCAATGGTAAAGGTGGTCTGCTTCTGGCCGTTGCCAATGTCTTGAGACCCTGCGAACGTAACAAGGACCGGCTCCGGCTCGGCTAAGGCCGATTCAGAACTTTTCGACACCGTCCCAGTTGACTCTGAACCATTTCCTGCCTGTAGGTCAAAGTCGAGCCAGTGCTCGTTCTTTTCAAATTGGTAAGGCGGCAAGTTCAGATGCCGGTAATCCTGACGTTGGATGTGGTGGAACGGCCAATATTGAACATGTTCACCGTTCTTCCATAAGCCTACTGTTATGTCCACCAATTCGCTCATGGCGTCATCTCGAGACAAGTTGATTGGGCAAAATGAATGGTCTTTGAAATCCGCCAGAGCTCGGCGCACCATACCTGTTACAGGAGAGTTGGATCCAACTTCTAACCATGTACATGCGCCGAGCCGCATCTCAATTCGCTTTACTGCATCCTTGAAGTATACAGGTGTTCGAGTATGCTCAGCGATCAGCTTAGCAGTGACCTCGCTCCAAGGTTGCCCGTTGGAGCAGGTCTCCAAGGGAATCTTGGGCTTGTTAAATGTAAGCCCCTGCGCGAGTCTCTCCAGTTCTGGAAGAATGGGATCGCAGAAGCGCGAATGAAAGCCATGAGTCACATCCAAGACCTTGGTTTTAATATTGGTCCTCTTCGTGGCCTGGAGAGCAGCGCTGATTTCAACAGAAGATCCAACGAGGACATGGCTTGACGGTCCATTAAAGCATGCCACCTCAATCCCAGAACTGGAAGGCGAATTAATTGTCCGTATCTGAGAGACTATTTGCATTGTACTCGCGCGGTCAGCCTCGAGGGCAAGCATAGAGCCGCTCTCAGAAGCCCAACTGTCGCGCATGAGTATTCCTCGACCATGTACCAATTTGAGACCGTCGACGAGCGACAGAACACCGGAGACCGTCAAGGCGGTGAGTTGACCAAATGAGTGGCCAAGAACACAATTAGCCTTTAGACCACAGGCAATCCATGATTGTGCGCAAGCATATTGCAGCGCAAACTGCATCGTCTGGAGCGACACCACGTCATGAACCGGAGCCGGGTCGAATATGTCAGGATATATGCCATTATGGCCAAATCCTTTTATCACATCGTTGCAATCATCGAGGTACTTGCGGAATACGTGCGAGCACTCATAGACACTCTTGCTCAGGCCAACAGTGCGAGCTGTCTGGCCACCGAAGATGAGAACGACAGGTTTCGGACTTTGGCTCGGTTGACAGATGGTTGAAACGGGATCGGAAGCCACTACACGAAGTTGGCTGTCTAGCTCGGATAGGCTAGAGACGGCTGTTGCAAACATGTTGGGCAGGGTTCTGTTTTGCCTGTCGCTGAGGTTGAATGTAAAATCTGCGAGCAGACTTGCGCCTGAAGCAGATTGTCCATTGAGCGAAGACACGTAATCAGCCAATTTTGCACAGTTCTCACTGAGACTCTTTGGACTGTTGGCGGTGATGACAAGGGGATACTTATTTCTCCCATACAATGTAGCGGTAGCAACATCTTGCGATGGCGGTTGCTCGACTATCATGGCAGCAATGCTGCCCGCGGCTCCATAGTTGTTCACACATGCGACAAGCCTTTTTGCATTCCATGGCATAGTCTCCGTAGGAATGTAGATTTGACCCGGTATCAGCGAAATCTTGGGGTGCGCACACTGGAGATGTGCCTGTCTTGGAATGGCGCGATGCTGCATCATCAGGATAATTTTGATAAGACCAGCGACACCAGAGGCGCCTTCGGTATGTCCAATATTACCCTTGACCGATGCAAAGTATAGCGGATCCGGTCTTGACTGGGTGCCAAATACCTCCTTGATCGCACCGAATTCGAGAGGGTCACCAACGGGAGTGCCTGTGCCATGAGCCTCGACGTATGTGACGGCCTCTGGCGTGATTCCAGCAGTACTGAGGAGCTTTCTGTAAAGGTCTGCCTGTGATGGGCTGTAGGGGACGGTGATAGGCACCTTGTTGCTGCTTTGGCGGACTGCGGTTGAAAGGATCGTGCCGAGAATATTGTCGCCACACACAATGGCGTCTGACAGACGCTTCAGGATGACGAGACCGACACCCTCCCCACGGCAGTAGCCATCTGCGCTGGCGTCAAATGACTTGCTTGCGCCCGTGGAGCTAAGAAACGATGCAGAGGATAGATTTTGATAGAAGAAAGGGCTTGTGAAGACGGAGACACCGCCAGCAATGGCGCTCTTGCAGTCACCGTGCAAAATAGCCTTGCAAGCAGCGTCAATGGCAACAGCTGAGGATGAACAGGCCGTGTCCAGGGCAATCGATGGTCCAGTGAGGCCGAAAAAATGGCTGATCCGGCCTGGAACAAATGCCCTCAATGTACCCAGTGCAGAAAAGGCATTGGATGGATGACTGGCCACGTTATCGTTGTATTCAGAGGCGCATACTCCGATAAAACATCCGACGTCAAACTCTGGCTCGCGGGGCCCAAAAAAGCCGCTCGACTCCAAGGCCTCGTACGAAACTTCAAGGAGAAGCCTCTGTTGCGGGTCCATAGATGCAGCCTCGCGGCTGGACTTCTTGAAGAAACGGTTGTCGAACCTTGAGATGCTGTCCAGGTAGTTGCCAAAGTACACCGTCTTGTCGGTGCTGCGTTGATGTTCGCTTGCCGGGAAACGACCTTTGGGAAGATCGCTCATCATAGACTGGCCCTTCTCCAAAATACGCCAGTAATCTTCAACTGAATCAGCTCCGGAGAATCTGCATCCCATACCGACGATGGCAACAGCGTTGGGCGACACTTCCTCGAGTACGGCACTACCCATTGTGGATCCGGACGTTTTTGTCATGTTTGTTTCCTCCTTGTTAATAGGAATGCTGTGAGCTGAAGCTGTTGAGCCAAGGGGGATTATAATGGAGATATGAAGAGATCACCAAGATATATCCTCTTATATAAGTCAGCAACGGAAATGTTCGCTATAGAAGCTGCGGTAATCGGGTCCTCAGAAATGTCTTTTTAGGTGCCCCCACCATCAAAGAGCCCCCAGAACGAAATAGCACTACGACGAATCATACCACAAGCCATGTTTCCACCAACGGTGCAGCGGTTATCTTACACGAGAGAGTAAAACACGACTGGAATTGCGATCTTCATCCCAACTCGGGTCTCTCCAAACACGTCCGACTCGGGTCCACGATGACTACCCAGCCCCCCCGGAGCAAAAATTCTTTTGGCTTTGAACAAGAGCTGAATGGTACAGCTATAGACTCTGTGTAGGTGGCTCATTGCTATAAAGAGATTGAACTTACCGGGAGAGAAGCCGTTGGCTTATCACACCAGTAGGGGAATGTGTGGTTAGGAATATAGCAGTCAAGGGCCGGTTTGTCTGAAATGAAGGGATCATCTAGATCATACGCCCCTGGATACTCACCAAGCCTATCAATACTCGCTCGGTTTATCCGTAGATATTCGAGTTCAGAAGGCACTCGCCGTAGATGGCGCTTCGTGTCACTATAGTTTGCCGATGACTCTAGGGCTTGATCGTTGATATTAATTAATGTTTGGGGCTCAATACAACTTTAGGTTCAAGATAAGCATTTTTCACTCTAATTAAATCACAAAACAGACAATGATAAGCAGTGAATATGTTTCCCTGCAATATAACCTGCTACTGAAGCAGCTTGATACTCTTCCAGTAATTCACATACGCCCGTATATAATCATCTCCCACTTGATCCATGTGGGCCATAGTTTGACTCACACTGCGTGAGGAAGTTGTGTCGAGAATCACAGAACCGCATGACATTTTAAGAAAGTCATTTCTCAAAAACTGAATCAGACTTGCCGCAGGGTTGTCCGGCCCGGGTGCAGACTGAATATGATCTAGCCATTGGTCCAATGCGACAATGGACGAACTGGGTATCTGCAATTCTTTGGACAATAAAGTGACTGTATGTTCCCAACTCTGTCGAGTCGGATTCTCGAGATGGTATACCAGCTGCAGAGGGTCTCTGTGGAAGAGAATCTCACTGAGGGCCTGAGCAGCGGAATCCACTGGCAGCCAGGATAATGTCTGTACACAAATTTTAGTCAGGAAACGAACATCTATGTATATCGGAATTCAATAATTTTGACTTACTCCACGTAGATCAGGAAACTTGCCCATCTTCTGAGATGACGTGCATACCGCGACGAAATGTTCGTTTGAGTTCCAGTAACCACTGCTTGCTCCAGCAATCTGCCCGACTCGTACCACTCCAACCTCAATTTCAGGATATTTATTTGCCGCACGCTGAATCATTTTCTCACATACAAGCTTCGCCTTAGCATAGCCCAAGTTGAGGGTCAAAGCCGGGTCATCCGGAATGACTTCGGGAACCAGCTTTTGTCCAGATAAGAGTGAATAGTTGCCGACTGTGGAAATAGAGGATATGAATAACAGTCTTGGCTTCGTGGTATCGCAACGGGAGCGTGCTTCACGTGCAAACTTCAACAGGTACTGCAGAGATTTGAAAGAGGAATCATACGACTGCAGTCCCATCTTAAAGTTCATTGGCCACGCAATATGCACAATATGTGTCACCTCTGTCGCCAGACTCTCGTAGTCGTGCTTCTTCAGTCCGAACCATTGGCTCGCTGTATCCGTCTGATATGCCTCGACTTTGGCCCAGGCATCATCGTTGACTAAGATATTTCGAGAATCCAAGGCACTTTTCTGAGCTTGCAATGCATCCTCTTTGCCAGACCTGTTGAGACAGATGACTCGATTGACAGAGTCATCGGAGAGAAGCTGCGCTAAGAAGAAAGATCCTAAACTTCCTGTGGCGCCTGTAAGTACCACAACAGACCTTTTTCCTCGACGGGCTGACATGTTTGAAGAAGATTGAGATGCGATGAAATGGAACAAATACACGGCACAAAATAAAATCAACTTAGGAAGCAGTTGTACCAAGAGTGAACCGCTAAAGAGGGAGAGAGCGGAATGAGGAATGATCGGGTGGTCTTTTCTACTGGTGTATTTTTCCACCAGTTGTTCGAGAAACTGAGACTCGGTGTCTACTACATTAGTAGCAACGTTCCCGAACAGAAGTGCGTCTGCGATGCTGTTAATGGACGGGTGCCGGTAGACGAAGTCGTCAGCGATATTGGCAACCGGCAGAACATGGCATGCACCGGGACCCAACTCAGAGTGTGTCGCCTGCACCGCACCTTTTAATAGTCTGCGAAGCTTCGTTGCCTGTAGGCTGTCCATACCTTGGGCAAAGAAGTCGTCTTCGTAATTGGCTTGCCATCCCGTGCTTTCTGCCACGAGGGCCCTGATGCTGGAATGTGACGAGGACAGGTCCAGCGCTGGTGCTACGGCGACCTCAAGAGTGCGGTATACAGCGGATATCTCTTCTGCGTATTTCTTCGTCACTGCCTTGCGCAAGATGGTTCCCTTGTCTGATCTCGGAAGATCCCCGGGAGAGACGACTAATACAGCGGCCAGAGACGTGATTTTGGCATGAGCATCCATCTGCCAGCCAGCTTCCTTGATTACAGGCCAAACAGTCGCCTTGAATTGGGCAATATCGCCCAAACTCAGCGTATCAGCAGTCTCAATAATGACGCCTATTTCGAATTGACCTTCCCCGAATGCGGTTGCGTCCTTTACTCCATCGTGCTGTCGCAGCAGAGACTCCAGGATGGTAGGCTTCACTTTCTCACCGGTTGCGAGGCAAATCAGGTCGTCCGTACGACCAGCCACGGTGAAGTCTAACTGTGAAATATCGCTCCCTGCGGGGTACTCGGTTGTGGTTACGATGAGATCTTGCAGCTCAAAGCGCTCAGTCCAGCCGAATGGCACCATGCTTAGCCTGTACGTGAAGGCATGTTGATCGGATTGATTTAGTTCCGCTTCAACACGATCCAGTCTCACTCGAAGCGGTTCGAGTGTGTCGCGTCGCAACCTTAGTCGTCGCCAGTTGTGTTCCTTACCGGGGATGAGCAACGGTGTCATTGGACCAGTTTCGGTAGCGCCATACTGGCCGATCAGTCTGATGCCATTTGCCTGAAGTCTTTGTCCGACCGATTCTTTTGGCATGCCGCCGCCGAATCCAACAAAATCTAGTCTTGCAAGAGCTTCGTGTCCCTTGTTTTGTGGAAGTCCTTCAATTTCTTCCAAAACGGACGGCACAGTTAACAATGCTCTTGCACCAGACTGTTCTAGGAGCGCAACGACTGATGCTCCGTCGGGTACCACTGAGGGCGGAGGGATGCACACGGTTTTTCCGGCACCCAACGAGAGACAGATCGCGACGAAGCCAAATCCCTGTTCAAACATTAGCACAAGATTCAATTTTCGGTAGCAGTGATTAAAAGCTGACGTGGAATAGTGGCAGCGTCGAAATTGTCAGACCGTGAGTTTCACTGTCTGAGGCAAAAGCGTGGCATGTTGCATACCCCAAGAAATATTTATGTGAGCAGGGAATTGGCTTTGGCAGCCCTGATGTTCCGGATGAGTGGAGAATAACCACCTGACGGTCCTGCTCTGACACAAAATGGGTCGCATGCGCAGCATATGCAGGTTGGCGATCAACTGCATGGTCCACTTCTTCCAGAAGTTTTTCCCACTCAGCTGCCACACCAATTGTCGCTGTAACACCTCCATGTCTCTCGGCTTCGTTTGTCCACTCTGGGGTAGATATGGCTTCAGAGGCAAGAGCCTGTAATGTAGAAGAGGCTATGACGAGCCTTGCACCCGTCTCCTGAAGGAGGTGACGCACAGCAGAGGAACTCAATCGTGCCGACAGAAGCACAACTGGCACGCCCATTCCCATGCACGCGAGGACATAGATAACCAGGCCAACTTGACTCTCCGTCAATATGGCAACCGGGGCGCATTTTGTCACATGTCCGTCTGCATCAGCTGTGGGAGGATGAAGACCAGAATCCTCCCTTTTCAGCCTGGCCTGGCAACGCACAACGGCACGTTGTAACTTCCCATAGCTCACCGATACGAAGCTCTGGTCTCGTGTTGCTTGTATGCAGAATGTATGCTGTAGATTGTGTTTGCCATGGAAATCGACCAGGTCTGGGAGTGTACGTATGCCAGCATTGGAGTTTACATCCAGGCCCACCTTAGGTGGGATGAAGGCAGACATTGGGTTTCAGTAGGTGTCGACTCAGTAGTATCGTGCTGATGGGTAAGTTAAATTGCTACAGGTGGCCAGATAAAATCAGGTTTCAATTGTAATCATACCAAGCCCGAATCTAAGTATTGTGGATTGACCCCAACTCGGTGGAATTATTCATCAATCATGGCCCCAACATGGGCTGGTGAACTAGACAGCTGCCGAACGAACTCGGGTCCGCAATGTGGTTATGCTGCCAAGAGCAATCGCAATGCTCGGCATGTATTTTGTCGCTTGCTCTTCAAAAAAGGGGAAATTCTACTACAAGGTTTGACTACTCAAATTTGTCCTCATTTCAAAGTATGGTAAATATATTCTTTGGTCTATGCCTCATGTGCAGTATCTAGAAGTATGTATATCTATCCACTTCCAAAAAATCTAGTGAACTCCTTTCATTTCCCGTTGAAGACGTATCGAACTCTGAGACCCGCGCTGTGCTTGAGTATGCTGCCGATGATCTCGTGGGCCACAGTTGGGTCTACTTCATTTAATGTCAGGATGACACTCCCCTTCCGCTCGTTCTCCAAAACGGCATCACCGCCCTGCATTTCTATACTCGCATCGACATACGCCCCTGGTCCGCCCATACTACTGATATCTTCAGCTTTCCCGCCAACTTCACAGACTGCAGCATGAGAAGATACCGAGCTGGGAAAGCCGTGATGATCCGCAGTACCGTTTTCCCACCATGGAAACTGGGACCCAGACGAGGTCAAGGATGACACCTGAAACGGATCGCTCCAAGAAAGGCAGTCGTTGTGTGGTACCGACAGACCCTGTTGATTCTGCATGTTTGTCGCACACCCAAACCAGCTTTGATCCAATATGGTATTTGCGCTATTCGGTATCATAGGAAACTCATGAGTGTGTTGAAAACTAGAGTCACTGGAGAATTCAACCCTGAGATCTGGGTCGACCAGCATGTCTCGGGCATCAATGTATGTGGCCTCGGGGGTGCCGTCATGGGTCTCGTCGTAGGCAGTACCGTCTCTGCATAAGGCCATTTCATCTCCATCTGAACTTGGGGTCTGCAGTTGCGTGGGTATGTGTTCCGTGGCACTTGTATTTCGGCTCCTGCGGCCAAGAAGAAGGCTCCTTTAGAGATGGTCAACTTGTGCTCTGTGCTGATGAAGCAGCCTACTCACCGATTTCGTATGTCGTGAGTGGAACGGTCTGGGAAAACTGAGAGGCTAATCTGCTTCCAATTGTTGTCGTGTGTTTTAATGGCCGCCAACAGTATTTCATCATCTTCCGTGGTCCACGAAGTATGCTTCAGGCCAGGCCTCAGCGTTTGCTGCCAGCGTTTTGCACACTCTGCCATTGATAATTAGTGGGGACATTTCATCCGATGACCTTATCAAGATATGTGATAGCTCACGGTCTGCATTGCGACACTGCATCATGGTGGCCACGCGAGACCATCTGGTTTGATAGTCAGCACCACCAATTGATCTAATATGACACTGTCGGGTTTAAATACTTGAACCCCAGCTGCTGCACTGCACGCTGTAGTCTCTCATCTTCTTCCCGTGTCCATACACCCTTTTGAATGTCGACCTGTACTTTTGACCATCGCTTGCGGCAGTCTTTGTTGGTGCGGCCGATAAGCAATGAGGCAATATCGTTCCAATTCTGTACGTTTCCATATTGGCATGCTGCGTGGTGAGCCGAACGTTAGCTTGGAACATTGTTACATTGCAATGTATACATCCAAGTTGGTGGGGTTGTTACATTGCGCTTGCACCGCACTCTTCAAGATTTCATCTTCCTGACTAGTCCACCATCTCCTTTCTCGAGTAGAAGGCATCCCTGGATACACGGTGAGCAAACAAATCTTTGTTCAACTAAAGACTCGTGCGCACCTAACCCAGTGAGAATCTGAATATATGTATAGCCCGCCCTGTAAGTTGGTTATTCATGCAAGTGAGATTTGTACACGTATCTGCCCGTGCCAGGTCACATAAACATAGCCCTGAACCACCCTCAGCCTCTCGCATGTGCATATGCATGAAGGCTGGTCTCGGGTAAGCCAGACTAATGTAAGCAAAAGCACCACGGGCCGCGATCAACCCGCGATCAAGCCGCAGCAACTCATAAAGCGACAGATAGTCTGACCAGAAAGCTTGAACTAAATAAACTGGCTGTTCCCTATGGAAAAGCGGTTCGGAAGCTGCGGCTATCGATCAGACTTTCGTCAAATCAGCGTCTAAAAGGCTTACTTGGGCTGCATGAGTTTTGCTTTTCGCCGGCATGAGGTGACATAGACTAACTCACACCTAGACAACGCCCCGAGGCTAGCGAAAAGAGAGGAGTTAGTGTCGCTGTGCTCAACATTTCAACAAAAATTTCGCAAGATTCCTTCCGCTCTTTCCCGGACCGCTGCTCGACCCAGATGAACTAGCGCCTGGAGCGATATGCAGTCGATCTTAGACCTTGACACACGGGAAATTTTAGTCCCATAGGGGTCACGTGGGATCCACTTCCATGGTAAATTCCAGATATCGTTGCCAAGACTACGATCATTTGCCTAGTTAGGTAATAGTCTAACCTAAATAGTGAAGAGGGGAACGCTCAAGGCTGTATGCTCTGCGGCATACGGGTCGATTCAGCACCCGTAGTTCAGCTTCATACCCAACTTTGCATACAAGGGAGCCTAGATGCACTGCCCTGGAAGTGGATTCAGAGAGGTGTAGGAGTGTGTATTCTCAATCTGTATCTATCTGCTACTTGTAACCTCATAATCTCAATGCTTACATAACAACATATGGAAAAAGAAGAGGCAAGGGCAAATGCGTAGTGGGGAGCCTATTTCCCCACTACAATAGGTAGTCCATGGGAAATGGGACCAGATTTTGGCTAGTCCCATGGGAAATGTCAAGGTCTAGTCGAGCTAAGCTATACAATAGTACCACGTGTATAATTTCCCTAGAGGCGTTCATAGTAGCTGTTCTATGTTAACTCAATAAAGAAAGCGCAGTCTAATAGGGTGATATTAACAGTCCGAATTCTTTAAACAAACTAGACTAGATGTTCCCAATGATAACCGTCTCGGAACCTACGGCTTTCCAATTACACAGCATTCTCAAAAGGAAATTCGCGGTCTAAAAATTCTACTTCAGCTGTGAGATGCAGCCCGGCTGCACAGATTCTAGCTTGGCAACAATCTCACCCCAGATGCCCTTCTGCAGCTTCAGGCCCTCCTGATTGGATAGCCACGTGGGCACCCAGAACTCCTTGATCTTACAGCCGGAAAGCAGCTTGCCGTGGCCCTCTTCGCCCACCACTAGCCCGTGTAGGAAGGTGCGGCTACCGACCTCTGCGGTTCGGGCCATCATGGCCCGGACCGCCTCATGCAGAATTTTGGTGAAGGTTCGGGCATCGCGACCTAGGCCGGTGGTGCAGAGACCTGGGGCGACCATAGTGATGATGACCCCTGTGCGTTCGACAGGGCACAGAGCTGCGAACTGGCGTACGGCGCACTCTTCGACGAGCTTACTGAGAGCATATCTTTGAACATATGTTAATTGGAAAAGCAAAAATATGGGACGGAAGTTTAAACCTCACCTTGAGTCCATGTTGGCCCGCTTCTGGTCGTTAAGCCCGTCGAGGATGACACCATTGCGGCTCTTATCCATCTCGCTCTTGACAGTGTACCCGAGAACACTGACGATGAAAACGAGAGTGGGCTTGATGTTGAACTTCCTGGCACACTCTTTGAGTTTGGGAATCATGAGAGCACCGAGGAACACAGTGTTGATAACATTGACAAATATGCTCGTCTCTATGCCCTCGGACTGCGACCACGCGTCGATCATGATCCCGGCGTTGCAAATGAAACCATCAATCCTGTCGAAGTCCTCTGCTAATTTCTTTACGAAGTTCTGGACAGACGCGTAGGTTGACATGTCTACATGTCGTACCTTTGTCGATGTCAATATATGGAGAATAGTGCTCAAGATCTTGCACTAGACATACCCGCACAACCCCCTTGCGGCCAGTCGTCTTCTCAATGTCACTTTTGGCAGCTTCTCCAGCCTTGAGGTTCCGCACAGCCAGCACAACGCATTCAGCTGACGCCGCGACCAGGTGTCGCGCCGTCTCGAGGCCCAGGCCGCCGTTGCCACCCGTGATGACATAGGTTTTGCCGATGCATGTATTCTCACCTACCAGTATCGGCAGGGTCCGGTACTGCTCGGCAGTCAAGCGGAGCATCACCATCTTGAAAACCGGGGTTGATATGCGTCCTCGCTAAGGGTTTGCTGTATGGTGTGGTTTGGGTGGTGTAGGTAGGGGTATGGGCACCGTATGCGAGCTTCGTATAGAACAGCTGGAAATGGACGAAGCGGGTGTACTTGAGGACACGATGTAAGAAGGGGAAGGGATGACCTCCGATTTTCTTTATATAGTCTCTTCGAGCGATGTCACCACAATCCGGGACCCTTTGTATGTGCTCTGGCCAATCTAATATTGGCGTCTTCTTTTAGACTAGCGGGTCCCCACGGCGCGAACTTTACGGCTGATTACCCCCAAGAGGGTCCGCTTACTCGTGTTTAGCCAATCTGATATTGGTGTCTTCTTTCGGATAGCTCCACGGCTAAGGAACACCAAGATACACTTATGGGCACCATTTTCACCAATCAACAACTAGTAAATCTGCCACAAGGCCCACTGTTTCCCGTCTTGCCAATCAGATATTGTTTGCCCTTTTGGGATGGCCCCGCCCAGGTACATGTAACTCGGGCCCTCTTGGCTTTGCTTTCAGCATCGCCCGATACAATATGGCCCATGAGCTTGAATTTGGAAGCATGCAAGATAACGTATTTCACAAGCGAGTGGCTACCACAGGCGAGCGGCCATCTCGAAAACACGTAGCAGATATGATTTATTCTACATTTATATTTTAACAATCATGTTATTATTTTATCCCCTCCTTAGACTTATTAATACTTTATATCAATTTTAAAGAAAGCAGAAGGCTATATTATCCCTATTTCAAAAAATACCGAAAATTACGTTATAAAAAGCTAGAAATATATATATCTTAATCACCAAGTCATATATATTCCTAAAATTCCGTAAAGATACTAAATATCGCTTAAAAAGCATAAGTATATAAGGAAATACCTATATAGACCACCGTTGTTAGGATATCAAGTTGTAATCTATCGCATCTACTATGTGTTTTCGAGGTGGCCGCTCGCTTGTGGTGGCCACTCGCTTGTGAAATACGTTAGGTATTTTGCCAAGTCGATTGTGTCATTACGTTATTTGGCAAGAAATCTTCATAATCCTCATTCCTGTAGAAATATAGTAACATTCTAACCATCGCATACATGGCTGTATCATCATCAGTAGCTACTTCTAGGCACGCGCCCCCTCCTCTTCTCAGCCCTCCTCTTCTCAGGCGCCGCGGGAATCCTCTTCACGGATGTGCCTATCTTTAGCAAGTCATTCTGCGCATCCCAGTCATCGCGAGAAATCACATCACACATATCCTCGCATTTTAAGTGTCTACCACCCAGCCATTCGCGCTGTTCGCTAGGCAGGTAGACGAGGACTTCGCATGCCAGTTCTAGGTAGTCAACCTCCCGTCAACCATCATTCTTCTGCCCTGGATCTTATTTCCCTTACTCAGATTCACCATGTCTTCGGCCTTATAGTGACCTGGCTGCAGCGAATATGCCAGCAGTCCCTTGTTCCCGTAATCGAGCATCAAGCATTCAGAGAGATGTATCATAGCAAATTCAGACAAACCATGCGTTCCGGAAGTGGGTTGGGGCAAAGGCGATCTGGCTGAAATGAGATTGACAAACGTCTTTTCGGTTCCCTTCAGCAGGAGCGGCAGCAGAATGCGAGCGACAACGAATGAATCTTCGACGCTGGCCTCCAAGACCTCCCACGAGCAAATGTCACTTGCTGCTATAGTTCCTCGCTGTATATTAAATAGAGAGATATGTTCTGTCGCGTTAGTGAGAATGTCGACATGTCCCAGTCTCGAGTGGATCTCGGGAAGCTCAGTGTCGATACTAGCAGGCTCACCAATTATGAGATGAAAGAAAAACAGCTCAGGGGCCAGTCGTCCAGCTTCTGCAGCATCCTGGGAAGCTTTTTCAATTGCATCTGAAGTACCTGAGCTGTTCACCATGGCAATGCGCTTAACTCCTGCAGTAGCAAAAGCGACGGCGGCGGCTTGGCTAAGGTCTTCAGCCGCGCCCGTAATAACGACTGTCTTGCCAGCGCAAGGTGCTGAGATTGTTCTGGGATTCATCTTCCTGTTTCGTTCGCGGCTTTTGTAATCTGAATGAGACTGAGAATTGGAGTATTTGGGCCTCAAAAGATTGACTGTTGTTGCACCTCAGCGGACAAATTTCGAACCGTGTATGCTCATTCGGCTTTTCTATATGGCAAGGTGCTTTTCGCTTACAACACGGACATTCTTCAGAGCATTCTAATTTTCCGAGCACCTCCGGACTACATGGTGCTTATCCACATCCTCATCTCACGTTGAAGGCCCGAGTTCGCGCCTCCATGCCGGACCCGAGTCATCGTCACCACGCGACAGGATTCACGGAGACGACGTTCTAGGCGGGCGAGGCAGACCTGCTATTTCCATTTTATCGCCCCTACAAATTACTAAGTACTCCCTGCAGGTCCTCCAACAGGAATGCAGGAGGGTTCCACCTTGCAGGAGCCTCGGTGGAACGGCAAGCCGTCACGAGGACCCAGCATCCTGGTTCTATTTCCAACTGAACAGCCGAAGCGAACTATTGGCTTAGCTCTCGGTCATTCATTAACCAACTATCCACAAAAAAGATCATTGTCAGCGCTGGTGGCTTAGAAGCATGAAATGGCCAAAGGGTCGTGCACGGTGCAAGGGATTTACTATAAAATCCGGCGACCATCCTATATCGTAGGTTTCTTATTCACAGTGTCTCTCAAAGCTTGATTTACTAGATACATCTTTCTGAGTTACTCTCTGACCGCAATCATGGCCCGTTTTGGGGTTCCGCGGGCCTTGTGGGTGCTACTGGCTGCCATCCAGACTGTGTCGAGCACGCCTTTGTCGACTAAGCACCTGAGTCGAGCGGATACCTCTTCATATAACGGCCCAGTATGGCCGTCGACATTAAATGGCCAGATCTACGGCACATCGTGGCCCGAGTTTGCAAACAAAACGGAGCGGTGGTCGTCATACAAGGCGCCGACGTTTGACGAAGTATTCCTCCCTGAGAACGAAAATGATCTCTCATTGGGTGTAAGTTATTTTTTTAAAAAACTTCCTGTAGGTATCATGGAAACTAATGGGGCAGTATATAGCTCGAGTTCATGTCGAGCAAGAACATGTCGTGGCTCGCCAGGTCGGGAGGACATGGGTATTCTCCGACCCTCCAGTCAATTCAGGATGGTGTCTTGGTCAACCTAGAGAATTTCAATCATGTCAAGGTCCAGCCTGATGGCACAGTCGTTGTTGGTACGGGCGCGTATTTTAGGGACTTGATCGACGCCGTGGGTGCTGCCGGAAGAGAGCTGAGTATGTCGCCTCAATTAGCACTAACTTATCTCATGTCCATGCTAACAGAATCACAGCTGTGGGCTCATGTCCCTGCGTCGGATCAACAGGCGCCATGCTCGGCGGAGGCTTGGGCCGTCTCCAAGGCTTGCACGGTCTGACCAGCGACGCGCTCCGGAAAGTCCGCTTGGCGCTGTGGAATGGTACTATCATTGAAGCGTCCGAAAACCAGAATCAGGATCTTTTCTGGGGAATTCGAGGCTCTGGTCAGAACTATGGCATCGTCTTTGAGTCAACATACGAGACTTGGCCAGCGACCCACGGAGGCTTCCACTATAGTGCAGACATGACTTTTGCCAAGAACTCAATCGAGAAAGTCATGAAGATTGTCAACAAGCTAACAACACCAGCATTGGATGATAAACTGGGACTTGTTACTTTCTTATCGTCAAATGCCACGACATCTGAGGTAAGTAAAACCGCTGACCTTACTGTTCATTGCTGATCATCTCAGCTCACAATGATTGTCAACGTCGTGTATTCTGGACCTAAGGAAGTGGGACAGAAGTATACCAAGCTCTTTTCGCCTTACAGCTTGAGCCTTGAAGAGCACATGCTGAAGTGGGAAGAGCTACCCACCAAAACTGTTTTCGGTCTCATTCCTTATTCCTGCGCGTCTGGCCCGCGATACGATCTATACAGTGTAAACGCGAGGACGCTCAACCCGCCAACATGGGTCAAATTTGGCAACGAGTTTGAAAAGTTTATGCAGCAGCACCCCGCGGCCAACGGCTCCTCCATGATGATCGAGACTTTCCCAGTCCAGGGCATTGAGGCACTCAGCGACGACTATTCCGCCTTCCCTCACCGCAAGCACTTTCACAATATCATCGAAGTCATTGGAGTATACACGGATGATAGCGTAGCAAAGCCAGTCGATGATTTTCTCCGCTCTTGGCGAGACAAATTCGCCGCTACCTCTGGATATGACATGCTCCACGTTTATCAGAACTACGCTCACGACGATGAACCGCTGTCAGCGGTTTACGGATATCAGCCGTGGCGTCATGAGCGGCTTACAAAGTTAAAGAACGCTTATGATCCCTATGGCTTCTTTGATGGGTACCATGCCGTGCCATCAAGCGTCAAGAAATGGACTTAGACCAGCAGAATGATGAAAGCAATTGATCAGAATGAAGATCTTTCCGGATCCTTGGTAAATAGAAGAGTGGATTGGCTGTTTACTATGTTAAGACCAGGTGTGGTATAGATAATTTGGTGGATTCCCACTTGCACGTGGTCAATAGCTTCTTATATGTATTCATTGACAGCTCTTCGATTCTCGAATTAATCAATATGAAGACCCGTCCTGTCTCGTTCCCTCCCCTACTCTCTTTCACAAACATTGTTAGCTGTCGCAATTAGTGATATTCAACGCTTGAGTACGATAGCTTCTCAATGCCACCTACCTCTTGCAAAGGGATCTGTTGATCAGCTACCACAATTGTAGAAGAGCGTATGGGAAGGTAGAAGCACAGGTAAAAATCAGAGACAAATACTACTTGCAGCCATGCATGTCCCGCGGTAGCACCTTGGGGTTGGTGGCAGCTAGGGCAGGTTCGGGGGCGAGAGCGCGTACATTGCTGCTTGTGTCATCTTGATGCTGGTTGTGTTGCCCTCGTAGTCTTTCCCTTCTACTAGTTTGCCAATAGCTAGTCCTTGCCCGTCCAGCACAGTCATAAATAGTTCAAATTTGGCTTTCTTCGATACGATAATTTGACAGAAAGGGTCACTGCTGATGAAAGACAAGATCGTTGTCGTAGATCTTGGGATGGTATTACGGCGTCAACATTCTCTCGTCATTCTGATAATGTTTGGCTGGTGTAAGGATATCCGAGAAAGAACGGATTGGTATTAAATACAGAAGTGTATCGTCTCAGAGGTGCCCTCGGTTCCTGTTTTGGAAGAGCGAGTTAGGGCGGCACTTCCCCTCAATAGGGGGGCATCTCTTAGATAGAACGGCATTTCTTAGGTAGCTTGTATTCCAAAACAAGCAGCTAGAAATTCAAAACAAGCAGCTTGTCATTCGAAACGAGCAGCTTGTATCTGAACAAACCCAGGGCCTACGCGAGCAATTAAGGCAGCAGGAGAGGCAATCTCACTTACGTTATGAGGTGAACATCCGAAAGTTCTTCCACGACTGTCATGTCGAAGCTTCTTCTGTTGCCACATCAGTTATGCTGCTCTCAGATTGTGCAGCACGTCCTAGAGGTGTACCAAAACCTGTGAGGTACGGGCATCAATTCGTGCGTGACGGATGACCATAGTGGAGTATCCACTTCAAGACACAGAGGCACGTTTCGTGTGATTAGACCAGCGAAGCTGTGCTTAGATTTCGCCACGGGAAGGTAAGCGACTAGCCCAGAGCGCCTACGTGCAGCCAATGAGCTTATATAATATTCCCAATTAGGGGGTTCAATTACTTCAAATCTATCCCACCATTTTCCGTCTATCACTATTAGCTTATTCTAACAGCTACTCACATAACAAGCTGGCATTTAATGAAAAATCGTATCCTTATGATAAAGGCGTGTTCCTCGTGTTAAAATATATAAGAAGGGTGAATAAAGATGTTATAAGTATCACGATCTATAGACCTCTGCATAGCCCATAAAGCCCATAGCCCAACCCAACTCAACCCAACCCACTAATGGGTTGGGCTGTGGGCCCCACCCTTCGAGCCCATCGGCCGGCTATGGGCCCATCTACCGAGCCTATAGGGCCCATTGGGGCCTATAATAGGCCCCTATTATTAACCAAACAATACAAATATGCCAATTTATCGTAGCTATATAATTGATGTATTTCTTTCCTGTTTTTTAGGGGTATTGAAATTACTACTGACTGATTTTATTTTATTTGTAAGATTTTAAGTAATAGATACTAGGAGGCCGAAAAACAAGAATCAAAATTGATTTTTATAACGCTTTACTTTTTTATAAGAGGTACTTATTTTTATTAGGGGTTTATATAGTAAGTAGAGGTACTATAAGTATTACTACAATTGACTATAGAAAGTAGTATTAATCCTCTATAGATAATATATATCTCTTTATACTAATACTTAGTAATTCTTTTTAGGTACGAATTTATGCTCAAATTGGATCTTTTTAGGGTTATTTTATATGGAATTTTGTATGAAATCCAGTATTATGATGCTAAAATCAGTATAAAATCCACTTAATTCCTACTTCTTACTATGATAATATAATAATACTAAAGATATAGGTTGGTACCTACATAAAATATAGTTATTAATCATCTACTTTATGTAACTATACTAAGACTGTATTTGTGCATAGAAATGGGCTTTGATAGGCCCCTATTAATAGGCTGTGGGTTGGGCCGGGCTTTGGGCCGGGGGTCTGGGCCCATTGATGGGCTATGCAGAGATCTAATCATATACTTTTGTCATATGTATATTTGCTTTACATCCATTTGCTTTTTCTTTTGTTCTACAGATTACTACTAAGCCTAATTAGGAAAGAGGATTGTTTGCTATAGAATTTAGGAGTAGAATAGTGGTGTTTAGGGTATTTAGGTGAATGGGCTGAATAGACTGAAGGGTAGGGCGGTAAGAGGCGATGTCCTAACAAATCAAAAAAAAAAACCGGGTGAATGCGGATATACAATAGGACAGGCTACAATGATGGAGATGCAACTACCAATGATGGATTCTATTGGTTGATGATGACTGACTAAGGGGAAAAGAGAGAGCAGGGGATGATGGAAGATAGCAATCATGGAGGTCTTGCGGCACATAGTATCACGTGACGTGTCACGTGACCACTGGACCCAACACAAAGATACAAAGCTATGTAGGGGACCCAAGATCGGCCGGGATCGGCTGGGACGGCCGAGGATACTATTAACCGAAAGCTTTTAAACTCTCGTTGATCGTGCTTCTAAAAGGGACCCACTACGTCAAATTATGGATCGGATCAACCTTGAACGCTGAGATTTTATCTGTGTTTATATACCAAAATCTCGGTGATTTGGGGCGATCTACTTTGTTGTCACGATCATTGAAAATTAAGAGTTGCAGAAATGGGCTAGTTAGACATGCTAGGGGTAGTTCGGAGGCCGTCGTGAATCCGAAATCTGGATCTTAGCAGCCTAAAAAACGGTAAGATAAAATGTCTCCAACTGATTATAGAGTTTGATTGGAGTAAATCCCATAGCGATTCTGGGATCTTGACCGGCTCCTTTCCCAGCATATCACAAATCACGTCCACATCCTGCTCATTGTCAATCTCTGCGTTTATGATTGGGCTAACGGACGTACTAACCTTGGCGTGATATGTCTCACTACTCCATGATGCAGCGCCAATTGGTACTCCGTGGTCGGCCACGGGGGGATAAAATCAACATAACAGACACAGCCCCTGGCACTCAGATTAGTAGATAGGGTAAGTCCTGGCCTTCTTAGGCCCAAAAATGGAGGTCCCTAAGGCCTCAAGTCTTCAAGTGTAATGAACAAGTGTTGTCAATATGTAGGGGACAACAAAGTATGTACGGTTTCTTCGTTATTTTTCCCTGAGAAATGGTGGGCCGCCAAGTCTCGCCTGATGTCAACTTGGAACTGGAAGGCCGAACTATACATCCACCCTCAAATACCCGAGGTCCTGAATCAACAACACTTGAATGTAGTTTGGGTAGGGAAGATAACGTATTTCCCGCGGGGGGGAGCGTAATCCGGAACACAGTTGGAAATGCGATAAATTACAACTTGATAAATATATATTTCTAGCAACGTAATTTTGGTAATTTTGGGTAATTTTAAATTATGATTATGCAATGCAGCCTTGTACTTTCCCCAATATTGATGCATCGTATTAACAAGTCTTATCAACCGCTATCGGCTCACAATCAAATAAAATAAAATCGTGGTTGTTGAGATATCAGGTTGTAATTAATTGCATTTACTGTGTGTTCCGAACTACGCAGCTCAACCGGGAAATACGTTATATACATCATTACTGTTTATCCTTTGTATGCCATGACTCGAAGTCTGTAATACCGAAGGGAAGTGGCTGAAGGATTCTGTTGTAGTATCAGTCACAATTTGCCCCCCCCCCCCCCCCTTCCTCCCGATCCTAGCTACCATTCAAAAGTACATTTTCTTCCTCTTTACATGCCGCATCGTCGTGGGTGGTAGTTCCCTACCTGTTGGAGGTCAGGTCACGTGACCTCATCTGTTTGCTCCCAGTACAGTTAGTCTCACCGCACACTAGAAAGTTCTCTTCCTTTCCTTGGCGCAATTCAGAGATTTTCAGTGCATCCCTACATTTACAAGTAGTCCTACTGGCCTCATCCATAACACTATCGATCTGCCTCCTTGAAAATGCCTTGAGCCGCGCGCAAGTGGACACAAGAGGAAGACGACATTGTATCTCGAGAGGTCAATCTTCAGCGTAAGTAGGACTCAGCCAAGCTTATAGTTACTGATACGGTCCTCTGGAGTACAGTAGCCGAAGGCAAATTAAGAGATTGGACAGTCGTTGCAAACGAAATTAGTGGTCGAACGAATAAAGATTGCCGGAAGCGGTGGTATAATGCCCTGTCAGGGGAGTTTAATAAAGGGTATTGGACGGAAGAGGAGGACAAACTTTTGACTCGAGCGGTGCAGACACACGGAGAGATGTAAGTCCTGTAACCTTTTTGCTCTGTTAGGAGCATTTTTGACTTGAGGTGCAGATGGATGGCTGCGGCCGAGATTGTGACGATGCGAAGTGCAGATCGTGCGTATTTTTGATGTCTTATGTGTTATCATCGTTAACAGCGGACAGGAATGTGTCGGTATATTGCTCGACATGCAAATGTCATAGTGGCCTAGGTAGACTTCCGGCTTGTGCCAGTGTATCTCGTTCCGACGCAAGTTAATGACTGCTTCGACGTCTATAAATGGGTACGTGCTATTCAAGGATGTCTTCGGATTTTTTTTAATCTCATCCACAGTGACACCACAATGCCTCCAAGCTTGGGGGCGATACCGGTCGCTTTTTTCCCATTAGATCTTCGCTTGGGGGCGGCGCGGCCGTGGGCGTAGCCTGGAAGCTCATTGATGAGAACTTAGGCCAAATGGTGTTAGGAATTGTGCTCCTGTGCCCTGCTCTTCTTCATCCAGAGTCTGTTCCCGATAAATACAAGGCTATTTTCAAGGCCTATGAGGAGAACTGGACTGGTTCTCCATTGCAGGACGGCGAGAGTATGATGATCTTTTAAGGTATGTCCCTCGCCTCATTATTTGGTGGTTTTATCTTTATTGTGGTTTTCTTTTCCTGCTGACCAAGTTTCATGCTTTAAGGCCACAATGGTGGCACCAACCAGCGGGCCAATCCATACGCCTTCCCATGCCTTCATCCTGGGATCTCTCGTCCTCCCCCAGTATACCAGGCTATCTGCGAGGCAGATCTAGTTCGAGATGATTCAACTATCTTCAAGTATCAGCTAGATAAATTCGGGTAATTTGAGAACTGACCGCGTATCTGGATGTTACTAACACTATACAGGATTCGAAACATGTTTCATACTTATCCAGGCACGCCCCATTACTTCTGGCTGTTCCCACAACTGCATAGCTCAGAGAATTTCCATCAGAATGTCGTGGAAGGTGTTAATTGGGTGCTTAGTCAGACTAGCTGAGGAATATTAGCCTCCGTACGTAACGGTCATGGGTGTCAAATGCCAACTACTTCTGTTCTCAGCAATAGAAGCATTATAAAGTCTCAGTCCAGAGCCACACATAGCAAGATTCACCCTGTATGTAGCTGGAGGACTTTTAGTATAACCTATTCACAGAATCTTTTCGGCATTAAAAAGAAATACAACATTCCTTCGTTCAAGTACGCGAGCCGGGATCCCTGTCTAGTAGGTGCCCCGCCCACCTGGGCTCCCTCCCGGGGCTGTCAATGCAATTATTAGGTAACTAGCATGCTGCGAGAACTGGTTATATGTAAATCCCGTCTCCCTCCGCTCTTTTCTCCTCCCATCTCCTCTCTTCTTCCCTCCTCTTCTCTCCTCCTCCTCACACTATAGCCGCGCAGTAAATATATCTTCCTAGCTTCCTAACCATGAGCTCCCCTCTAGTAGCCATAGTCACTGGCGCTGTAAGTTCACTCCTCTTGAAGATGGCCGGTCCTAACAATGATTGCAGAACCGTGGCATCGGGCGTGCCATCTGCGTTGCCCTGATTCAGCAGTTTTCAGGCCCTTTGGTTCTGTACACAGCCTCTCGTGCAGGGGTTTCTATTGACTTGGCCGGACTTTCTATCCCGCCAACCGTGCAAGTTCGACCTGCTCAGCTGTCCCTCACCGACCAGGCTAGTATCACGGCCCTCAGCATGATGGTCGCCAACGAGCACAAGGGGTGCGATATTCTGATCAACAATGCCGCAATTTACTATTTTCAGGAGAACATCACCGCATCACAGCTTCAGGAAACTCTCGACGTTAACTATCGTGGCACCCTAAATGTAGATCACCGAATCTCTTCTTCTCTTCATCTCGTCAACACCTACTAACCACACCAGGTCTGCCAAGCCTTCTTACCAATCATGCGCAAGAATGGCCGCATCGTCAATGTCTCCTCCCTAGCCAGCCAGCTCAAGCACTTCCACCCTCGTTTGCAGGCACGATTTCTGAAACCAAACCTCACCTTCACCGAGCTAAACGTCCTGGTCGACGAGTACAGTGTACGTGCTTTTATTTTCTTACTCTCTTTCCAGTTCTCCACTAACTACTTCACTCTAGCGCTTCCCAGATCAGCACACTGCGGCTGCATCGGGCTGGCCCCTCTTAGCCTACTTTACAAGCAAAGCCGCTTTGAACGCCGCAACACGGATTCTGGCTCGTGAAAACCCTCACCTGCTGATTAACTGCTGCTGTCCAGGGTGGGTGGATACAACGCTGGGTGCTCAAGCAGGTAAGCCACCCAAGTCTGTTGGTAAGTGCAAGGGTTTTCTCTAAATGTGGACGTATTATTCACTATTTTGATAGAGGAAGGAGCGAGAATCCCACTGCGACTCGCGATTGGTGACATCGGGCAGGTCAGTGGGAGGTACTGGGCGAATGAAACATCGGCGAGTGCAGGCAGTGGAAATATTCAGGATTGGTAGTGGGTCGGCTCAGGAAAAGGCTAGTTTTGGGAGGGCTTAATACTGATTCACACCAAGGCGAATTGTCCAATAACTGAGCATTTTGCACCAAATTTCACTATTTCCCCGGGAACCTTTGATTCTTAACCGCATCCATGTTGCGAATCAGTGAGATATAATTTATTGGAAGCTATGGAGTGCTGTATGTGTGTGGAGATGGAGAGTTGTAGAAGTAGACCGAAAGATTCTATTAATAGTTGCAGAATCGAACCCTATTTTTTTTACAAGATCCCAAAAGTAATTTAAATCTAGAGATAGTCACAGAGTATATGTTGAAATATCCTGCATCGTGACAATGAAATGCCACCTTGAAAGACTTCGGGCCTGGGTGAGGTGGGTAGCTCACGCACCACCCGCGGCGGCGGAGACGTTACACCGTTTATGCTGCGCATCAGATTTAGTAAACAAACTTTCACGCCAGTAGCCGTTCTCACTCACCGATAAGAAGACCGAGCATACCAAGCTCACAGCAGCGGCAACATACACGCAAATGAAACTTTCACAAAAAGTCAGTGTCCCATCCACCAAAACTAGTATCGAACGACACTTACGTGTTGTGCCATGCGGAGACAATAATCACAAGCGCCTGATCACGCAGCTTTTCGGACAGAGACGAGAGCAGTTGACTGCTGGTTCCGGACACGATCTGGCTGACTTGGGATTGCGGGTAGTCTGGAAGCAGGGCATATAGGTTTTTCGACGCGACATTGACAAATATAGCGCCGCTAATAGATACGCCCAGTGCCATGCCGCCTACTTGGGCTACAATCTATTAGCTGGAGATCTGGAAGGAGAGCAAAGTGACGAACCCAGTAACATGAGGCTCAGCCCGTTAGGCGCATCAGCTGGGGCTACAACAGCCTGAATGACCGCAAAAGAAGCTTGGGTGTTGGCGCCAGCTCCGAACCCGAGCAAGACTTGAAGGCCATACATCACTCCTGCTGAGCTGTCTACATGTATAATGGTAGCTGGTAGCTAGGGTATTAGCATATGATCATAGGGAAAGCGCATCATGGGCACCACTCACACATCAAAACAGCAGGGATCAGGGCAATTAGGCTGCCGCCAATATACCAGGGCTTATAGTAGCCGAAATAGGACATCATCGCCCCACTAGTCGGGATAGTAGTGATGAGAAGGAATATGAACGGGAGTAGGCGGACGGCAGATCTGATCGCGTTATCTCCCTGCGTGAACTGGAAATAAATGGGGATATAATAGACACTGATGTAGCACACGGCTCCCACTGTCGCACAAGAGATAAAGAGTAGGACTGGCTCCTTTTGGGCGAAGAGGTGGATTGGTAAGATGCGTGTCTCGACCGAGGTGGCGATAGTGAAGCCTTGTTGGAGGCCGAAGATAATCCACAAAACTCCAGATACAACGAACAACGCAATTATCTGCCCGCTGTTCCATGCATAGAGGGTTCCGCCGAAGTTGACGCCCATAACCAGAGTGACGATTGCTCCGATACAGAGCACGGAGCCCACCCAGTCGAAGCTGGCTAATTTCTGCAATCGCGAGGTCCCTGGTGCCGGGTCATTCGATGGGATGACAAACAGATACGTTGGAAGCAAAATTGCTCCAAACAGTAGGTTGATATAGAATGCCCAGCGCCAATTATATAGCTCAAAGCCGCCGCCGACAACAGGACCTAGGACCGTCCCAAGGCCCCAGACTAAACCACTTGGATTCATTATCAGTGTACGATCACCCAATTCTTATAAAGAGTAAATTCACCTCAAACTCAGGTATTTTGGCCGTTCCTGGCTGGTGGTGTTCATGGAAACCAAAGCCATCAGGCCGAAGTACATTCCGTTGCCGCCTGCACCAGCTATGACTCGCCCGACGATCTCGGCATTCATTGTGGGCGCCCCGCCACAGAGTGCAGAGCCTGCCATGAATATCACGGTGCATACTATAAACACCCATTTGGCATCGAAAAGCGTGTAGAGCTTGCCAAATGGCAATATCATTGCCATTCCCCCGATCACGAAGCTATAGAGCGTGTCAGCCAGCGACCTTCATATAATGCCCAAAATTGTATGCCACCTACCCCACCGACAGCCATGGCAAATCTTCGACCGCGTGGAATTGGTTGACAATTTCCTATTCATCAACACGAAAACTCGTCAGAACGTGTCCAGTCTCTATCCGCAGGGGGCTAAATTGAAGAGGTATCGGGTGCGCGTACAGGAGCAATGTTGGCAACAATTGTATTGTCCAGGGCGTAGACGAAGATGGCCGTCAGCGTACTAGCTAAAAATATGAACCACTAATGCTCTCAGCAATTCTATTCTCCAATTCTGGGTTCGAAACAACAAAACTCACCTTGAAGCCAGTGATGTGTCGCACTTCCTGCGGAGCCGGTGATGAGTCACTTAGACTGAGCTTTTCGGAATCGCGAAGGACATTGAGATCGGTAGAGTTAGAGTCGGCCATAATGTTCAATGAAAATAACTTGATTGGGAGCAAGAAGTCTAGCAAGACGCGACATAAGTGCAAAATCCCTATACCCTATATTCCTCCTTAAATATATTGAAAGCTCTTCCGATGCCAATTTGTCAGCCCGGGTCAATATCTTCTAGCAACAAAGAATTCCGTAGGTAGATGGACAAGGATTGAGATTTGTAAACATTTTATTGTTTGCGCAAAGGTTGCCGACTGTACGCCGGTCCGCTTCATGATTCGTCCATGGCGCCCTCGTGCCCTATTGAGGCATGACACACGCCGATCCCGGGAGGACCCTCCGATCGCCAGAAAGACCCCACTGCCCCCCTGGGTCCGTTCCAAAGTTCCACAATGAAGTCTTGTTTACTGAGCCCATTAGCTGCTATGTCTAAAGGGATATGAGTCAGTAAGGATCAAAGTTTATAGAACTTCTCCATCTTTGCTAGTGTCACCAACCAGTCTTCCTTGTGCTTGCAAAATATATCCAGTTCTGGCTTCCACACCTTCCCCGTCTCAAGCTCCATGGTGCCATAAGTGACAATCATAGCGCCTGGAAATTTGCTCCTGTTCTCTGCAATCATCGGCGATCCACAATTGGGGCAAAAGACCGCTGAACGGTCCCTCCAGAGTCTGTCGCATGATCTTCGTAGGTGCGCAGTGCACCGGTAACCTTGGTGATTTTGAAAGCCGAAATAAGCTGTCAAATACCAGGTATTATACCGCAAACATCATGTGACATTGGGTGCTAGGCATACCATACAAAAGTGTATATTATAGTTAGTCATCGATTTCCGCACAGATTGTTGAAATAGCGGGTTTTGTTATTTTGGTTGGAGTTGTCACCATTGGTCATCTATACCATACATTGTTCGTGCACCAGCTTACCGTCACCTTGTTATTCCTACTTACTACCATTGTTTTTGACCCGTACGGTCGTCATACTGTAACGAGTATCTACAAAACCATCTAATATCCATTCGGTATATCTAATAAAACCCTGCTACCGGCGCATACTTACTTGCATTGGCTCAAAGGCATGCCTGCAGGTTGCATCTCCTCAACAGAATGCACATCATCATTGTTGTCGTACACTCCAATCGTGCCTTAATACATCAGCAAAGTTCAAGAGGGACGATACGATCCGTAGTCCCCCTGTTTCCTCTTGTTTTTCTTTTCCTTGCCGTCCCTCGTCTCGTTATATTTCACTCGCGCTTAGTAGAAATGGCACACTCACCTACACCAAGGCCATCAAAAACGGCTCCTTGATGTATTCATTGACAATGCCTCAGCTGCGTTATTGATGTTTGCTGTGCGATCCACAACAGCCACTACCTTACGGGGTAGGTGATCGTCTTGATGAAGCCGCATATGTTACAGTCCGAGATCCTCATCAGTTACTAAAGTTGAGACGAATGCGATAGTACTACGATCAAGCGACGACTCCAGGAGCTTCTTGATCAACATAGGAAGGGCTTGAAGAGAGTTGTACAGCTTTGTAGATGCCAGTGTTAGCTAGATCTACCTTATTGACTGTGGAGAGTGTGCCATACTTCAATAACGATACAATCACCAGCAGTAATAGCGCCAGCAACAGCGACTAAGACCGAGTAGAAGACTGTATAGCTCGTCGGAACAATGTATACAATTCCCACGGGGTCCCGTTGGCCGGCAGCATCCTCCCCCCTTGCAATGGCATACTCATCCTGGAGTGCGCGGTCGATGTCCAAAGCCTGATGATACTCCTTTAAGGCGTCTAGTGTCAGGATATACTCCACGGCAGCCTCGGAGGCAACATAGCTAGTGCTAGCGAGGATGGCGTCCTGAATGGCATCGGCTTTGTCAAGCAGTGTTTGCTGAAGAGCCTCCAGCTGGGTTCGACGAGTGAATATGTTGTGCATGCGGCCATCGAGGACAGCCTCAGGAATAGCTCGAAGGGAGGAAGCCAAGGCAATGATTGAGCGAATGGGCAAATTCGTTCACGGTCAAAGATGCGAGCCTTGAATCCTTTGATCTTCTCCGATCCATGTTCTTGGACGTGGGGTGTGATGTTCCTTCAGGGGGAGGTGGGCCACATTCCCGATACCGGGGTGAGTCTACGTCTCCGTCTGTTATATCACATTCGTTTTCTAGCTGTTTTACCACACAGATAAACCACGGAAAAACAGGCCTTTCAACATGCTTTCATCCACATCAACCTTTACCACCCCTACCGCTTCTGCTGCCAGTATTCGGACTGCCCGACTTCGGGTTCGGGGATATCCAGCAGACTACGACGTATACGAGTCCAACGTGGCTGCCTCGAATTCTCCCTCGCAGCAGGTGGGGCGGCGAGTTTTAAGTGCGTAGCTAATAGTCGAAAGTATATCATGGCATGCAATTCATTTTCTGTATAGAATATGGTTTCCGACATGCTATGTATACATATACACATCTATGAATCTAGCTCACTTTGGCGGAATGATAGGCAAAGAGACGTAGTTTTGAAACTGACATCCGAAATGTATGTGGTTGAGCCCATGAAACTTCTCCTTTGCCCTATTTCAATTGCCCAATTCTCAGTTATTGTTTTACGTGCGCGGTTGATGGAACACTTACTGATCAATTGGGGAGTCATGCTGGAAGATGCCGCATCCCTGCGTATCGCCCGAGGCAACTTCCAAAACGATTTTGTCTCCATGTTCCACCACGACGTTTGTTGGCCAAATCTCAACGTCCACGACGTATATATCACCCACAATAACTGGCTCCACGTCTGTGCTCAGTCTCGGTGCCGTAGCTATACTCGGTGCTTGTGGTGATCAGGATCAGTGTTGCGTAAACTAACACGTAGCCAGCCTTCAGTCAGAGGCACGGGGTCGCCAGCAGTACCTGTATAAAAGACCTCCTGACTAGCTGGAGATATATGTCGCAGTGTGAGGAAGAGATCAATATTGGAGGGGATAATCTCGCTGCCTGGGTTCGGGGCGAACGAAGCATTCAGATGTGCTACAATGTGACCGGTAATCTCTGTCTGTTCCGTGAAAGGCTCCGTCTCAAACCTCAGCAGCTGCGGGTTGTCGAAGGTGCCCAGAGCAAAATAAGAGATCTTTGTCACAGGCAAGTCCTTGACTGCGGTCTCATCAATGGTTTACCTTCCATCGGGGTGTGGGAAGAAGGGAGTGTACTGCGTCCGGGAAACGGGCTACTCGTTCTCGCTCCGCCGAGGGTATGCCTGCTCGGCCTTCGCATCGTTGAAGCCAATGTCCTCGCGCAGAATAATGCTAACAGGGGCTAGCTTGCCTGGACCATTCCAGCCCTCACGATCCTCACCTTTGAGGAAAGCATCCAGGAAGCTGCACTGGACCACCGCCTCCGCGTGGTAGTAGAAGGGCAGATTGTGTCGACCGGTAATGAAGCGCAAGTATTTCAGGGGGGACCCTGCCCACGTCCAGCCCTCAATGTTGCCACGCAGATGTAAACAAATCCCACCCCAATTAGCAACGCTAATCACGGGCACTTGTATATCACCCATGTTGTACTCTTTGGAGATGTAGTACCGTTCATCGCGGAATCTGTTAGCCACATTGTCCTGCGTTTGATCGCGACGGTTAGAGTAGGGATGCAATCTAGTTCAGCACATCAGTAACTAAGGTCGATATTTAAGCACCTTTTAGGAAAGTTTCTAGCCGCCTACATTTCGTAATGAATGTCCTTCCCATAGGGTCTATATGTCAAGATCACTGGAACATAAGCGTCGGTCTCGGATCGATACACATTGCAGCAGATGAGGCCACCGGCCACCTTGGGTCGAACGGTGACATTCTGCTCGATGTATGGGAACGAGGTACTGTCCGTCTTCTAGATATCGCAAATAAAATTAGGAATTTTGACAGGGAGTAATTGGCATGGTGCAAGGATTGAAGAAAACAAAATAAACATCAGCTGCAGCTTCAGTCCAGGCAATCTCTCTTCTATATTCGGTTATATATTGTATATATACATGTGACCTCCCCCGCCCTTTCCCGGTCGTCGGGACCACTTAGGGATAGCCGCTAATATTCCGAATACTCTAGCTGACGATTTTAGTCCTTGAACGAAATGGCATTTGTACGGAGGAATTCGTCCAGCCCCATGTCAGCATTGAACTGGCCCCATCCGCGCCCTTTGATGCCGCCTCGAGGGAAACTGGGATCATCGTGCACACTCATAATGTCGGTATGAACTAACCTGGTTTCTATCTCCTTCCCTAGCGTTAATCCGCTGGTTAGATCGCGATATCGCCAGTAAAAACTGCCCTTCTCAGTCCATAGCCCGTATCAATGCCGAAGCTGATGTCCTGCTGATCGGTGTCAATCAATATCAGACTAGCCGTGAGGGAGAATTCCCCAAATGGCACGGTGCAAGACAGGATTCGTAGCGGACCAGGTAGCGAATGCCTTTGCTGCTGCTGCTACATCCTCGTCGACCTGCCTGTGAGTGACACCAGAGGACATTCAATTGATATCGTCTATTCCAGCGGAGGGAGTATATTTTAATAGAAATCATCAAGGGAGAGGTCTCGTAGGTGGATAATAGTGTGTTATACATTTACTGTTTGTATTTGAGTCTAATTCCGTGGTCTAGTCGTTGCACGTCCCTTAAACTAAGTATTTCGTTGTATAACTAGAGCGAAAACCCAGCATCAATCACAGCATTTATCCCAGTGATTGACCAAGACATGGAAAGGAACTGTACGTGTTCCGCAACGTCCTATGTCCGTGTTAGCAGAGCTACATAGATAGTTCACCAAAGCGACACACCTCGGGCGTTGCGAGCCGCTTTAGCACATTCTTCTCCTCCACGGCCTGGATCTTCTCATCATGAAACCCCTGTCCCCAGTCCTTCCCTCCATCAGCTTATGGGCCAAAATGGTCCAAATGAAGGACTCACCGTCATGGGAACGAATTGTCCGCATCTTCCAGGTTCATAACGTCCGTCATCTGCGTCCATCCTACATTCGAGACAACAACATCCACAGTCTGTTGTACGAGTTGCGTCATTTCCGCCCGACTGACTATATCCGCAGTGAACCACGGCCGCTCATTTCCGACTGTGCCATCACCATACTGACTCCGCAGCTCGCTCAGCTCGCTCATCTCGGCGATCAGCTGGGCAGCAGCCGTAACGTTGTTATGATAGTTAATAACGATGCGTGTGTTGCCCTGGGCAGCCAGCGTGCGTGCGACAGCAGCACCAACTCCACGTGACGCTCCGGTGACGAGTGCGACTCTGGTGGAACCCATCATTCCTAAGTGTCTCTAGGAAGTAAGGAAGTAGAAACTAGCTGTGTGACCTGGCCATCGGAGAGCCGATGCGGAGGGCGTTCGGCTCCACCTACCCGGGGTTTTACCATTAACAATGGCTTGATACCCGAGCTAGCATTTGAAACCGCCCACATATCCTTTTGGAGCTGTTGGTCTCTTCATTCTCCTCTGGAACTCGAACAGCTCATCCCCGAAAAATAGATGACAGCGCATTCCGCTCCGTTAACCTCTACATCACCAGCCACGACGCCAACGGCGTGACGGGCTTCCAAGATCAGATCCCCGGGGCCCTGGAATGGCAGCAGATGGCCAACGGAGCCCTCTTCTCCCTAGCATATGCAACCAATGAAATCCCCGTCCAGCTCAGCAATGACAAGGACCTCGGCATTTACAAGTCCAACCTAGAAGATCCGCCTGGTATCACCATCCCCGGCGGTACCGTCCTGCGTATGGTCGACATGAAACCCGGATCGATTTCACCAATGCATCGCACTATCAGTTTAGACTACGGGGTTTTCTTGAAGGGGGAAGTAGAGTTGATACTCGACTCCGGGGAGACACGACTACTCAAGCGGGGGGATATCGCGGTACAGCGTGGACCAGCCATGCATGGAAGAACCCGAGCACGACAATTTGAGCACCCATGCTATATGTCCTACAGAAGGCAAAGCCGCTGGAAATCAATGGAAACGCTTTGGAGGAGGATTACGGCGGTGGAATTGATGACGTGAAGCCGTCGAAATGAAACATCTAGGAACGATCCAATGTGAAATAGAGACGTTACTAGACTGTCATATATAGGGATTGGTGTCCAACTTCCCTACTTGCTACCATAGTATATTATTAGATGGGGTGGGGAATAGCTATTCAGAACCCCTTCGCTGATTCTCCAAAGGCTCATCGACGATAGTAGGAGCGACAGGGTATAGAGCCCCAGGAGGGATTGTTGTTCATATCGCAAAGAAGCCCGATGTGACCTACCAAATAGATGACTGCAAACCAACACGGACTTTGTTCCGATCATTGGAACGAAATATCCTTGTGCAGCTAATGGAAGGACGGCCTTACACCTGACGCCGGCAAGGTGGGAATCTCTTACTTACTCTACGATCTTGCTCCTCATAAGAGACGGCGCAACCTCAAAATCAGTACTACGTCGAAGCAAAAGGACACAGCTCAATTTAGATTCTCGTCAAATCACTATCAACCCACAATATGCCCGCCAGATTCCTCAAGTCCAAGCAGTCCCCCGTTCTGAGTTCAGCGCAGGTGGACGTCGGCTCTATCGTTAGTAGCGTCATTGATGATGTGCGCACTAACGGCGACACCGCTGAGCGCAAGTACTCGGAGAAATTTGACAAGTAGTCTCCGGCCTCGTTCAAGCTGTCCCAAGCAGGCATTGAAGAGTCCATTGCGGAGTGCCCCGCGCAAACCATGGAGGATATTAAAACAGTGCAGGATAATGTGCGTGGTTTTGCCCAGGCTCAAAAGGATTCCCTCAGCGACTTTGAATTTGAAAGTCAGCCCGTAAGTTCCCTTCCTTGGATAGGGAGGCAACGGGAATGCGGAATGGATTCTCTAACCATTGTAGGGCGTTATTCTTGGTCAAAAGAACCTGCCCGTCAACATGGTCGGCGCGTAAGGCCTTTCGAGGATCTTGAACAGTGATGAACTTTCTTGATCGATCTAGCATTGAATAGCTATATTCCCGGCGGACGATACTCTCTCCTTGCATCGGCCAGGTGTCCCTCATGTTATTCGTTGCACACCCCCTATTGTTGGCAAAGTACCGTATGCCACCGTTGCTGCAATGCATCTCGCGGGCGCCGACGAGATCTACCTGCTAGAGGGTGTACAGGCAGTCGCAGCAATGGCCTTAGGCACGAAATCTATTCGAAAGGTCGACTTTATTGCTGGACCAGGAAATGCCTTCGTCGCAGAAGGCAAGCGCCAGCTATGTGGTGAGATTGGTATTGGCTTATTTGCTGGTCCGACAGAGATCCTTATTATCACGGACGAGACAGCCAATGCATTCACTGTTGCAACAGATATCCTGTCACAGGCAGAGCATGGACCAGACTCGCCCTCAGTGGTGATTACCACTTCCGAACGTGTTGCGCACGAGACTATCCGCATCATTGATGAGATCCTCAAAGGCTTGAGCACGGCGGATGTGGCCGGTGTTTCATGGGCACAACACGGAGAAGTGATTGTCGTGGACTGGGTTGAGGAAGCTTGGAAGCTGGGGGACGAGTATGCCAGTGAACACGTGCAGATCTTCACACGTCGGCCATGCGACGCGCTAGACAACATGACCGCTTACGGTGCTCTCTTTCTGGGTGAAAATACTTGCGTCTCCTACGGTGATAAGGTCTGTCCCTCGACACACCTGTGACAATTAAACTTCCGCATTGACTAACATTGACTAGGTGATTGGAACCACCATGTCCTTCCTACTCGAAAGGCTGCTAGATATACGGGAGGCCTGTGGGTAGGCAAGTACCTGCGCACCGTGACATACCAAGAAGTCAGGAACGACGTGGCCGGCGGCGAATTCGGTCGGCTCTGTAGACGAGCAGCTCGGGTAGAGAACTTTGAAGGCCACGCGCGCTCCGGGGATCTCTGCGCCCATCTGCACTTGAAAGATCAGTTTGCCTGGATCAATGTTGCGAGGAGAGACTTGCAGATGCTGGTCGGGAATGTTTAGTGGAATGCCTTGAGCTTATCTTTGTGTATTCGTATATCAGAGTTGTGACATCCATGGACGTTCTCGTGTCTTTAACCTAATGACTAGGATATTCCCAAGTCCTGAGTAGAAACTACAGAAATTCCACTTAGGTAATATCAGAGAATACGGCCAGAGTCTTGATTATTTTGAAACTCCAGAACCCATATCTAATGTATATTAAGCCCAGCCTTTTAAATTAAGACATTAGACCATACGCTTTCAGCATCTTTTTACTACCTTAGTAGTACGCATTCTCGGTAAATCTTCGGGATTCATAAATTATGTCCTACTAGATTGAATATTTTACACTAAGCTCGGGGAAAGATAATCTCCGAGGACGAAGAAGAAGTGCGACTAACACATGATCCGCGACTCGCAAAAGTCACTGGAATCCTGAATTGAGAAATACCCGAGGCAGCAATTTCCGCAGATTTCGGAGTTCTGAGCGAGTGAGGTTGGCCCCCTTCAGCCGATGTGGTCCCGACAGTACAACATACCCGCCTCGTATTTCATTGAGAGGGAATGGTGGGGAGCGTTGGTGCTGGTATTGGTAGGCTGACCGCAGCTATTGCACTGTGCGACCAGGGACATAACATTCAAATATTTGAGAAATCGCATCTAGCCACGGAGATGGGGGCAGCCACTCACTTAGCCCCGAACGCAAATGGCCTCCTCCAGCGTTTGGGGGGTTTTTGCAGAGCAGTTTGGCGCCAACCCCATGGAACAAGTAAAGCCCTCCCTCGCTAGCGGGACATTGTGGACGCGCTGCTGACCTGGGTCTCTAGCCCACCCATTATAGCGCGACAGGAGAACTGCAACGGGTGTTAGACCTAACGGAGTCAAATAAGAAGTGGCAACATCCCTGGCTTCTCGCGCACCGTATTGACCCCCACAACAATTTAAAAGGGATCGCGACGACTGCCATGAAAACCCACAAAGCAATCCCCCTTCGAACGGGTTCTCGTGTTGCTCGGGTCGACGCATAGACAGCAACCATCACGATAGACGATGGCAGCAAGTTCCAAGGTGACGTGGTACTCGGTGCTGACGGGGTGCACTCAGTCACCCGACATGCGGTGCCTGGGGGCCAGGTCAGGGCAGAGTGCCGGGGCAAGAGCGCCTTTCGATTCATGGTCTCTAAGGAGGTGGCCATGAATGATCCGGTCACGGCCAAGCTCGTCCAGCACCCGGGCGAGCTTAGCATCTGGTATTGCAGCGATGCGCGCATTATAATGTACCCTACTTCCCACAATACCGTCTTGAACTTCGTGGCGATCCATCCGGAAAACAAGTCCGCGGCAGATACCGATGACTCTTGGGGCCAACAGGGCAAGCTGGAGAAGATGTTACAGATCTTCGACGGGTTCGACCCGACCATTCTTCGATTCCTGGGCAAGGTCGACCCCCAGAGCGTGAAGGTGTGGAAGCTCCTGGACATGGACCTCGTCTCTCAATGCATCATCACCATCTGGCTCTGCTTGGGGACGCGGCCCATCCTTTCCTACCGCATCACGGTCAGGGCGCCGGGATTGTGATCGAGGATGGCATCTCACTGGCGGTAGTCCTATCTCCAGGGATATCAACCGCCGAGGTGCCCAAGCGACTCAAACTCTACCATGACATCCGGCACGAGCGGGTCACTCACATCCAAGAATACTCGCGTATCATCGGCGAGGATCGTACAGATGACAACCAGCTGGACAGTAAGCTGAAGCTACCCCTGCGCGGAAGACCTGCGGATGAATGAGGCTCACCCATTTGACTCCAGTATACAGCTTCACTAACTTCAACTTTGGGCATGACGAGTGGGATAATTCGACCCAATGTCTGCGTGAGTGGACATGGAATCAGATTTCTAACCCTTACTGGCGCATGCCCATCGCCTTCAGCCAAATGCCCGGACCGCGACAGACCCATCTGGGTGTACCACGCGACGGCACCAAGTCCACGTTTACGACAGTCAATCAAGTTCAAGACTTCGCGAACCGTCCTGCAGAATCTGTTCCCGCCTGGTTGCAAAGGCTGGCGGTTCACACCTCCAGATACCATTGCTTACGCATCCTTCTCGCAAACAAGGCTGAACAAGATGGAGTGGCTATGTGGGTCAGGATACAAGCATATTGGCTTGTACATTCACGGGGTTGAGTATGTCAGACGATGGCTCAGTAATCCGGGGCACCTAGCTGCCCGTCCTTTTCGAGTCCTTAACGAACCCCATTGTTTCAGGCCGGGAGGAACTTAGCATGCCCAACCTTTACACCTCAGTCGATGTGTACTGTCGCTCCAGGTCCTATCGCATCCGCACCGGGTGGGAGGGGGCCCTCTGGGGGAACTTACTTGAGGACCTGGTTGAAGTGGGCTCATCTACCACCACGGGCGCATTAAGTGGAGAGGCCGATGCAGGAATTCTGGCCTACAAATACCTGCCCAAGAGTGGCCGGGCGAATAAGAACATTCCTGCCGAAGAATATGCCATCTTCGACCCCTTCTCCAAAGCAGTGCCGACGCCAAAACCCCAGAGGGTGTATACGACTGATAAGGCAAGCATACAAATTGATGTTTTGGATTGGCAGCAATTACCGACGCTCTATCATGTCATTTCACGGCTTGCAGATGTCCCCGCGTTCGAGATCGTGGGGGCGAAGGTGGTGGAAGGGGAAGGGGACGGGGTGCCGGATGTTTTGGGGGCTGGACCAATTGAGTAGATACTATTTCTTCATCATACCTAATAAAAACCCAGACCCAGAAGACTGGGTTGGTTTTAGGTCGAAGTTTTTGACCCTATAATGGGTTTAGGTCGGACTGGGTAACCTAGTACTAGGTCTACCGCTCTAAATTGGGTTCCAAATATGACAAACATACTTAGAAATCTAATTGTATAAATTATACATTTCGTTGTCGTAATTTAAGGTATTTACTTTACAATTAAAGACTTGATTAACGGGTTAAATCTGTGGGACTCCCATTCCCATATGGTCTCACACTAGCATAATTGATAGCGCCGGGCGCCCTATTTCGTAGACAACGAAACCTGAGCCGGGGTACGATGGGTGGTTCTCAAGTACTGCGCGCTACATAGCCGCTAATGTTACAGCAGGGTTTACACATTCAAGAGCAATTCAGAATGCTCCAGTTCGGGCATACCTACACCTGTTCTCCCAGACAAAGTGCGCGGCCACATGGTTCTCGTCCCAGATAGTGTGCCAAGAAAGGATGGTTATGTAAAAGTCATGACAGTAAGGGCTCAGAAGCTTGCAGGGCCATATGCTAACTCCCTTCAGATTACCTCGACGTTGAAGAATGACGGCGACTACGTCCCTATCTCGCCAACATGAAAGAAGGGCTATTCAATCCAACTTCGACTCCGCAACCATGTTGAATGGCACCATGGAGATGCCGTACGATCCATCCCGAGATTTTCAAAGGATTCTTACTTAAGGATCGATTCATACTATGAGGTACACATAGAAATGTTAGTTGAGAGCCGAGATGATTTAGACAATCATTTAATGATTTGATCTAAACATCAAGGAGGTCTGGATTACATTTGCAAAGCAGGGGACTTATACCAGTTGACATAGAAGCAATTTTGAAAAAGGGAGAGTCTGACGAGTTGTACATATAAACATATACGAAGCCAAACATGGCAGTGACCCGCGGGTGACTTGTTGTCGACGAGAATGTGCATTATGAGACGTGTTAGAGTCTACAGAGTAGATGAGATCATGGAGCAGCACAATATAATGTATTGTGGGTGATGATAGTTGTATGTTATGTATTCGGACTTGGTATTCAACATAACCCAAACCCCATTTTGGGTTAGGTTCGGGTTAGAGTGGGTTGCGCTGAAGTCTACGCTACACCAAAATCCAATCATATCATTCTCAGACTTGCGATTTCTATGGATATTTGTGCTAACATGTGAATATAATACATGCTGACTATTAAAAGCATTTCTATCGATGGTCATCATCCTTGTTTAATCCCGAACTAGAACACCACGGTATCTCATCCTTCCATCACGCAGAGTCTGCATAGCAGCCTCGACACCATCTTTGGTCAAGGGGAAGGTCATGGTAGTCGGGCTAATCTTCTTATCGGCAGCGAACTCAACCAATGTGCGCAGACTCTTGCGCGACGCAACAAGCGAACCCTGAATGCGGATACCCTTAATATTCATGAACAGAAGGGGAACAGGCGAGGGAGCAAAGTCGACAGTCAGGGGGTAGATTGAGCCGTGTACATCCATAAGCGGGATGAGGCTAGGATAGTCGACGTGGGCGCTGCCGCAGAGCAGTAGGTGGTTCACAGGCTTGAAGTCCTTCAGTTCCTCACCCTTGCGGAATACATGGTACTCGGACGCGCCGAATCCGAAGGCCTCCTCGCGCTTCGCCTCCGAGCTGGACAAAACAACGACGTGGCACCCCATCGCCGAGGCGAGCTTGATGGCCAGGTGACCAAGACCACCGATGCCCATGATGGCCACGCGGTCCGTCGGCTTGACACCGTACTCCGTCAGACAGGTCCAGACGGTGGCGCCAGCGCACATCAAGGGCGCGGCGTCGGCGGAGTCATAGCCATCCGGAATAGGAACGACGCATCCGGCATCCCAAACGACGCCGCCGCCAAACGAGCCCACGTCGTGGTCGTGTGAGCCGTATTCCTTCTTATTCTCGCAGTATTGGTCCCAGCCTGGTTACTATTAGCATGTTGTTGATCTTGTTTTGGGGTTGGAATTCGTACCCGTCAAGCACTTGTCGCAGTTTCCACACACGTAGTGTGTGTATCCGTATCCGACACGCGCTCCAACCTGGACATTGGTGACATCCCGGCCGAGCTGGCGAACGATACCGACACCCTCATGGCCGAGAGCGATCCCGGAACAGAGATAATGCTCGTCTGTGCCGCAGAGACCGGAGTGTGTTGTCTCGATGTAGACCTCGTTGGGCTGCAAGGTGCGGGTGGTCTTGTCGGCCACGATCTTTCCCTCCTTGGAGCCGCGGAAAACCTCAAAAGTGACGCTCATTGCGACAGTGTGTGGACGTGATTTTGCGGGAAAACAAATTAGTGTAGTGTGGGATAAGAGTACAAGACAGCTAGCAGTCCTTTTAAATCAAATCGCCTCTCCAACTTCCGAGTTTTACATGTCTGGGATTCATCGGTGTTTGGTCTCTGAGTTGTGCCGTTTCCCGTCGGGTCTCAACATGACAGTGCCAATGAAGTCTCTGCTAGGTGTGGATCAAACGATGATCAAATGTATTTTAAAGTTGTTCAGTATAATTCTGCAGCACGTTGTGTAGATCGGCTAGTGGGCTATCAAGCCTTATCACTGCTATTGCCGAGGCATCCGGCCGTCTTCTGGAAATTCTGTGGAACCCTGGGACTTTTATGTGAAGCTAAACCACAGAGGGGTGCCGTCCGAGCAAAGTCTCCACTAGACCAGATATTTGAGATGGCGCAAGCGGTGGAATTCCTCCGAAGTCCAAGCTTATCGGAGACTTTTCACCTTGGGTCGGGTTTTACTCGGGATGGATATTATAATCCCATTATGCCAACTTGATACCTTGATGGAATGACAGGGAATTTTGCCATAACCTTCAAAAATTCGTCCCGAGTCCAAAACTCGGTGTTTAATTGTAATTCTTCAGTGACGTCATATCCAGTGAATGTAGAACAAAAAGGGATTTTTCGCTTAACATGGTTGAAGTCAGACATGTGTGGGTGCTGGATATTCCTCGGGTGGGCTAGAAATTGAGACCCTCTTTTTGACAACAACATCATACGATTCTCCTCCGATAATCACTTTCAGTGGATGATTTCCACTCCTGTTCCCACTGAGCGCGGATGTTATTACGACCGTACAGCCTCGGCCGGCTTCTTGCCACTTCTCGGTCCGAACCGATCTCAACCTCGCTGAAAGGCTCCTAAAGCCATTGTGGGGGTTTTGTTGACTCGATCGTCTCCAGTTCACTAAACTAGGCATGGTCTTTTAGGCCTCCGCGAGGGGAGGCCCAGAGTAGGACCCAGAATTGTTCCTACGTTCTTGGCCTATTGAATGGCAATTCTTATTTCGACATATTTCGAGCTCAGATCTAGTTATTTTCTGGTCAATCTGTTTTTGTGCTCGTCGCCTGATTTTGCTTAGTACATGATGTATCGTAAGAATAAGATTACGCCTCAGCGGAGGATCCTTCCTCCAACTCGGACGACCAATCTTTTGGGTGCACACTTAAACTTCGCGCCCAACGGAAGGGAATTCCATCCCTTCGCTGGGGTTGCAGATAAACAGGTTTCCTCTGACAAAAGAAGAGGATGGATTATCTCCATTGAATTTTGTGGCAGTGGGCGCAGACTACAACGGATGGTTATATATGGGAGGCAAAGAACCAGGCCAATTTCTACAGCTTCAATTAGATTGTGGATTTCATAGGCGATTCTCAGAATGTCGACCATGTTTGTTGACGGCGAAGAGTCTTCCGTTCCATTCGTACAATATTTGACAACATCGTGAGCCCATAAAATGCCCTCCTCGCACGGCTCCTATGGTCGCAAAGGGTCCACTCACCGATGGTAACATACGCATGAAGTTGATAGGTTTTTACCACGTAGTACTCATTTCCATTGGGAATGCGCACCCCATGAGGAAGGGCCGGGAAACCAGGTAAACTTCGGCATTGCGACAAAGGGTGTCACTGTCAAAAACCAAGTTGCAACCGAGACTGGACAGCTGCTTTTATATGCACTGGCCCACATACACACTGAACAACAAGGAACGATTCTACAATAGCCAGCTCATTGGGTCGACTTGGGGCTCTTTGCATTTTGGTACCAATTGATAATATAATCGCTGTCGAGCTCAAAGAGCCTGTTGGGGGTTCACCATAATCCATCGGACAAGCTCCATGAGATTGAAATCGGCTAACCAACCGAGTGCGATCCTGGATCGCTATTGGGTATCATCTTCCTCGATAATGCATGCAGTGGCGGCCCTTGATGCTGCAAGTCATATGACTTGATTCGAAACCGCGAGCATTTTACTCCAGATACTAAGGTTAGTTCTGATGAAGGTGACATCTTCGGTACCTGCTCCGCCTCTGTAGTGTGCACGTGATGAGACTGAAAAGGTACTGGTGAATGGAACCCCTCACGATTTGCGATACGGTCATCACCCTAGATAATCCAGAGGGTCCGTGACACGTACTACAGATGCGAGCGGAGACTTTGTGCCGATCACCACACTATCAGTAGCAGCAGCTGTTAACTCGGCTTTCATTAGTATTGGAGCTTGACAGTGTTTCCGATGTGGTGACTGCGTTCTCATCTTAAAGAAACGTGGAAGACATGCAGTAAAAGCAAGTCTTCATGAAACGCAGCCAAATGCAGAAGGTACCTGGGTAAAGGATGAGACAAACCTTAGAATGATATCAGCACTTGTTCTGGCCAACGATAGCTGCCCGAGTGGAGTCAGTGGCTCAACTTTCAATAAGCTAATCACCCCCATTGGGGTTTAGCCTCAAACCCAAAACAGCGATCGACCTTTCCCCCCGTTCTCCCGGCCCCTGGCCCCATTCTTCTCAAAAATCGGAGATTCAGTCCAAGTTCAACCCCCCTGCCCATTTTCCTATGAACGGCTTCGGCCCACAGTGCAGCTCATCAGTCTGAGCATCTTCAACCCTCAACTCGAGCATCTTTCTGCACTCATCGCTGGCTCGATCTTCACCATTCACCGTTACGACCGGTGAAACCAATATGACAGGTGAATCGGGCCCGGTCGAGGTGTCTCGGACAGTTGCAATGGTAATTGCAGGCCTCTTCGCCCTGGCATGTTGGAACGTCCTCCAAATCCTGGTTTCCATTTTCAACACCTTCCAACGCCGTCGCGGCCTTTACTTCTGGAGCATGGTGATCGCCACCTTAGGAATTCTTCTTCACACTCTTTCGACATTCCTTCGCTACTTCGCTCTCGCCCCCAATTTCCCTATGTGTGTTTTGATCTGCATCAGCTGGTATGCCATGGTCACTGGCCAGTCTGTGGTGTTGTACTCACGACTTCACCTGATCACGAACTATGATCGTTACTCCCGCTGGGTGCTGTGCATGATCATCTTCAACTTTTGTGCTTTGCATATTCCCACCACAGTTCTCTTTCTTGGGATGAATCTTGATGTCGAAAGCTTTGTCGGCCCATTTGATATATACGAGCGTATTCAATTGGCTGGATTTGCCGCCCAAGAGACGATTATCAGTGGTTTGTACATCTGGGAAACCATGACCAGCCTGAGGCCCGTTTTGGCGATGAAGGGCCGTGGCGGTCAGAGAGTTGTTGTCAACCTCATTATTGTCAACGCTCTCGCAGTTCTGTTGGATGCAGCTCTCCTGACGACAGAGTATACCAACCACTTTGACGTGCAGACTACCTTTAAGCCAGTGGCCTACAGCATCAAGTTGATGCTAGAGTTCACGGTACTTAACAGTCTCCTTGTTGTGATCCGCACAAATCCATCGGTTATTCAAGACGTCGAACAGTTACATGATGATCTTCACATGGGCTCACGCTGTGGTGGGAAGCACCCCGACAATACTGCTGCTTTTGTCATCGATCCAGAAAGGTCTGATCAAAGTGATCGGGGGTTCCGAATATCGCCTGTAAGATCACATTCCTCTTGGGTTTCGTTGGACCCTCACGCCCGGTCCGTTTGAGAGGTTTATATAATTATTTTGTTTCATTAACTATCATGTGTTCATCCAAATACCCCTTAGATTCGTTATATTACTTTAGCTTAGCCGTGCTCACCTTTTATCTGTAAAAGAGCCCATTCTAATAAACTCACACGCAATAGTCTTCTAGTATCCAAGATCTAGCTGACATTGAATTTTCAGGTTCCTGCATCAAACTATATGGGTGGCGTCTCTAAAACCCTGGCTCTGACATGGCGATCACACATTTTATTGGCTCATACTAAAAATGTCCCCTGGGACCGAAAGCTCCACTATTGACCCAGCACCGGCTAGTTATTGAACAGCATTCAAAGATGGTCGATCAATTCGACTGGGCAGAGATTATAAAGAGCTTGATTTGGGGAAATCTAGAAAGATCTGTCACCCTCAAAGACTACTGGCACTGCCCCTAGTTTTGCAAAAGCCGACGAGGGAAAGCTTTTACTACAGGGGATTACCTGTCCATGCCATCCTTGGTCTAGCCAACCTTAGTCCACGTGGTTATCAGTTAGGGCACCAAAAGTATGCTATCAAACGTGCGAGAAGCGCACTATTTCACAGTCTAAGAGATATACTAGCCAGAAATTGGTGGTAAATTTACTCTGGTTCATGGGTGTTTTATAACTCATAGTGGGTATGTATCTATCTCTCACGCTCGGTGTAATCCATGGGTGGTACACAGAGGTATTAGGCGTAAAAGGGGGTTGAAGTCCACAATAGCACCACTGTTACTTAGGTACCTAGGTACAAGACTAGTATTAATAAGCACAGCAACCCCCACATGATGGTTTCCCTATTAGTCTGGGATCAGGAACAGTCTTATTCTGGCAGTGAATTCCTCTTGCCACACTTCAGACAATACATTGTGTTCCCCTCTCACTAAGCATACCTTATCCGTTTCACAAGTCTTACACCTGGAACCAGTATGCCTTTACACTCTCAGCTTCCTCTCCAAGATCTCGGGCATTGAAAAGTCTTATATCGCAAGACCAACATGCCCAGGTACGTCCTTACCGGTGTCGGTGGGAACATTAGCAACGCTGTTGAGTTGCTAACAGAGCGGAAGCCCGTTTCCTTCCAGGAAGTTTTAATAAAATATGGCCATGCATTTTCCGAGTAATAGATTAGGGCCCACATATGAAGACCAGAGCTCGGGATGAAAATGCTGATGGGTAACTTGGCGTGGACCTTCCATGGAATAAAAAAAAAATTGAGTTCTTGGCATCGCTTCGGTTCTTCGATTCCTCTTTATTGTTTTGTCCGTCCACGATCCCGGGCAGTAGGCAAGAGATGTCTCGATGCTGAGGATGTTCTCGTTGACATCATCCGAATGCTCGTCGAGGTCGAGCAATGCCGCGAGTACTTTTCTTCCTTCCTCCACCTGTCCGTTCTTAATGAGCCAGCGAGGCGATTCTGGCAGCATTGTGATGAAAATCATTGTAATGACCGGCATAACGATTTGGAAGGCGAGAGGGAACCGCCAAGAGACGGAGTTGCCTTTGACGAAATAGAACCCCAAATCGATCCACAGGGCCAGAGTCACACCAACTCCAACAAAGATGCCATCGGTGACGACGTTGGATCCCCGCTTGTGCGCTGGCGAGATCTCAGACTGCCAAACCGGGACTGTCGCCACATATCCACCGATGCCCAAACCAAGGACCAACCTCGCGACGATAAACTGGGCAAAATCGAAAGATGCTGTCATGAGGATGGCGCCGATGATACTGACGAAGTTGGTTATGAAAATCACCTTACGTCGACCCCAGAGATCACCAAGGAAGATGCATGATAAGGCGCCAAAGATACCTCCGACGGTATAGAGGGCGATGACAGTGCCTGTTGGGGGAAAAATTCGATTAGAGAGTAGTAACAATTTGTCTGATGGCTACCGACCCTGCATCTGTGAGTTCTCTTGGTTTTGTGCTCCGTGTGTATGAATTGTGTCTATTCGGGGGAATTGCGAATTGAATGCATCGAGCGTTAAGAGACCACCGGTCACTCCCATGTTGTACCCATAGCAAGTAAAGGTTGGACACACGACTAAGAAAAGGGCAGCGCGGAGAAGGGCATTTCCCCGTAGGCCAAAATATGGCTTCAAACCCATGTTGACGAGGAACTACCACATACAAGTCCAATTGTCAAAAATTCAAGAACATGTTCAAAAACGGTGAGCAGCGGCTCTTTCACCGCGCATACCTCGCTGCCACGGGCCAGATGTTTCAGCAGATGTGTGGTGTAAATCTGATCACCTATTACGCAACAACTATCTTTCAGCAGTATCTTGGAATGAATGCTGTGGACTCTCGGATCCTCGCAGCTGCAATGACAATGATGCAGCCCCTCGGTGGGTACATTGCCTATTTCACTATCGACCGTCTCGGCCGCCGCCCTCTCATGTTGTGGAGTGCCGGAGCGATGGCAATCTGTATGGCAGGTCTCGCGGGCACGACCTCCCCCTCTGCAGCCAATAACACTGGAGCACTCGCCATGGCCGTGGTCTTCCTATTCTGCTTCCAATTCATCTTCACAGTTGGCTACTGCGGTCTAACCTTCCTCTACGCCGCGGAAATGGCACCTCTGCAGGTCCGTGCCACAGTGAACGCGGTATCCACTGCCACCGTGTGGGCTTTCAGTTTTATGATAGCCCAGGTAACCCCTGTTGGTTTCTCCACGATCGGAAGCCGCTACTATATCATCTTCGCCGTTGTCAACGCTGCTATTGTGCCCATTGTGTATTTCCTTTTCCCCGAGACTAAGGGGCGGTCACTGGAAGAGATCGACGAGATTTTCGCACAATCCAAATCTATCTTCGACCCACCTAGTGTAGCTCGCGCTATGCAAAGGCGTGCAATACCGGTGAGCAAATCCAACTCCAATCGCGACGATAATACCGCCCGTGCCATTATTCTCAGCGAAGAGCTCAAGGCATGAGATATGTTCGAAGAGTCCGACCGTGAAAAGCATCACTTGGAAATGCCTTCGCGATCCTCGGAATTTGTAAATATGATCTCTTCTTAATTCTTTTGTTATAGTCACTCTATTTCTTCTTTGACCAACTTCATCATAGTCCATTGTCCATCTATGTCGTAAACCTCAAAACATGATGTACAAGAATTCGGAGACACTGCATTCACATCCAGAAAAGACCCAGCAGTCCTCTCTAGGCAAGATGAAGAAAACAGCACGATTCTCGCAAGCGACCATGTTCTCAATATATCAGTTCAAGTCGAGAACAAAAGCTCAATGAAACCAAATCTGATCGTGTGCCTGTGAGGCTCAGCTCAAGTATGGTTACTTACATCCCTAACTTCAGTTGCAGCCAAGATCTTCTTTTTTCCCCGTCAACGATCCATTCTAATTCGAAGAGTTTCGTAGATTCACTCACTTCCTTTCCCGCAAAAGGGGTTTGGCTTCGATCCGTCAGCCCATAGTGTCTTGCAGAATTTAGTACCCAAGACTAGACCTCCGCAGAGTCCACAAAGCCCTAGGCCCAACCCGGGCCCACCGGTGGGCTATGGGGCTAGGGTAGAAGTTCACGGGGGGTTTTATGGGGGCCCAATGGGCCCCAAACAGTATAAACAGGGCGTGAAATAGAGATGCCAAGCAAAGTTGAACCCCGTCCTGCGTTGGGTGCCATTTCAAGGTACAGCATCTACCTATCTTCTGTAAAGACACTCAGTGTCATGAGTTCAAGCAAATTTTGACGCAAAAGGGACGGTATTCGATCATATTCTAGCAGTTCGTACTATTTGATTGTGATCTTTAAAAAAAGAAAGGACATACCTTTAACACTTCAGAGCTCTCATTCCATCATTAAACACTACTGTGACCTTCTTCAATGGCATTTCGATGGCAAAGGGTTAATTCTACATAATCCATGTCTTGGTCATCACTCATCGCAAGGCTTCACATCATACTCTACGTCAGTCCGAATAATATATTTTGCCCCCTTCCTCACCCCTGTACCTTCATGTAGCAAGGCTCCATTCGACTCCCCATGTGGGAATATCGCAACAGCTCCCATCACAGGTCGCACGGGGTATCCATTCAAGGTTCCCTCCCGCGGGGCTGGCATGAAGAACGTCGTCTCTCCGCCCTCAAACTCATCGTTGAGATATAGTAGGAAGGTGTACATCGAGCTCTGCTTCTTTTCCTCGGGCGAAGAGTCGTACACGTATGTGTCATCCGGGAGGATACCGGACGGTGGCCAGGCCCCGTCAATGTGGCAGCGATATTCAGCTCCGGGGACGTACCTGTACACACGGAAGCGACGATTGATGCCTCGGACCATGCGACCGTTGATCGAGGGCGGCACATACGGAGAAATTCGCGCCCAAAGCATGTCGTGGAATGTGGTGTCGATGATCCAGTAAAAGTTGTGGGCCAGGATACTTATGTCTCCATCTTCGCGAAGGGGCGCGTCCGGTAGGAAATTGACAGATTCACCAGCAGCGATGATCGCCCTGCATTCAGCGGCGGAAAGCACATTGAGAGCGAGGCCAAGGCCTGGCACAGCGGGATGTGCGTGGTATGTTATAGAAGGACCGACCGGAGCCAGTGGGACGGCGTTCGGGGCGGTGGTATAGAGGATGGCGGGATGGTGGTTTGGAGGTTTACGGAGTGGGCCAGGGGTTTGTTCGATGACGCGGAGGGCGGATGGAGACTTGGGCGCCTCATCCAAGATTGATTTGTCGAGGACTGAGGCGTAGACCGGTAGTGGTGTTGTCGAGGGGCGTAGGTCCCAGATGGACTGGAAGGCGATGGGATTGGTTGAGTCAATGGCGTCGGTGTTGGTGTCAATCGGGGTACTGACGCGCAGGATGGCATCAAGGACACTGAGAATTTCCATTTCCTTCACACTGCGCTTAATGGGGACATTATCTTGTGCTTTGGGCTGTGTGGAAAGGCCGCTGACGACATCCAGATCTCGTACCCAGCGACACAACGCTCCAATCTTGGGTTGTTCCCCCCGGATCCTCATCTCGGCGAGCAAGATCCTAGCTTCAATGTATTTCTCGTCCACCAATGCTCCGGTTATTCTGGCTGTCAAGTTGGCGCCCTCTATCGAATGATCTGATAAGTTAGAGTCCTGGAGCAGGGAGAAAGTGGCATACCGGCGGTGTTGACACCCGTAGTGCATGTCTGGCGGAAGTCATAGATTGCGACACGGAGGTCCTTGCATGCCTTCGACTTTGTCAGGCTTGGATATTGTGCAAGCGCTGTGAGCGTCTCGATGGTGATGTCGAGTTCCTCGTCCGAGACGACGGCATTGAGATGTGTGGACTCGAGAGGCACGCCATCGGGAGGTGGTGTTAGATCCGGGACTGCCTTGGGAAGCTTTTGAGGAAGGTCGACCTGTGCGTTGCGCTTGCGCTTGGCTGCTTTGGACTTGCCCATTGCTTTTATATATAGACTGAAGAGTTGAAGTGTTCACAATTTCACAGTTTCACAAATGCGTCCTCGGATCTTCAACTCTGATATTTTGCCTGAGAGTTCCGACCTCGTTGCACTTTGATTATGTAAAATCACGGAAATTTTCCCTGTCCAGGCCGGGGACAATATTTATTCGCCACACAATTCAACCTGTGGTTGAACATGTCGCATTCTATGTTTATATTGTACGCGTACATGTATGTACCTCTTGTTGTATACAGGCCAGTGAAGCCTCGGTCTATTAATGATAGATCCAAATCGAAGTTCAACAGATATCGATGTAATTGGCCATTTTCGCCACGGCGATGGGGAGAATGGCCATTTCTATGAGATTGCCCCACGTTGCGGTACAGAAGTTCATCCCAGGGGCTTGGAATGATCTTAAATGGTTATTTCTAGTCGAAATCCTCACAGATTCGAAGATATGGAAGATATATGAGTCTCATACTCGGAGACATACATCAAATATCATCCTTGAATTTTCATTTGGAAGCCTCGTCACGACCACCTTCACCTGTGCAGGGCCCTCCGATCACGATCTCAGAGGATTCTGCTGCGTACCTTCGCCATGTCTAAGTTCTGCGACTGTTTTCTCTGACAGTACAGCAATACAGGCGTAGGGCTCTACACCCATATGCGACTCAGGCGTCAGGAAGCTGTGCAACTCGAGTAACAACACTTGAAGTCTACAATCCGGCTTTTTTATGACCTGCAATTAGACAGCAAATAAAACGATAATTAGGGTATCTTAGTCGGCGCGCTAAAATATAGGAAGGAATAGAAAGGATAGAAATCATGTGCCCCCGTACTCATTTTTGTGGATGATAGAACTTTTGCTTGCGTTGACCTTCTCATGTACAGCACGCGCCTTTTGTTTTGTTTTCGTATAACCTTCAATTCCGGCGAGCATGATATAAGACTTGCTCATCGAAACATGGGACATGTCAACACCTTGTTGTTGTAGGGTGTGATGGAATGCTCTGAAATTGGCAGCTGGCGGGCGATAATGACCACTGAACAAGTTAGCCTGCCCTTTCGAGCAATGATGGAAGCTGATGAATGAAATATTTGATTGAACGCACCTGAGTGGTGCCAGACTTCGAAGTTGGCCGTGTTTGATCTTGATCATTCCAGCTGCTGCGATACGGGCGCCTCGAAGAAAAGATGAATGCTGAAAGGCACCTCCTTTCTTTATGCCAATGTACAAACGAAAAGACGTATCTGCAACCTAAGGTTGGGTCAGTATGCATTCAACAACCACAAACCCAAACTTAACTTACAAATAGCCACATATCTTCTTTCTCTGAGGACTTGCCCAAAAGTCGCTTAAATGCAGCAGCAGGGCTTGCGTGCACCACGTTTTTCATCATCTTCGCAGCTTTGTACTCCTCATCGGCGAAATGCTTCGGGTCTTGATTTGAGAGGACATCGTCAGGGCTGTGTCTTGCAGATGTTGTTGATATCGATGATGAATATGACGAACATGATCTTGATGGTGCTAAGTCCCAGGTGGAATCTGGTTGCAGGATTGTGGAGTTTCCACTGAATTGAGGCACATCATCCTCGATTCCCACAATCCCTTGGAGACTATCTTTGAAACGTGCAGTATTTGTCCACACTAGTTCATTGTTTTTGGCCCAGCGGAAGAGCCCAGTCTCGTCTACCGTCACCATGTAATCCATACGTTCCTCGCGAGTGAGATAGCGGACTTGTTCTTTCTCAAGTCTGTCGCGCGAACATTGGGGAAGCTCAATGTTTTTCCCCTCGCCATAGTCCAACCAGTAGAAGAAGTTTTCGTTTGATGATGAATTCCGCCAATACGTGTGGTACGAGCGCAGACTGCTTCCATGCCGATGTTTCAGATCAACCATTTCGAGAAAGTATTGAAGATCCATCATCTTAGGTGGGGCCCCCGCTGTGATCTCTGTGTTGTAGTCTGAATGAGTCCCCATGGATGGCGAAACTTCCAAAACACGATCGTCGCCGCCGACACGCCTAGCGACACTAACCGCTCGTTGCCAGTTTCGACGAGCTTGATTGAAACCATCATTGCTGGGTGCCACGCGAGGCTCGGGAGGACGATGAAGGTGGTGCCACTGGGCTTCTTGAAAGGCCTAGAGGGGCCGGAAAAACGAGATTAGATTCGGTGGGTTTCGCGCAAGATACACACTTACCTCAATCCATCGTGTGGAGGCGGCTAAACCAAGTCCGCGCAGCTCTCGTCGCGTTCGGTGACCACGATAAATTCGCTAATGATGCCCAGGTGGTCAGCGAAAATCGACAACGCCAGGATTCATATGGTAACTGTACCTGAACCGTTCGCGCGGCTTCTTCCTTATCGATGACGTCAGAACAGGTAGAAGTCCCCGGGAGTTTGGTCATGGAGAAGTTATAAGTTTCAAAGGAGGATATGCAACCATCAGAGAGTCAAAAGTCAAGAAGCCGAGAAGCCAAAAGTTCAAGAATTCAAGAGTACAACAAAGATGCGATTCATCAAAGCCCCAGGTCCATCCATGGATGTTCATGGGTGGGGCCCATGGGGAAAGGTCATCTTTGTCAGCCCTCATATTACATCAACATCAACCGACATCTCCATAGGCTATCACAGAGTACAGTCTATATACAAAGTATACAAAATATAAGAGTTGGAGAATTCAATAGACCCCTCATGACGAATTTCTCTTCTCCGCCTTGGAAAAAAAAAAAAAAAAAAAAAAAAAAAATTCTGGTATAGATCAAGAGATTAAGTAGATGGGAAATTATTTCCCCATTCAGGATCCGAACCCCCCCCCCCCCCCACTATAAGCAATCTATACCACCGTGTCCATATACTGAGGAATAACATCCCGGTTACCCCTCGTGAGGAGATGTGAGGAGATGTGAGGATTGATGTTGGAGCTTATATTACATATAAATATATATAAATGGGGTCAACATGTGCTCTAAACTCTTTCATTAACCTCAATATTACCCACCTATTTTCCATTCCTCACTCCTCACCATGGCACCCTCTCTCCACCCTCTTATCGACAATGGCATCACACCAGGCTCCAGTAGTTTCTCTGGTGGAAAGCTCCACTGCCGCTGCGCCTCCGACCAGGTCGAGATCACCTTGAATAGCAATGTTGCCCACAACCACGCCTGTGGCTGCTCTAAGTGTTGGAAGCCATCTGGTTCTCTCTTCTCCATTGTTGGAGTTGTACCTCGGGATGCTGTCTCGGTGACAGCGAATGCCTCGAAACTGTCGATTGTGGACAAAGAAGCTACCATTCAACGCAATGCCTGCAAGGACTGTGGTGTGCACCTTTTCGGGCGGATCGAGAAGGACCATCCTTTCAAAGGTCTCGACTTTGTACATGTGGAGTTATCCGATGAAAAGGGCTGGCAGGAACCACAATTCGCCGGTTTCGTCTCATCCATCATTGAGCAGGGTTCTCACCCTAAAGAAATGGATGAAGTGAGAGCCAAATTCAAGGCCGTCGGACTGCAGACATACGACGTGCTGTCGCCAGTGCTAATGGATCTGATCTCCACTTTCACAGCTCAGAAGTCCGGCATCAGATTTGCCAATCTGTGATCTAGAAAATGTGTTATGATTCATGTACTTAAAGGGTGGGTGTTGGCAGAGGTGGTTGGAGTTTGAATTCAGAGGGGATTGTGGAAAGGAGTATACTTGAAGCTTAGTCTATAGTGTATATCCCAAGATTTATGTTACAGTGAATATTTGCTCGTATGGTAGATTATGGTAGCTTGATGGAAAAGAACATGCATCGCTGACTGAGGCTCCAGAGAAGATATCCCTTAACCCACTCATCCACTGCGGCTTCGGCATCATCATTCCCCATTGGATTCGAAAACATGGGGTACATTTTGATTTTAACAAACAGATTTCCTCAGATCCAAGCTGAATGATGCATCTTGAACCGATCATGTTCTTCATTCCTTGTTTATTCTCTTTCCGTGTCTTCAGAGTCCAGTTTATCAATTGTCCTATCTGGTTCCCTCAATGTAGCGACAAATCTTCAAATTTTTCCACGGGCTCTGAACAATCCGTCTTTATTATATGCGCGCTCTGAGCTTCTCGGCCGTTTCCTGGAGCGGATACTCGTGATGCTTTGTTTTGCTCTGGACGCGTTCACCGTCTTGAGGTGTGATATACCGAGCTTCGACTGCGGGGTTGTACCCCAATCCAGAAACCCTGCTAACATCGTCATCTGAAATAGGGCGGGTGACCTGTCCATCGGCTCGTTTATAGATAGTTACCACCACTGCTCCTCCCAACCCGAGATTGTGTTGCAAAGCGACATCAGTGCCAGGGGCCAAACGATTGTTGGCCCAACCGCGGAGCTGCCAAGTGAGTTCCGCACACTGAGCTAGCCCTGTGGCTCCTAGAGGGTGACCCTTTGAGATCAGCCCGCCAGATGGGTTGACAACTAGGCCGCGACCTCCATAGGTGATGTCCCCCCGACGCACCATCTCATGGGCTTTTCCTGGCTCCGAAAACCCAAGTGCGTCAAGCAACAGAAGCTCGTTTGTAGAAAAACAATCGTGCAGCTCACAAACCCCGATATCTTTTGCTCCGACACCAGCCTCCTCCATAGCTAGCTGGGCAGCTTGGCGCGACATATTGAAACCGACGAGGTCTATTGCACTTCGGGAATATACCTCTGGTCCATCGGTCAACAGCTGTTGGCCAGCCATCAGAATAGCCTGGGATTTGAGGTGAGGTCGTGCATCTAAGAACCGTTGGGATACGATGATGGCCGCTGCGGCACCATCACTCGTTGGAGAGCACTGGAGCTTGGTTAGGGGTCCATAGATCTGTGTCTTCTGGTCCAAAATCTGATCCAGAGTGTATGCTGTTCGGAACTGGGCGTACGGGTTTCGCTGGGAGTGTTCATGCGACACCCGAGCAATTTCAGCGAAATCTTCCGCTTTGGCGCCATATCTGTTTGCATGGTCAGCACTAAGTCGAGATCCAAGTCGAGATCCAAGTCTCTGGGCGCCCTACTTGTCCATGTACTCCTGTCCGGCATTTCCAAAGTACTGAGCATTTCGAGGGCTTTGGTGTTTACCGAATGTGTTCTCCATCATTTTGGTCGATGGACCCAGCGGACTGGGCCGATCGTCCCATACACTCTTGATTGAACCCGGGCGCATCTGCTCGAAGCCGACGACGAGGACACAATCTGCCTGGTCTCCTTTGACCAGAGTACGTGCAAGATGAAGACCAGTGGATCCAGTAGCACAAGCATTGTTTGTATTGTAGATTGGGATCCCCGTCATTCCTAGCTGGTACATGATCCGTTGACCAGAAGTCGTGTCGCCATAACAATAGCAGGCCACACCTGCCTGTACATCATCGTATGTGATATGTGCATCGATTAGAGCTTTGACTGCTGCCTCATATCCAAGTTCTGGATCTGTCGGGACAGAGACATGGTGAGCAATATAGTATATCGACAAGAGACTACGTGGAAAGGAATAATCTCACATTCACGAGTGCGACGCGGCTTCAAGAACCGGGTCATGCCCACCCCCAAAACGTAAGATTCAGATGCCATGGTGAATTATGAAGATCTACTAAAGGTTGTGAAACCGAACCTGGTCATTATTTACCTTCCCGGGCTACATCCATATAAACAACTTGTTAGTAGCCGAGCTTCCGAGGTACCTTGCCTTTCCCCTCATCACCCTCATCCCCTTTGGAAAGGCCATGAAGCCGACTGTATGGCATCTTAGTCTTTTTGGTCTTATTCTGACTATGTATTGGTTCTCATATAGCCTATTTAAATCGCCAAAGCTTTCCTCACAACTCCGCGATTAAGACTTATTGCAGGCTAACAACCGCATGAGTATCTATGAAGAAGTCAAGGGACTCGATCATCGAAATATTAATGATTGTGAAACGGCAAATAGTACCCATATGCATGTACATCTATGTAAATATGGGATGGCCAGGTATTTTATGGTCCGAGGCACTGTCGACATATATATGAGATCCTCACAATTCCATTTGCAACTGCAACTGTCAGGTTGCACTTGATATTCCATATACACTGGATACGAATCAAAAAATGCTTTCGTCTTCGAACCCCTCTTTCTCGATACTTCGCTCTTTCTCGGTGGTTTCTAAACATCCTCGGTCTCCCCCGCATGAGCTTTGTTGTTAAAAGGCCGACATGTTGATTCCGGATTTTAGTCCCAGTATGTTTTATAGTAGATTCTTCCGACATGGCAGTTTTGGCATATGTACGGAGGCTTACCGGGTCCAAATCCCTTTCTAACATCTCGTGTAGGTTCCACGAATCCCTCGATTGCTGCCTCTTAAGGTGAGAAATGTGTCACGCTGCATCCAAGTTCAATCATTACACGCGCGTGCGACCGAGTTTCTGCAAATCCAAGATCCCGACCTATCCGAGTCCCAGCGAACAGTGCGAGAAGCCATTTCCAAAATATGTTTGGATTTTCCGGACAGTTATTGGGCCCAGGTAGACGAATCGCATCGATTTCCAACCGAACTCTATGAAGCTTTGGCAGGCCAGGGTTGGTTGGGTATCTGCCTGCCACAGCGCTATGGAGGCTTGGAACTTGGTATTTCAGAAGCAGCAGTGATGATGCAGACTATTGCGGAGTCGGGGGGAGGCATGACGGGTGCCTCGTCTATCCATATGAATATCTTTGGCCTGGAGCCAGTTGCCAAGTTTGGGACAGAGGCGCAGAAAAAGCGGTGGCTCACTCCGCTCATTTCTGGTCACCACAAAGCCTGCTTTGGAGTCACGGAGCCTAACACAGGCTTAGATACCCTGCGATTGCAGGCAACCGCACGCCGGTTGGGGGATGGCTATGTGCTGTCGGGACAAAAGGTCTGGATTTCCACTGCGCAGCGAGCTGACAAGATCCTCATTCTTGTGCGCACTACACCACGCGACCGAGTGAAAAGACCATCACAGGGTCTGTCACTCTTCTACACAGATCTACAAGTTCCTCAGGTCCAAATTACTGAAATCCCAAAGATGGGCCGGGCTGCTGTTGACACCAACTCCCTTTTCTTCGATAACTGGCATGTCCTAATGGAAGACCGCGTAGGAGAAGAAAACGAAGGATTTCGAATGATCCTTCAGGGAATGAATGCCGAAAGGATTCTGATTGGCGCAGAGGCTCTCGGGCTAGGATTTGCTGCATTGCGTCGTGCGGCCTTGTATTCCAATGACCGATATGTATTTGGGCGACCGATCGGTCAGAACCAAGGAATCCAACACCCACTGGCGGACAGCTGGATAAAACTGGAGGCGGCGCGTATGATGATCTACCAGGCTGCTCGGCTTTATGACCAAGGCTACACCGGTGGTGAGTATGCCAACGCTGGAAAATACCTAGCTGCAGAGGCAGCCTTTGAGGCTTGTGAGCGAGCCATACTCACACATGGCGGCATGGGATATGCGAAAGGATATCATGTTGAGCGATATCTTCGAGAAGTGTTTATTCCTCGTATTGCACCTGTTAGCAGGGAAATGATTTTGAACTACATAGGGGAACGGGTGCTTGGTCTCCCAAAATCATACTGAGTGTTATGATTTTGCAAAGTCTTGAATTAAACCAGAGCTGTGCAAGGCCTGATATCACTTTCAGTGGGTTTTGTCATAATCCGAGGCTTTCATCGGGGAATTTCGGTGCTTTGCTATAATATTATTTCGGCAATCTCCCCTATTCAACGTGGAACATCTCAATGGCCTTGAAAGCGGGGATATTTTTATAGATCGTCGTTAACCATATGCGGGTAAGCTCATCACTTGCAAGAAAAGATTTCTTTATTTTTTACTCTTAGTACTACATTAAAAAGAACAGATATGACGACAACTAGAGCCATTCTCAAAGGCTATCCCTTGGTTAGGACTACCACACAAGTGTTGGAGCATCGCAAAGATCGTATCCATTCAGCATCATATTTGGGGAATTCTCAATTCCGTTGCAGTCACGCTTCAGCACATGCTAATGGACCCTTGTCGGGGATTCGAATTCTTGATCTGACGCGTGTTCTTACAGTGAGTTTCTCTGATATTCGTACAAGTTTAGAAGTGACCAATGCCTGAAACATCCCAGGGACCATTCTATACACAGATTCTCGCGGACTATGGAGCCGAGGTTCTCAAGGTTGAAAATCCTAAAGGGGGTGTACGTCCTTGGCTTCCTTTCTTTGGTTCTATTTGGGTAGATTTGATACTCACCAGGTATACAGGATGATACTCGCTTGTGGCGAACGGCAGCAGAGAAAGATATTTGGAAACCCACGGGCAAAGACATGTCTGCTTATTTTTGTGCGATCAATCGGAACAAGATGTCTATTACCTTGAATCTCAAACAAGACAAAGGCCGGGAGATCCTTTTTCGACTTGTCAAAAATTCCGACGTCGTGTCAGTAATCCCACTCAACCTCAATTCAACAACCCCCTGTACTAAATTTCTCACAGAGTAGAAAACTTTGTTCCAGGAAAGATGGATAAGATGGGTATTGGATATGAAAAACTACGAGAAATCAATCCACTGATCATACATGCTAGCGTCTCTGGTCAGTGCTCTATTACCATTGATTCATATACACTGTAAGCACGGAGTATTCCTGACTTCAATGCCTACTAGGATACGGCGCTAGTGGTCCATATTCCCATCGTGCAGGTTACGGCGCCATTGCCGCAGCCGAAGCAGGCATGCTACACGTCACCGGCGAGCGCGATGGGCCCCCAACACGACCTGGTCTCGGTCTCACCGATATGAGTACCGGTCTGTACCTGCACGGGGCAATTCTTGCCGCGCTTTTAGCCCGCAGGGATACAGGTCGCGGCCAGAAAATTGATGCATCCTTATTTGAGAGCCAGGTATCGTTGCTTTCTAATGTGGCAATGTCCTGGCTGAATGCCGGCGAACATTCGAAGCGTTGGGGTACAGAACATCCAAGTATTGTCCCTTATCAAGCTTTCAAGACAAAGGACGGCCACCTGGTTCTGGGCGCTACGAACAACCGCCAATTTCAAATCCTTTGCCATTTGATAAAGCTATCGGGGTTGTCGACTGACCCACGGTTTGCTGACAACAGCTCTAGTGTTCAAAATCGGGCCGAACTAAAAGAGATACTTGAGCCAATCCTGAACGCTAAGACGGCGGAAGTCTGGCTGGCTGTCTTAGAGGGTTGTGGATTGCCATATGGACCCGTGAACACGATAGAAGAAGTGTTCTCACACCCACAAACCGCTGCGAGGGATATGGTTTATAGTCTTCCTCACAAAGAATCAGTATCAGGGTAGATCAGAGTACTAGGTTTGTTCTTCATCGGGGCCTGGCTCTACATACACTGACAGGCAATCATTCAGGAACCCCTGTCAAGTTTAGCGAGACAAAGCCTCAACTTCGACGATCACCGCCAAGTCTAGGGGGGCATACAAATTCCATGCTTGAGCGGATGGGATTTTCACCGAAGGAGATTGGGGCAATGCGAGAACAGAGTGTTGTATGACAATCCTACTAAGTGGCTGGCCAAACTAAATATATACATTTATGTTACCATTGTCCCGTACTCTCCCAATATTCCAGCAAGGCAGAAAGAAAAACATAAAAGCAAACTGGCCGATCTGCCTCGAGAACCCAAGTTACAGTATTGAGTAGCTGGTGCAAACGATGCCGCAGCAAAATTGACCGAGTCCACCCAAAGTCGCCACTCGTTTGACAGGAGTTGGTGTAGCTGAGTTGTTGAATTACAATACTTATGGCTAGCTGAGACAGCTGGGATAATTCAATAAACCCCAGTTTGTGCCAATCGCCAAGCCAGTATGCAGGCCAAATCAAAATCCCGTACAAGCATTGGCTGGTGATCTCTGAACACTATCCAAGTCCCCCTCTCTTGGGTCGAGGTCACAGCTGTATATAGCTATACGTGGCAGTCGTGAAGCTGACTGTATCAGGGAACTTTGGCTGGAAACGAATAACTGTAATGTTTGGTCGCCAATAATTTCCTCGCGCTGCACGAGGGGTCAAAAGGCGTTGTCATTTGTGAGCTGAGCTATGCTCTGATCCGAGCCTTGCATTAAAATGTGACAAGACAGCATTTGTACCAATATTTGCTAAGGAACCAAAGTCCCATTCAATGTCAATCAATAATTGCTTTTTTTGTAGTCTCTGACTGATGTGCTACCATCGCAAGGCGTGAAAGAAATAATATAAAACAATCCCCTCAATCCGGTCCCCCAAGTAAACCTTTCCCTGGTAAGTTCGAATGCACCTCTTCGGGCGATTGAGAAAAAGTTCTTCAAAACGAAGTATTGCTTCATCAATTTCAATAATATCAGCACCAAGTAAAATGGCATCTGAATCATCTGCGCACGAGTACTACCAGATCCAAGCCCGGTTTCCAGCAAAAGATTCTAATCCTGATGATGGCATTAACCGCAAGGTCTTTGTCCGGCAGGATATCGACGAATGGAGTGGCAAGAAGTCGAACAAAAAGCAAGTTGATCTTTTCATCCTAGCTCTGGACAATTTCCAGAAGTTGGACCCCAAAGAAAGACTCTCGTACTTTCAAGTGGCTGGTAGGTTCTGCCTCCAATTTATGAGATTCTGTTCACGGTAATTGACATGTATTTGACTAGGTATTCATGGACAACCCTTCGTACGATGGGATGATCCTAGCCCAGAGCCCATGAAAAATGGCTACTGCTTCCACTCTCATGTGATATTCCCAATTTGGCACCGGCCGTATGTGCTACTTTTTGAGGTAGGAAGGCCACTTACCTGACACAAACTGGGTAGTACTGATTCCATTCTAGCAAGTCGTGTATGACATCATGGTTAAGGAGATTATCCCTCGATTTCCGGAGGCCCATCAAGCTTCATGGCATGAACAGGCCGAGTCATGGCGTCTTCCCTTCTGGGACTGGGCACGAAACGGCCGTGTCCCTGACTTGGCAAAATACCCTACCATCACTGTTGCTAGACCCGAGGGCGGATCGGTTCGAATCAACAATCCCCTGTTTCAGTTTCGCATGCCCACAGACAGGCCGATGCGAAGCGAGGGCGTCGGTACTGAAAACACGTGGGAAAACGACACCGAACAGGAAGAGTACAAGAATGCACGTATACGTAAGATCTAGGAAACATGGAAACAAACGAGCTAACTCAAATCAGTTCGGAAATGCGGTCGGAACCAGCCGTTGGCCGGATAAAGAGGACCAGAATCCAAACAGTGAGGGCTGGCGACATGGTGTAGTCAATAACGGCAAAGTGGCAGATGCCTTCAACTCCCACGAAGGATACAATGACAAAAACCATGGTCCTGCGGCTGAAATGGTCTATCGATTGCTTACTGTGCCCATGGACTATACTACCTTTGCAAGCACAAATCCCACCTCGAAAGATCAAAACGTTGATGAGGACTTGAACATAGAATATGTGAGTATATTGATTTGATACATCACAGCACAAGAACTAACCGGAAATTCGCCCGAATAGATTCACAACAATATGTAAGTACTTGCTCACCGCTAGAGTGTGTCGGGTAATTTCCATGTCAACATCTGCTGTATGGGATTCTCAGTCGCTTCAAGACTAACAATATTGTTTCAAAGTCACGGGTGGACAGGTTCTGCAGGACATATGGGAAATGTACCAGTTGCCTCCTTTGATCCGCTGTTCTTCTTACATCACTGGTAAGTATATTCTTCTCGGCCAGCTACAAATGAAGCCCCGATTAACAATTTCTTGCAGCAACATCGATCGTCTATTTGCAATTTGGCAAGCTCTCAACCCAGACAAGTGGATGGATAACATTCCTGCCGACAACACTACTATCCGTGATTCATTCGGCAAAGAGCACCCCGTGAATGGAAACACGCCTCTTCAGCCATTTAGGCGTGATGCTGAGGGGAATTATTGGACCCCTGAAGGAATTAGATTTCCCTCCAATCTAGGCTATTCCTATCCAGAACTGCCACGATGGGAGACTAAATACCATCAGGAGGACGGAACACTCAACCAAGTTCTGTTCAAGGAAAATATCACCACCATCATTAATACATTGTATGGTGTGTCGCGTGATCTGGCATTGGATCCCAAAGCTCCAACTCCGGAGGGCGTTGAGGCAATTGACGGTGGGCTCAAAATCCCCGACTTCGCCTTCAGTGTTCGCTTCTTGAAGTAAGTTTCCATTGACGAAATACAGGCCACAACAAGAAGTGATAGCTAATCATTCTAAATAATCTAGGTATGCATTGGGAGGGCAACCTTTCTGGGTCAAATTGTATCTCGCCCAAGAGGACGGCATTCAAACCCCACTGACAGACTTGATCGCTGAGGTGTACAATTTCAGCCAAAAGCCCGAGTTAGATGGTTCTTCGGTCTGCGGGAACTGCACAAAGGGACAAAAGTCGCGTGTCAAGTCAACTGCTTATATCCCAATTACCCCGGTTCTCTACAAGCTTATCAGGGGTGGACAGAAACTGAAGTCGTTGACTCGCGACGAGGTTCTGGCGTATATAAGAAAGCGCGCATATTGGCGGGTATTCAAGGCAAGAAACCCCTAATCATTGACTCTCACCATCCTTGTATGAAAATCACTGACCGTTCGCAGAACGAGAAAGAATTACCTCGCTACGACGTTGAGAAGCTGGAGCTAGAAATCATTGGCAGCAGCAATGACACCAAGCACTTCACCAATCCCGCTATTCCGCCAGCCTTTGAAAACTTCAAGAAAGAGCCTACCATCACTGGCGGTGCTGATGGAGCGCTGGATCCAGAGCTGAAGCAGGCGAAGATTGACCCACCGGCTCCTCGGTAAGCTCCTAACCCTACAAATGAACGGATTGACATGGCAACATGATCGCTAACTCCAACCAGGCCGAAGCGACCAAGAGCGAACCTACCACTCCATGGCAGTCTTCGATTCCAGCAGACTCTCAAGGCAGACAGCGTCATTCTTCTCGAGTCGTCAAGCGTGGATCCTGTCAAAGCCGACGATGGTCTTGACATGACCCAAATTTCAATCATGGATGCAGAGAATGACACCATCTTCCATATCTCCATTCGCCGAGCCCAAGGTCAAATTATTTTCAATGCCAAGATCGGTGGATCATGGGGTGAGGAGGAACGGATCAACATTGCCCGTCGCTTCGACAGTGAAGATGGTGCGACAATTTTGATTCACGACCAAGGAGAGGGCTTCGAAGTTTCTATTGACTGGGTCCATGCAATTTGGTTTGCTAAACGTGCCCAGGACAAGGCAGCACAGTCAATTCGTTACGAACTTGGTAACAAGGAAGGAACTTCTGTTTTATCCGATGATCTTGAAGTGCGCACCTATCCTTCGATGAAAGCTTTGTTCCTTCAAAAGCATGCTCATGAGGAGGAGAAGTAGCCATATGTTGTCGGGGGGATTCTTTCTTTCTTTCAGAAACTTTGAGAAACGTTAGAAAATACGGTGATTATCATCTTTACGTGAGAGAAATACACCCACCTTCAGCTATCTTATCCTCTACTATCCTACACAGCGCAACGTGGATTTACTCATCGCACTATACAACTCAGCTGCCTGGCCTTTCTTCGACGGGTACTGGAATGATCTGTATAACAAGCCTTGCAACGGGAACTGCCAAACCAACATAATGCGGGTCCCGAATGAGCCTCAGAATCTGGTCTGGTACTCAATCAGCACGCGTATGACAGATGTGATGTGTGATGGTGCTCGAGGGAAGAGTAACCCCCGTGAATCGGACCACGAAGGTGGGTGGGAAGCCATCATCTAGGTTTATGATCAGTTTACTATTATGATATTTCGCGTGTTGTGTTTATTGCATCATTATCACTAGACATGGGGCAGCAGACACCTACTTTTGGTCTAGGATTGAACCAACCTGACTTACAAGCGTAGAAAAGCGCCTTTTATATTGGAATAATGCCTTGTATTCTTGGTATACAAGTGGTTCTCCGTAATCACAATCTTTGGCTGGGTTAAGGCCAGTAATAAATACCATGGTCAATATCCTTCTTGAGTTTACCATCCACGCGCATATATCCAAACTTTTTCAAAGCGTCAAATTTCTGGGTAATCAGCTCGGCCACAATTCCCCCAAACAGAGCACTCCCTGGTACGTTCAAATGTGTATTGTCCGCTGGGTTGAGGTTGTATGTAAAAGCCTTTTCTGGCCCGATTGCATTGAGGTACCGGGTGCTAGCTTCATTCAGGTCAATATACGCAGCATATGAGCGATGGGCAGCAGTGACGGTGGCCATGGTCTCATTCGCGAGACTCATGATGATACGCGGTGTCCCTGTTGAGTTATCGTAGTTGCGCCGAGACAGAGGAGTGACGAGAATCGGTGTAGCCCCAGCATCAGTAGCCTCAGTCACAAATCTTTCAAGATTGCTAGTGTATTGTGACAATGAAATGTTCGCAGCTGGCTTTTGGTCATTGTGTCCAAATTGGATTGTTACAAAAGGATGATAGTCGTCTCGAACTTGTCTCACGGTTGTTAAAACGTCATCCCAGTCACCTCCATCTCGAAAGCTAACAGTAGTTGCACCGTTGTGGCCGAAATTGCGACCAGAGGCTCCTTTAAAAAGAGTTGTGTTGAGAAAGCCGTCTCCCCATCCTCCACCGTTCGAGGATTGAGTAGCCGTGGTGCTGTCACCCGCCAGAACAAAGAATGGAGACTTTGGCAAGTGTTGGAAGGCACTGGAAGGATACGCCTGAACATAAGATAGGATATTGAGGAGAACCACTCCGGTTGCTTTCAAGCTCATGCCCATTGTTGTGTCCCTGGATGTAATCTCGTCAAGTCATGGGGTATCAGAATTATTTGCACAAAAGACCTCTTTGATATGAACTTATAGCACTCCGATGTGGGGGAATAGAGCCATCTCTCCCGTTGGTGGAAATATCTCGACGCAGAAAATGGATTTGCGGGGTTTTGAAATGACGGCATTCCAACCAATTCTCGCGGCCAAATATCCCGAAGGTACTATGGCCAAGGAACAAGATCTTTGAGGAATTCTCCGTTGGCTTTCTTCTGCGTGGCACCTTGATATGTTAACCCGAGGCCCGTTGTCGGGTCTTCTTTTCAGTTTCTCCTCCCCTTGTGTCGCCTTTTCCAGCGATTGAGTACAATTTGGCATTTTGAGCAAAGATTCCAAGGCAAATTCCGCAAAATGCATATGCATATGCATTTCGTCAATTCATAAATCTTGCTTCTTTCTTAGAATACCTCCATTCTATCAGCCCCACGATGGCTCAAAGCTCCAGTGTCTTAGACACAAGCTCTGCCACTTTCACCAATTCCTCGTCATGCATGTTCCTACCAACGAGCTGCACACAGCACGGAGCCCCCTCTATGTCATCAGCCACGTCTCAAATTCCAAATCAGCATTAAATTCGTTAATCATAATAGGTGATGGGTGGAAAATATAACACTTACAGGGTGGTTTGTAGTTCACACTCCGAATGAATGTCTTGTCGGCGCTCTTGTTCGCCTTTCCATGCGGAATGATGCAGCTCGGGTACTCAGAAAAGATTAGTTCAGCGCTGTGAGACTAGAGAACGTGAACTTACATCCATCACATTCCAAAGCACAGTGTAGGGCACAAAGCCAAACAGATCATGAGGCTGAGCGGTACCTTGATAGCCGGGCATGATAATGGCGTCGACTTTTTCCTGCATAACGAGATTGCGGAACTCTTCCTTGATGTAGTTGCGCTCCTCGTTGAGGTCATACAACCCTTCAAGTGTCAATGGGGCATACCCATATGGCATGGAGCTATGGTGAAGAGATGTCGATGCCAAAGCAGGGATGGTAGGTTCCCCACTGGCAGTAATGTGCTTAAACGGAGTCTGAGCTGGATCCATCGAGTACATGCGAAATGCCAGCGCACAGGCATCTCGAATAAGCAGGGTTTTCAGGGGGATGATCTCATTCCCAGCTGCTTGAAGCTTTTCAGTTGCCCTTGTAAGAGTTCGCAAAACCGGTGGATGCAGAGGGAAATGGGGATCCTCCTCGATGAACCCGAGTCGCAGGGAGGACTTGGGGGAAATGATGCGCCATGGCGAAAACAAAGCCGAAGAATCAAATTGCCATGGGTCTGCATTAGTCACCAGTTTCATGAACAGCTCCAGGTCTCTGACTGATGTTGCCAAGGGTCCTGCACAAGCCTTGATCCCAGCCAAGCCTCCACGAGCAGAGCTAGTCTGTCCCCCATATGGAATGCGGTCCGCAGAAGGTCTCAATGCGTAGATCCCGTTGCAGATAGCCGGGATTCGAATGGAACCAGCAATGTCTGTACCAACACCCAGCACCGATCCCCTCATAGCAATCAGTGCCCCTTCTCCCCCAGTCGACCCCCCAGCGGTAAGATTCGATCGATGAGGATTGAGGGTCCGGCCGAATACGAAATTGTGCGAATCAGCAGCCTAGTACTTTGAGCAATTGTGACACGTTTAGGATCGTAAGAGCACCCACCATCATCGTCTGGGGAACATTCGTCTTCACATACGGGATAGCTCCCAGGTTGAGCAGAATCTGAACTGCGGGAGAAGTTGAATTCACAGGGCCATTTTTGATAAACGAAGTAAATCCAATCGTGGACGGAACACCATCAATGTTGAAACAATCCTTTGTATGACATCAGTAAACCCAAATTCGTTGTCCAAAATTGTCGTCGTACCTTGAAACTGATGGGCAACCCATGCAAAGGCCCAACAGGTGTCCCTGTTTTCGATAATATCTCATCCAAATCCTTTGCGCGCTGCAAGGCACGATCAAAGAAAGTCTCGGTGAGGCATCGAGTCTGTGAGTTCGTTGTAAGACGATGGCTAGGCTTTTGAAGGGTCATGCCAATCATATCAACACATACCACTTGCTGTGCAATCGCAGCACGAATGCAAAATGCTTCAGTGACCTCATAGGCAGAGAGCTCTTGACAATGGATCTTGGCGAGCAGATCCGTTGCATCATATTTCTCGGTTATCTCGAGTTGTCTTGCTGACAAGATTCCCGACTGGCGTGGAACATCTAGCACATTCATGCCAGATGTCTCGGATATCTGGGCCAGTTGTTCCGGAATTCGCCATTGAGTTGGTATTTTAGCAGCATCCTCAAGTTGCTTCTTGTGCACAAGCACTTCCCATGGTTCAGTCTCCATTGCTGACCGTGTATGGTATTGTAAGGAAAAGATGAAAGATGAAAGATGAAAGATGAAAGAGAATAGAGAATAGAGAATAGAGAATAGTGAATAGTGAATAATGAATAGTGAAAGGTCGGGGATGGGGAGAGAAGAGAAATGGAAAGTGAAAGTGAAAGTGAAGGGAGATATTTATATCCAAAGCGAAAGCGCAGAAGCCAACGCATCAAACATGTGGGCATACAAGAGAGTGTCAATTACTCAAATAGGCTTCACACCGTGAATATGATATCTAGTTATTTCTCGGTTCTTCCTGAACTCCCTTTTTGAGTCCATAGTCATCGTCGTGAATATCACCGTTGAATTATAGGATCTACAACCTAAGCAAGCTCAATGTAGTCCCAAAGTGATATAGCATATGTCTAATTTGGCTTCGGAAATCTCTGGACCATACAGTGGATTTGTTCTGGCTGAGGGAAAATAGTTTCCTCTGAATCTACCGCATGACCATCTGAGCCACGTATGAACCGGCAAGCCTTGGGATACATGTAGACACCCTAAGGACCCTCAGGGGGTGAAAGAAATGCCTATGAAGGCTTATTATTAGTCTCGTGTCAGACGCCACCTTCCCAAGCATGCTTTTCCATTACCATGAGTTTTCATGTTTTCATGTTTTCATGTTTTCATTAATATAGTTTACCGGCTAAAATCAAAAAAAAACTTTTCTACAATCGAAAGTCATCTCCAGGAGATCGAGATCGCACATGCCGTCAGGTACTGTTGTCATGATGATAGTGATGATTCCAGTCAACAGATAACGGATATAACGGATATAACTTGGCTTATAGTGAAGGTCCGGTGAGACGCATATTTTCTCTCCTTCGGCTTCGGACAATGTTTACAATTCCAAGCTTGAGCTAAGCAATATTTCCGTCAGATATAACTTGGACAGGTTCCGACGAGTCAAATGCAGCCAACTCGGTCCATTGGCGTTCCAGCTCCCGCATTATCCATGAAGTGCGCCATCCGACCTTTTTTTCTACTCGGCTCAAAAAATGCAATGATCCTTCCTGTTCGACTACATTCCGAAGACAGTACCCAACTAAGGACAGGTCAGCGGGCAAGAGGGTCGAGGGATATGGAGCGCACACGAACAGCGATGTAATAAATGTGATGCCATAAAATAGGCATTCTCTACGCTTTCGTTGGACAGCGACAGGCCGATAACCATGACAAGATGGTCGGCAATCGTTTTCTGGGATTTGTATCAGCCTTCGAATATAATTTCCCAGAGCTTTGGTTTGACTACCTCCTGCACACGCCTTGTACGGGCCCTTTCGTAATCGCTCATATTGTGCGATGAAGATTCAGACAAGGTGAGGAAAATACATGCCGAGTAATAATACTGCATTCCGATCACTTCGGTTGCGGTCAGTAACTTTAGGTCGCATGTCATTGGGACTGAAGACATACCTGCCGGCGGGGATATCATCCATATCACAGGGAAAGGCCGACCATGAGCCACGCTTGGTGCTTGGTACCGAATAGGTTGCCAGGTTGTGGACTTTGCTTGATTCCACTCGTTCACGCTGTCCGATATTTGGCGCCAGGTATCCTCTGCCACAATATGTCCGGGCGCATCGCAGCATACTTGTAGGATGCGAGCGCAATGATAGATAATTCTATTTGCGCAAGCCGCGTCGTCGTGGCGGTGAAACATTGACGAGCGCTCGTAATTATGCATGTCGAGTTGCAAAGGTTGATACTGTACTACCGATGCATAGATAGCTTGTCGCAAGAACTGCCAGCTGACTGCCTCCGCCAGCCCGCCAGAGGACGCTGAGCGGGTCATGAGATTCACCAAACGATTGGACCCAAGCAGGTGAAACTGTTGGTCAGTGTTAGTTTCCAGCTCCTCGCATATACGAAGAATCACGACCGCAATGAGCATGTTCTCGTCACAACTTGTCTCAGCTTCATCCAATGCTGTGATTAACAATTTCAAACATTGACCATGATAAGCCGAGGCCTCCCAGTCACTATCGTTGGCCAAGATGGCATCATGTCTCGCAGACAGAGCTAGGATGGCTTGCAATACCATGTTATTCTCCAATGCCCGTCTTGGGACTTCGGTGCTGAAATGTGAATGGATGTCACAAACATCGGCCTATGAAGGTCAGATATGTAAAGCTAACAAGGGACTCGCTTGAAGCTCACCCAGGGAGCTATTTTCTGGATAAAGTGGCGCATCAGTGATGCCTCTCTTAGTGTCAGTGCAGATACATTGTCTGACAGCGGGTTGAGTGGACTGTTCGTAGTGTCCTGGCTGGGTCGATTCTCATAAACTGGACTGCGAGCTTGAGCCTGATATGTGTTCTCCGAGTGAAAATCTTGCGTCCATCCACTGCGACTAGGTGATACTGGCTCTGGTGCTGGGGTATATTGTTCCAAAGCACCATGTTCATCCCCAGCCAATTCTAGTGCTGGCGTGTTGTATTGTTCTACAGCACTATGTTCGTCTCCAGCCGATTCATCATTCGCCTCAAGGACGAATGTCACTAAATAAGATCAGTACATGACCAAAATCATGGGCTCTGGACTCCTACCGGGTTGTGACACGTCCACCCAAACTTGTTCTTTATCCCAATCCAGTTCGAATCGGGCAGTGGCACCGTTATTTTTCTGGTAAACGTGGTGGACAGGCTTGAACTGGAAACGGGGATCAAGATGACACGCCCGACCAAGTCGCAAACATGGAGTGCACGTTGATGCACCGGTAGGAATTACACATCGAATATGTCGATGACGACACCTTCCACAGCCCTTGCCTACTCTCATAGAGATATCAGCTCAAAATGGCTGTTATCAAGGCTGATCTATGTAGAACCTCCCAACATGATGTTGGGGCAGGGTTCCCCGCATGTGCTGAGTCATCTTTTTGGGGAAGTTCCAAGAAAGTTTTCGACTTCCATGGTTTGCCACTCCCGGTACCAATCTTGGAAGGACCTTGGGCGTAAAATCGAGTCTTCAAAAGGTTTTTGATATTACAATATTGTTCTAAATGGATTCTTCTCTCTTGGTACCTGGAGGGGGGTTCCAATGATGCCAGTCCATGTGGGCATTTTGAACCAGACTGGGCTGCCAAGGGCCGCCAATTCTGTTGCCTACCCCATTTAACACTACCACTCCATGCGGAATAGCAGAACAAGGGTTGCAGTACTACATGCTCCGTATCCAAAAATAGCAACACGACTTCGGTGGTATTCAGCGACGATCAATCCAAGGCAGGTAGAGAATGATTTTGAGCAGACTGCACTCGCGAATTCGGTCTCCCGGTCTGTGTCTTGAAATGAAAATTGCATAGGCAGAGTGATCCGGTAGTGGGCCGTGGGTTTCGGATATGGATTGCCAACCAAAACATCCAAAGTTGACCAATCAACAATAAACAGACCGCGTCGATCGGCAGTCTTGATGTTCAATTGCTATACAAAGTACAATCGGCCAAGGCAGGAAATTTTCGACTCCGCCTCCCCCCATCTCATTGACCTTAAAACTTCTAATGTCCGGTGCCTTCGCGCGAAATCATTCAGGGTTTGTCCTGTCAAATAAGCAACTGGGGCTTCGCAGACCTCCCCGTACGGATGATTGTAATCTACCTTCTGGCGATTGCCAGTGCATGGCAAAGAGCGGTCGCTGATTCTGATGCTTGTAAGTAATGTATTGCTTGTTCGTCTTGCCAACTGTGTAGCTCATTACCTATAGGTTCAAGCAGTGTGACCATCTCGAGTCAAAGCGATGCAGACAAGCTGAGCAGCTGCGACACATTTGACGGAAGCATTACGATATCTCCTTCTACCAGCGGAGTGATCACCATCAATAATGTCGAGGAAATTAAGGGCGCATTAACTGCTCAGGGTGCCTCAGAACTCGCAAGTCTTTATGCCCCTGATTTGGACAGTGTGAAGGGAGGTATCACACTGAGTGACCTCAACTCACTCACAACCATAACCATGGGCGCGCTATCACAAGTTTCTTCGGGCATAATCATCACGGGGAATCCGAACTTGAAAACACTGGAATTTCAAGATTTAGAAAAGGTTGAAGGACAGTTAGAATTGGCGGGTTCATTCGACAGGTATGATCATTGCAACAGTCATCAACGCCTCACCTTCTAAGATACTGATGAATATGCCAGCGTATCGCTACCTTCTCTTGATCAAGTCAAAGGTCGGACAACAATCAGAGGCAGCAGTTCCATGTTATGTAGTGCATTGGACAGTTTGGAATCCAACGGAGTCTTCAGAAATGGCTATATTTGCTCTGGTGGCTCGTCTGGCCTAAGTCCAGGAGCCAAGGGCGGAATTGCAGTGGGTGTCATTGTGGTTGTCCTGCTCATTGTTTTGCTCATATGGTTTGCGCTTCGACGGCGGCGCCAGAGACAGAGAACTAGAGGCGTCCAATCAACTCTTCCACCTTCATCAACCCTATCAACGGCCGTGGGCCATGATGAAAAGACCCCCATTTCCCAAGGCAGTATCTCACCTCAAGATGGATCATTACGTTCAGACGAACCGCAGACTCTCTTGCCTCGAAAGCCAGTGGGATCGGCGATACTCTTGGATGGTCGCTCAGTCTACGAGGTCCCGAATGGATCCACTCCAGTCCATGAATATCACGAGCTGGACGCAGGACCAGTCTTCAGCTCTCATCAACGACCAATACACGCAAACTAAGGTGATTCTCATGGATTAATGAGCAGAGATGATTTTTGCCATGAATGAACAGCCGAGAGATAGCACAGGCGACATGACAGGCAGGCTTTTGCAGTTATACATATACCCTTATGTCCCTTCTATCAAATGCGACATATAATAATGATTTTTCCCTTCGTTTTCAAATTTGAAAGAAGGCAACTGCTTACGGCAGAGTGAATGTAACCTACAATTCTATATCTACCTAGGCTTATATGGTCTTTGGGACCCTCGCATGTGAGTCATACGTTCCCATCGCGAGCCCACTTTGTGACCACTTTGTTAGGAACGCATTCTACAGGTACAGCTTGTGCTTGAACTCGAGGTCTAGGAACACATGGTAAATATCTCAGAATCTAGGCATTCAATAGGCTTAGGCCAAGGCATTTATGCGTGATGGCCAGTTGATCTTGGTCAGTTCATTATTGAGCGTGTTATCTCGATATATCGGTACTAGTGCAAGCCTGTTGACACTCTATAGCACACACCGATATCTATATCTCATTCAACCAGCGGTCGCCTGGGGCGATCAGCGAAATTAGACACTTAGAATGACTTTGTGATCAGCGGCCTTCTCTTCGGGCTCGCCGAAGATATCAATGTTCCAACGAGGCTTGTTGGCAGTATACGGAACGTTGTAGCGCTTCCGGTTCTGGCCCAGAACGCTGACCTTCTCAACCTCCTCGGGGGTAAGTTCTACCTCCTTGAAGTTGTCACGAATGCGCGAAGGCGTAACCGACTTGGGGATGACACTGTGTCCGCCGACTTGAGACCAGGCAAGACTTGAAGACTGTTAGCTTTCACGGCACAATACCACAGAAAAGGCGGGTATAATCTTACATAACATGCGCGGGGCTGACCTCCTGACCAGTGCGCTTTGCAACAGACTCGGCAACTTCTTTGACCTCGGGGCGGGTGATGAGCAGGGGAATATCGAGCATGTTGTTACCAAATGCCTAGAGATTGGGTTAGGATTGAGTTTCTCTGCCATCAACCAAAAAGAAATGGGTAGGGGATAGATACGCACAGAGTAGGCAGTGATGTGAATTCCCTTCTGTTGGCAGTACTCAATCAAGTCATTGCTCTGGAGCACGGGGTGGCGCTCGATCTGGTTGGCGGCAGGGACAACACCGGTGCCTTTAATGAGAGCCTCGAGCTACAGGAGTGTATTAGCCAATGTATGGCGAGTTCTGGAGCAGGAAGGATACGAACATGCTCAATCTTGTGGTTGGAGACACCGACGGAGCGGGCTTTGCTCTTGGGGAGCTGGGTCATAGCTGAGAGGAGTTAGCTATATCTGATTTTCCCATTCGCACAAGATATCCGCTTGCCCTTCCAGGTGTCCACAATAGAAACACCATCGTCAATGATCACATCACCACCCTCGACGGTGCTGTTGGCAACGAGTGGGAAGTACGAGTCGCCCTTCTGGAAGGCAACGGGCCAGTGAACAAGGTAAAGCTTGGTATGTCAGCAATATCTCACGAGAGTCACTGAATGGAATGATCATACATCAAGGTAATCCAACTCCAGCTCAGCAAGACAAGCATCCAAAGAGGCCTCGACAACCTCCGGGCGGTGCTGGCTACATGCAGAGTCAATAGGTTTGTAGTGTAACGGTGTGGTTCGAGATACCGTACCTGTTCCACAGCTTGGAGGTCTGTACAATGACATGTCAGTTGCTGAAATTGTGTAACATCTCAAGTATGGATTACACTTACAATAAATAGATCCTCGCGCTTCAGACCGGGAACATCTTTATAAGCACGCTTGATGCCCTCCGCGACCTCACGCTGGTTCTGGTAGCTGTGAACAGTTGGTAAGTATATCGCAATTGTAATGGGCAGGCTTTTGCGATTAAGGGATTGGTGCTGCATACATAGTTGCCAAATCCTAAGAGGGGGTGGGGGTTAGTGAATAGTTTGAAGAAATGATAGATATACATGTACATACCAGGTGGCGATAACCAGCCTTGAGGGCTTCATAAACGGCCTCGCCGACCTGACCAGGGGCAGACTGCCAAGTCCCAAAGCCCAACTGGCTGAATGTGAGGTCAGTGATGTAGTCTTTCAGTATTTTCTGCAGAATATACACACGGGATCTGGTGACCGGAGTTGAGAGTGACTTTCTTGCCGAGAGACATGATTTTTTAAGAGATTGAAGAATAATTGGAAGGGAAAGAGGAAAAAGGAAAGAGAAAGGAAAGCTGGTGGAAATCTCCCACCCTTTAACTCTCTGTTGTGTTCTCCGGCGGGGGGGAATTGTCCATCCCACGCCCCTCTCGGAGTAGACTCCGCCGAGGTAAACACAGCAGAGTACTTTAAGAAAGTCATTTAGATTCATTTATTTCCAATTCACGTACTGGTCTATTCTATTAGTATATATACAGTGTAGCTTGTAGCCTACTACATACTAAACACTTGCTAGTTACATAGTTATATATATAATACTTACATGTGAGCATCGGTATGTAGTTATATAGAAGGACCTCAGGAGTCTACCACATCCCCCTACACCCCCGCGGGGTAATTTATGATGTCATTTTTGATGTGAAATCTGGATTATAGTCTTTTGCATATGTATTTAGCATTTGGGTGCGCTAACAGACACGTTGGGCATCGAAGCCCTCTGCAGGGGACAGGCTTTGTCGGTGCGATCGCTCCGTGTGCCGAGAATGGTACAAGATTGGAGTCCGGTATCATCATCATGTTTCTGTTTATGCTTTCTAACAGAAATTGCATCGAATCGCATCGAATTCCTAGTGTTCATTGTCCTAAGATGTGTCCACAAAGGCGAGATCGCCCCTATACTTAAACTACTCTACTGACCCATAAAAACCCTCAAAAGTTCCGGATAGTTGGGGGTACCCAATCCAGTCACTGGATCCCAACCCTCGGCCGCAGAGAAGCCATCAGTATTGCAACCTGCGTTTGTGCCCTTGGTAACGTCAAAGAAAGTCTCCGGGTGAGCGTACAATACAGGGTTGGCAAAGCCAACAGTGGACTTGCCAACGGCCAGTCGCTCCTCGTTAATACGAGTGAGGATTCCAGCAAAGACAGGTGCAGAGGCCGATGTCCCACCGATTGAAACGGCTGTTCCTCTATTATAGATGATGATCTTGTCTCCAATAGCAGAAACATCTGGGTACGCACGTCCGATCCGGTTGTAGATACCGTTATTCTCACCGAAGCTGCTGTTGTCCACACTCTCATAATATGGGTATGAGGGCTTGGCCTTGTCAAAGTAATCGGCAACAGCCTGGGCCTGATAATCAGGCGCCTTGTAAATGTTACTGAAACCGCCACCTGACGGGAACCTAGTCACAGCTTGCTCTTTATGATCCTCTGGCGAGGACCCCGTGGGGATCTCAGTACCTCCCACTGCAGTCACGTATGGACAGGAGGCAGGGAAGTCTGGAGCAAAAATTCTGCCATCTGGGCCAAGACAGTTGCTGGGGGTGGGATCGCCTCCACGTCCAGCCACGCCAGAATCACCCGACGCGACCACCACTGAAACTCCCATTGTACCCAGCTTCATAAACTCAGCACATTGTCGCCGCTGATAGGAAATGGGAAGGTCTGCTTCGGCGGACCCATAGGAAATCGAGATGACCTTGGGTGGGTCGTACACGCCACATTGCAGGGAGTCCTTGTAGCCTCCAGCTGCTGGATCGGGATATGGAGGATCCAAAGGCGAGATGGTACTGCAATATGAGCCGTCAATGGCATCCAAGAACGTGTTGAGGAAGCCACTGAAGGTATAGTTATTCTCGTAATGCATATCATCGGTTTGGAAAAGGATAGAGTTCTGTGGCCAGATAATCGGGTAGGAGATTTGGAAGTCCAGATCGGATTCAGCCCCAGCATTGGAAATTTGTGCAGGAGCCTGACCACCATCAACTGACTTGAGAGTTGGGTGTGTGCCGTGCGGGATTTTTCTGCAGGAAAGTCAGTTCGAACTCCAATCAATTCGACGAAATAGGACTGAAGGCGACATACGAGTACAAGTTGTCGAAGAACAAATTTAAGTCTTCCTGGGCATAGACATCCCCGATGCCTTCAAAGATTCCCAATTCATTTCCTTTGGTGGCAGAGTGGCCCTCACTGATGTTATACATCTCTGAAGGCGTGTCAGAATATTCAGCGTGTGGGTATCTGTACTCGGATCACTTACGTTGAATGCATTGGGGCGTAATTGCTTGGGAACAAAGGGACGAAGCCTCGCTCAACAGCTTCTCAATTGGTAGGAGGATCGGCTCAAGGATAGGTGGAATCCCATCCACGAAGCGTTTCTGCCTATCGGTCGATCTCCGGACACCAGTCACCTCCCGCAGAGAGATTCCAGGAGTGATATAGTCGACGTGCTCACGTACAGAGTTCGGGAGATGATATCTGCGGTCAGAGGTCAGCGAAACTATAGATCTAATCCAAATGACAGCCTTACTCGCGACAGGCCACGTGCGATCGGCCCGTTTCAGCATGTGAGTAGACATAGTACTCTGTATGCAACAAATTCTCGAGCTCCTCGGCATCGGCGTCAAACTGGATCCATTGCTTGTTGGTCGACTGCGTGATGCGGTCTTTTGCAATACCAGCCAACTCCAACCAAGAACGCACATCATTCACGCTCTTTTCATTCGGGGCAAACAGGTCGTGCACTTCATCGGTGGACAGATGCTGTCCGTAGCGGCTCGAGGATGGGTTAGATCTAGAATAATCCATGTCAGTTTCAAACGGTTGTGGGGGGGGGACATGGCATAAGTTCATACAAATCCATAAGTAGGTCATGGCCATAGTCTAGGTTAGACTGGGTCAACCCGATTCGCACAGGTAGTGACACATTTCCGTCAAGCTTCTTGCCTTCAATCCAAGATCTTGGAATAAAATCACGACGCTCGTGTACTTGATAAGTATGAGCCGTTGGTACTGCCATCGCACTGGCCACCAGGGCACAAAATATTATGAAGGATTTCATGTTGATAATATTTGGCAGGAGTTTGCCAATTCAGCTTCCTCCGAAGTTGAGAATCAAGTCGAAAAGACCAACGGCGGACAAGGTATACTTTATAGCTTATCCCGTCTTGCAAGGTGGGCCTGTATGGGGCTTTCAGGGTCGATCACCACTAATTCAATTGGACTGAGATCACCCAAGAGGAAAGACAGCCAGTCGATCAATGATGCTAAGACCCCAGGAAATCAAGCAGGGTAAGGACAGAGCTTATCCTGCTTCTCTTTTTGTCTTAGCCTGTGAGTATCTCGCTAAGTGTTGAACATCGGGGTGAAGTTCCTCGGGGCCATTCATCTAACATAAAAAACCCCCAATTGATCCCCCTCGGAAGGTTAAGGCAGGTCACACGGGGTCCATGTGAAGATCATTAATACAGAGAGTATGACTCTTCCCTAATGGGGTTGCGTTCTTCGGCGACTTTTCGAAAAATGGCGTCGCTACAACCCATCAAGTCAACGAAATTGAAGACATTTTGAATCATGTATCTTTGTCGTCCGTCGGAGTCCAGAGTCGATTGGTTCCGAGCGTCCGAACGGGATCTCAGCAATTACAGTCCGAGATAACCAAGGAGTGCCTCGGAAGTACGGGCGTGATCTCAAAAATTAAAAGATCATCGGGGTTGTACCTCGGGAGAAAACTACCCCTGAGGGATTGACTCGCAGCCAGGCGATGAAAATGCAACCATCGCATGATGCAACGCAGACGGCCGAAGCCACTGGACGTCGAGAGTTGTCTAGTGGAAATGTGGAGAGAGTATTTCTTGAAAGCGATGCCTCTGTCGAATCATAATGAGAAGGTTCCACGTTATCATTTCATACCAAAATGAGGTCGACGATCCCGATGACCCCTGGACACTTTCCGCATTTCAGGGTGCTGGATGAAGTTATATATTCCGAAATGTGGTGAAAAAAACATGAATAGAATTGAATTGGTTTGAGATCAAGCCCAAGCTTAGAGCTGAACTTTGATGCTAAAGCATCATCTTTCCTTGAAATTCAGACGGCGGGATTATTGGGGATACTTGCTCATGTGGTCAAATGGTAAAAGCCCGGTCTTATGCACTCTGCATAATTCTTATCAATTTACGATTAAAACGATTGGTTGCTATTCTGGCCACTACGGGGGAGGATTCTTGCATCGAGTCTTGTATCCCAACTGTCATCCACCCACCACGCCGGTTATTAAACTCCGCATATGGTGGTATCAAAGAGTTGATACAGAAAACCACTCAAGGTTACGTGGTTGCAACGTCGGTAGCAGAAACAGACTTGCATGTGCCTTCAGGCATAAATCATGCAAGCAAAAGATGAGAGCTCTAGGGCTATTCATGTGCTTGGAACTTGATTATATCGGATGGCATTGCCGTCGAATTCAAGTGCGGATGATCAGTGGAGAACTGGAGAGCTCAATGTGAAAGAAGTCCTAGAAGCCCGAGAAATCAAAGCATTGCAAGAACGTGGTTTCAATGTCGGTTTGATGGACTGGTGGTCGAAAGGTCCAGGTGAAAATGACGGCACTTCTGCCACACCGATAAGGGGACGTGGTTGGAAATTCTCAACCTAGCGGTTCAACCGCACAGTCTCCGGTCCATGACACTTACACGGGTCTGTTTCAACTGCCGTGCCTTGATCGCATCGAAAGACGGCTTCAAACCGGCGATGCGATGTTTGAGAGCACAGTTTCCCCTCGGTTTGGGATGTGCAACCACTCAGGATCCGCACCATTTCCATAATAAATCCACCAGCTGCTGCCGATGCAAGGGCTTGGCGATGTAATCGTCCATCCCCTTAGCCAGATATTTTTCTGCATCTCCCTTGAGGGCATTGCCCGTCAATGCGAGGATAGGCACATCGAGTTTCATCCGTCGAATGTGCTCTGTAGCGGTTATTCCATCCATGACGGGCATGCTAATGTCCATCAGGATAAAATTATAGGCCAAAGGTTTCTGCTTGACCATACGCACTGCTTCTGCTCCATCCCAGGCAACATCGACGTGCTGGAAACCCAGGCTGCTGAGAAGTTTCAACATAATAAGTTGGTTGACCTTGTTGTCTTCGACAAGAAGAATGTGTTTGTGTGGAGCGATCTTCTGGAGCGAGGCAGAATTATCCAACGCCTCGGGTATGCTTGGCTGCAACTTCGACTTCACTGGAGACACTGGCGAAGTGAGGCGAGTCATCTTAGCTGTCATCCAGAACACACTACCAGGACCGTCGGGGTTGGCATGGAATCCAACCGCTCCGTCCATCAATTCAGCCAGGCTCTTGCATATCGACAGACCAAGGCCAGTACCCTGGTATCTTTTTACGGCCGTGTCCGCGAATCGCGCGAAAGGGGTGAAGAGGGTGCTTGTGGCATCTTCAGGCACGCCGATACCAGTGTCCACTACCTGCGTGGAGATCACATACATATCAGGGTCTTTTTCGTCGATGGTATAAGCAGCATGTACTCGAACATGGCCACTCTCGGTGAACTTGACTGCGTTGGTGACCATATTTTGCAGAACCTGGCGGAATCGCAGAGTGTCACCTTTGAGGTTTGGAGGAAATCCTTCGCTAACAGTGCTCATAATTTGGACCCCAGGCTTGAGCGCCGACTGACAGTTCCGAACCACAGCAGAAATCACGTTGGGAATGTTGACAACATCTGGGTTCAAGGGGAAAGTTCCCGACGACAGCTTAGAATAATCCAGCACATCATTAATGACTTGCAGCAAGATCGAAGTGGAGTCTTCAAGGATGCACCCGAATTCCCGCTGGTCATCAGTCAACTCGGTCCTCAGTAGCATCGTCAAAGCCAAGAGCATTCCGTTCATCGGGGTGCGTAATTCGTGGGACATGTTGGCCAAAAAGGCAGACTTCAGCTTGGCAGATTCTTCGAAAGCGTCAATCAAACGGGCCTCTGTCGCTCGACGTTCGGTCATGTCGCGGGTAACTTTCACGAATCCGACATGGCTGCCATTCTGATAGATGGCGGTGACCATGACATTGGCCCAAAACCGGGTGCCATCCTTACGGTAACGCCAGCCCTCATCCTCAACTTTTCCTTCTTGTAAACAGACCTCCAGCTCGCGGGCGGGCTTTTTCATTTCGCAGTCATCGCGACCGTAAAAGACGGAGAAATGCTGACCGATGATCTCGGATGATGTGTATCCCTTCAAAATAGCGGCGCCAGAATTCCACGTCCCAATATAGCCGCGCGTATCTAGCATAAAAATGGCATAATCCCTCACCGTGTCGACCAAGATTTTGTGGGTTTCGTTGAGATAGGTTTGTTCGCTCAGGGAATTCGACCTGTTCTGTTGGCATTTGATCCGCTGGGCTTCGAGGAGGACGTAGATCAGGGCGTCATCTTCAAAGATGGGCGTCACGCTAAGTGAAAAGAAGGCGTCGATTTGCGCCACGTGAACGCGCTTGATGACCTGCACTTCGCGAGTTGATATGGCAGTACCGAGGGTACCACTCAGGGAGGCGATATCGGGAGCAGGGAGGATGGAGGGGGGAAGATCGTAGATATTCGTTGCCAACAGTTGGTCTCGTGAGCGCTTGAAGATTTCCACATGACTGTTGGACACTTCGATGATTCGTAGGGCGCCGTCTAATACGAGAGTGGGTTTACTGGAGAGGGTACGGAGGTTAACGGAATAATTCTTTTGGGGGATCTCCTCCTCAGAATTCAAGGGGTTTCTCACGGTGTAAATCGATAGATGCGACTTAAAGATCCGGTCGCAATGGGCTGTTCAAGGGCTTTGTTCTCAAGATTCAAGTCACTCTCGGCCGGAGTGATCACCATAGTGACATTGTTCATAGGACGGTCGATTCCCAGGTGGAGCATCTGATCCACAGGCATATTGCTAACCGCCTGGGAGGAAGTGAGGATGTCATTCAAGGAGGATTTTTCAAAATTTTGAATGAGATCTAGGGATATATGGAGGAATAAGGAAGAAATGAGAACTTTGAAACCGGGGGATTTGGAATCCAAAACCAAGCTGAGAGAGAGGAAGATGAGTGGACGGGAGAACGGGCTTTTCATTCCAGGCCAAAAGGTGGATAACAGAATATATTAAAAATATTTGAACTATTGAAATTACCTATTCTAGGAGAACGTCATGATATATTTTCCACGTAGATGTACAATAACTAGGGAGTACTCCGTACAACATATATAGTTGCAATATCAGCCTAGGTTAAACTATATTGTATCCCCTATGTTGTATATTCCCAATTACATACGTACAACATATACCCATATACGCATATACGCACATCACTACGTAATTCTCTGTTTCCAAAAATACAAGAGGGGCATGGGAACGGCGATAACTCGGATATATTGTGTACATTAGTTCTCTGGATGGAGTACTCGACCTCAGTACAACATATACCAGATGTGTATGGAGACGGAGTACAGAATATGATAAAAGAGACCTTTCTAGATCACATTTTCACGCTCGGCCCTCTCCACCATCTTGACCAACGCATCGGCAATCCCATATGAAAACGCATACCCACCACCCCCAAACCCATAGGCGGACAACACCACCCGACTACCCTTTCGCTCCGACTCGAGACGGAACCCTCCTTTTCGGGATGGTCGGATTCCAACGATGTAACTCACCTTATCTGCAGCTGGCTGTTCGGGAACAATTTCAGGAGCTAACCGATGCGCGCGGGCAATCTCATCCCTTGCGATATCCATATCGACTTCAGGTGACCTAGAAAGGTTAGCTTTAAGAGAGTTATCCGGAGTCTAGGCATTTTCATACAGGTTGCCTTGTTGTTTCACGCCACCGAGGACCACCCCTTTCGATAGCGGCCGAGGGATCACATAAGTATATTCCTTGCCATTTCGGAAGTGGAGCGTGTTGCATTGATCAGTGGCCAGGAATACATTCTGCCCTCGCTCCGGGAAACAGTTATCATCTTGCACATCCGTCAGGGTTTTACTGCCCCAACCGCTTGCATTGATGAACACCCGTGATTCGGGGAACATCTCATACAGCTCCTGAAGGGACTCGACACGTTGGCGGATAAAACGACCCCCAAGAGACTCAACCTGTTTCTTAAGATAAGGCATGTGTCTTGTGGGATCTGTGACAAGTGTTTCATAGGCCCAGCCACAGTTGAAATCGGGAAGGTATTCACCAGGACTCATCTCACGGAACTGAACAATACGGATAATGTCAATATCAATCAAGCGGGAATTACATGGGGGACAAGGTACCTTGGAGACCACCGTCTTACCCCATATCGCGGAGTCAGGGGCAGGTTTTTGTTCGAGGTATTCTCGTGCGTTGACAATGCTCACCCCTGCCTCGGGGCCATCTTGTGCCATCTTGAGTAGGATGCGATGTGTGACAGCTTGAAGGTATCGTTGATCCGGGGTAATACCTCCCGCGGCATGCCACGCAGCTCCTGCCCAAGCCGAGGCATAGGAAATATTCTGGTCTCCTGGTAGATATTCGGCCACCAATATCACGGGGAATCCATTCAGCAGTAAGTGCCGGGCTGTCGCACAGCCGATGATCCCCGCACCGAGAATTACAATGGGTCTTTGAGGAAAGGGCACATCATCGGTACCGAGATGGTCGCATTCACCCATTGTGAGGTGTGTACAAGGTTCAGATGACGAATGACACCACAGAGTTTCCCGAGGTCCTACGTTGGTTCCCGGTGGAACTGGACCAGCCTTTGAGACAAATTCCAAGGCAATCGAATCAAGGATTTAGGAGTGGCTTAGAGTAAATAGTAAATAGTTATGCGTATCTTCAAACCGCCCGAAAACAAGGGAGAAAGGGGAAATCAACCCTCGACCATTTAGGGTTTCGAACTTTTAAGCCTTCAACATGGCATCGCTACTTCGCTACTTTGCTACTTTGTATGTTAAATTTTATTGGATTAATTGAATTCATCTTCCATTATTTCACACAAATTCAAAGCTATATCTTACTTCGGCAATAATAAAGTGGGTCTATAACGGCCTCTTCCGACGTCGCATCCCCGTCAGTCACTTTTTTTCCCTTCCTTTTTTACCCATCCAATAGAACGGAATCCGGGGAGGAAGTAAATGTGATAGATGCCCCCGATGCCCATTCTCTATTGGTTATTTTGTTAGCTCACCCGTGGACATCCCTGTACGGGGTACTCCATATTTGGAGACAATTCATGCAGTCATCGGTACCTAGGTGGTCTAATATTCGGCTCAAGCCGACTCAACACTAAACTGGGGCTTGGTGCACTTTCCTCCCTTGCTCTAGGGGAAGCCTAGGGGCTCCTTCGGAGGACCCCGGTTAATGATGGAGAGGGCTGAGAAGAGTCAGGTGGGTGCGCGTTCCGAGATTGACTCCTCCCCCACATATATGGTTTAGTTAACTGGTTCATATCTCAGGACGCCCCTTCGGATCAAGATGGAATTGCCATTCTTCACGATCGGGATGCCGAGAAGATCTTACCCTATGAAGCCGATGATTCGCCTTTCCCGGAGGTGCGGGCTGTCATCCGGCCAGTCAATGACTTGACGCTGCCTGTCAGCACGGTCCGCATGTGGACTATTGGTATCTTGTTTACCATCGTACGTCTTATCTTTTATGCAACCGAACGATCGGCAAGATAATACTAACCAGCACAGATCGGTAGTGGACTGAACCAGTTCTTCAGCTTACGACAGCCCAGTGTGACTATCAGTGCTCTGGTGGCGCAATTGCTGGCTTTTCCTTTGGGATGCGCCTGGGCAAGATGGATTCGTCTCGGAGCGCTGAATCCCGACCGGCATTTCAATATCAAGGAGCATGCCTTGATCACAATCATGGCGAACGTCTCGATTGGCTCTGCTGCCGCCACTCAAGTTATTGAAGCGCTTGTCAAGTTCTATAACATGCCATCGCAGGGTGGGTTTGAGGTTTTATTGTGTATTACCACCCAATTGTTTGGATTTGGCTTGGCCGGCATGGCCTCGCGCTGGCTAGTTGGCCCGGCCTCGATGCTTTGGCCGCAGGTGTTGTCAAATGCAGCACTTTTGACCACCCTCCACTCTCACTCCAATGCTATCGCAGATGGCTGGCGGATCACACGTCTTCGCTTCTTTCTTTATGTTTTCATCGGTGGCGCCATCTGGTACTTCGTCCCGGGATATCTCTTTACAGGCCTCAGCACCTTCGCCTTCATCTGCTGGATCGTACCATCCGATGTGGTGGTGAATCAACTCTTTGGACAAACCACCGGACTAGGGATGTCGGTATTGACCTTCGACTGGGCCCAGGTGGTTTATGCGAACCATAGCCCCCTGCTTGTTCCCTTTTGGGCTGGGCTTAATGTGATGGGATCATTTGCGCTCTTCTTCTGGCTCGTGTGCCCCCTCGTTTACTACACCAACACCTGGTATTCTGCACACCTGCCGCTGCTCAACTCCTACACCTACGATAATACTGGAATTCCTTACAACACCAGTCGTATCATGGGCACGGGCGGGAGGATCGACCAAACTGCTTATCGAAACTATTCACCCATGTTTTTACCGGCTGGCTATGCAATCACATTCGGTGTTGCCTTTGCTAACTTAACGGGCATCTTCTTCCACACCGCGTTGTATCATGGCAAAGACTTGTGGCGACAATGGAAGGGTACCAGCAAACAAGACGTCCATAGTCGACTGATGTCTTCATATCGAGCCGTGCCCTGGTGGTGGTTTGCTGCAGTCACTGTCCTGATGTTTGTCTTGAGTATTGTGACCAACGAGGTGTGGCATACGGGCCTACCGGCATGGGGTGTGCTGGTAGCATTCGTGTTACCAGTGGTCTACTTTATCCCTGTAGGAGTCATTAAGGCTCTCACAAATATCAGCAGTAACCAACTGAACCTGCTCACGGAATTTATTGGCGGATATGCCTTCCTCGGGCAGCCAGTGGCCAACATGGCATTCAAATTCTATGGCTATGTCGCTGTTCAGCAAGGACTCGAGTGAGTTACATACTGTTCCAAAATAAAATTGACATGGATTAACACCACATCAGATTTGTCGCCGATATGAAGTTGGCTCATTATATGCACATTGCCCCACGGCTTCTGTTTGTAGCCCAGGGCCTGGCCACACTCATCGGAGCTATCGTTCAATGTGGTGTGACAGTGTTCATGATCACCAGAATTGATGATGTGTGTACCCTTGAGGCCGAGGGGGGTTTCATCTGCCCTCATGGAAAGGTCACATACTCTTCATCTCTCATTTGGGGTGAGTTCCCTTGCTGTCGATGTTTTGCAATCATATAGCTAACCAATCTTTCAGGTGCTGTTGGTCCCGGTCGATTATTTTCTTCCGGGGAGATATATAGCAATCTACTTTGGTTTTTCCTGGTCGGACCCGCCGTGGTAGTCATTACTTATCTTCTAGGTCGTCGTTGGAAATCTGCCAATTATGTCTCCTGGCCCGTCGCTTTCGGTGCAATGAGCCAAGTCCCACCTGCTACAGGTATCAGCTTCTCCTCGTGGTGGATAGTCAACTTGATATTCAATGGCGTACTTCGTCGCCGCAAGCCCGCGTGGTGGTCAAAATACAGTATATTCATCGTTTCTCCTTCATTGTTGCTTCTTTTGCTGATCGTCCACAGATTATGTTTTATCCGCCGCGTTAGATTGCGGTGTTGCAGTCGCGACGGTAATCATCTTCTTTTGTATAACCCTCCCAGCAGGTTCGTTGAGCTGGTGGGGAAATACTGTGTCGAAAACCACAGCCGACGGCAAAGGCACGCCCTACATGGGCTTACCAGCGCGTGGATACTTTGGCCCCCCGAAGGGAACTTGGGAGTGATCAAGAACGCCTGATCACAACTTCATTTTTGGCGTCTTTCTACCTCCATCCATTGCTGTAACCACTCAGTGTTGGGTGCATGTTGCCTCTGGTTTATAATATACGATAGGGTATACCGGAGTCGGAAATGGTCTTTGGGATACCTCTGCGAACTGGGCTACGGGGGGTCTGGCGTTTATTCTCATGTATCGTTTCTCATTTCCCATAAACTAAACTGACCATCAAAGTTTGACCGACCGACCGCCCACATAGACTTTGAAAATATTCCGATCATCCCCAGTCATCAAAAACTTCTCGAATATCACCTGGATGGTATCTTCATCTTCCACTGGGCTCATTACTCCCGGTTGGTCAAGATCGGTGGTATGAACTTCGAGCGCATCGAACTCTTTGCCAACTGCAAAGTTACCGACTCGGTCATCGAGACCACACACTTGCGCGCCGCCCATAGTAGCGAGAAAGAAGCCCTCGCATAAAGAAAGTGCAGGGTCCCGTCCTTGTGTCAACATCTGCTGCGCATTCGACACAATGAAGGCCTGTTTCATGGCATCCAGTATAGAGGACGAGTAGCCACCGCCACTATCAGTGCCCAGGCCCACCTTGATACCGCGGCGCAGATACTCTCGTACAGGTGCTACCATAAAATCTTGCATAGTGGTGTTGGCGATTGGGCAGTGGGCAACCCCACAGCCAAGTTCTTGGATGCGACGCATCTCTCCTTCTTGTAGGAAGATACAGTGGGCAAGAATGGATCGATCATTCAATAGACCATATCGCTGATAGAGATCAGCTTCCGTGTCAAACTCTGGGAAGAGCTGGCGCGTGAATTCGATCTCCTGCTTTGCTTCATTGAAATGTGTTTGTATTGGAAGTTTGGGATGTTCACGGGCGATGGCACCAATCCCATCCAGTAGCTCCGGCTCACAGGATATCGCAAAGCGTGGCGTCAGTATTGGTTTCACCAGATGGTATTCCGGATCAAGTTTCTGAACATGATGAATCAGCTCACGCGTTTCGTGCAGTGAGTCGGACACCGACGGATCCCGATACCAGTCCGGGGCATTCCGGTTCATGTTACACTTGCCCACGAGAGCGCGCTGTCCTTTTTTGAAGCAGACATCAGCCAAAATTCGAGTTGCCTGTCCATGATGTGAGCCGTAATATGACGCAGTGGTAATGCCCTGTTGCAAGAATCCCGTCACGCAAGAGGCGTACATGCGTCTGGCATATTCCGGATCTTGAAATTTGGCCTCGTGGGCAAAAGTGACCTTATTTAACCAGTCGAGCAAGGAAATCCCTCTTCCGACACCACGCTGTGCCCACTGGGGTGCATGGTTGTGGGTATCAACAAAGCCGGGGCACAGGAATTCCCCACGCTTGAGATATTTCACCGGGAAGACGTCGGGCACATGGCCATTTTCCGAGACAATGGAGTCGATTCGATCCAATTCCACGTTGCCTTGTAATGCCTGGATCTTGCCATCTGTTCCCACAATTACAATGCAATTCTCTAGGATCTCGAGCTCATCCAAACTGCGGGAATGAATTACCGTGCCGTGAAAAGCGAGGGGCAGCCCGGAGGTTGGTCTGGCGTTCTTGTCGACTTCTTCCATGATACACAAGAACGATCGCCAATAATGATGGCTGTAGTTCCGGACAATGTAGAAGGGAGATGGGGATGGAAGAGCGCTAGAGGTGAGGGGCATTAATAATCGGCATATGCTGCCCACCTGCATCTGGGCACCTACTCAGCAGGTGGAAGCCTGAACGTCGAGAAACAACCTGTGACTGCGACGCTCCTTATTGTTCTAGCAGAGACCCAAGAATAAGCCTGCCATGCTTCAAATCTAAAGATTATATATCTCTTGATTAAGTGGGAGTCTTAATTGTTGGTATCGATTCATCTTCGTCTCTACCTAGGTTCGTAACCATGAACTATGTATAAAATAATTAAGTCACAGAAACTGAAATCATTTTTAATCTGATTAGTCTTGTCTGTTTTTGAATTCTGACAAATTCGCAAGGTATTCACATGAAAATAAAAAGTCTGGCCCAATGGAAAACTCCGTCTGCCTTCAATAGAGTACGGTTTAAATACAAAGAAAGAGATTCGTTCAAAGGGTATAGTATGATGCCATCTCCTCTTGGAACCAATTGTAGGAGTAGAAGAGTTGTTCCGCCATCTGTGGATCGATCATCGGGACAGTCCCGCTGCCATCTACGAGTAACACATCGTCAAGAACTGGAGCGAGTGGGACTGGAGGTGGAGGGGGTGCAGCCAAAGACATGGGATGAGGTGGGAGGAGTGCAGGCGGAGGCGGAGGTGGTGGTTGTAGTTGTGGTTGATGCTGTGGGTGATGGTGATGTTGCTGCTGTTCTAATTGCTGCTGCTGGTATGCCATTTGACTGAATATCACTGTGCTCTGGTGCCGGAATGTCTCTGCCAACCGGTCCACCCCAGGCCGACGCTTGCCAAATTCTTCCAAGAGTACAACAACGGCCTGAATACCACGTCGCATCGTCTGTTCTTCAGGGTGCCAAGGGGCAGTCTGAGACTCGCGTAATGAGCGCGCATTCTGCTCAAGGCACCACAGGATAGTGATACCAGCAAAATAAACTTGACTCAGTGTTAACCAGATCCATTTCAGCTTTCCGACTGAATAGCTGTCCCAATATGATCGAATGACTTGGATACTAGATTCGCCACAGCTGATGATACTAGTTATGTCGGGTGTCGGGTTGCGGGGGCTGGGGCGGTACATCAAGAGAAGGGTCGTATAATAGAGATAATCGTAATAAGAAGTAGAATAGAGAAGTGCAGATGGATATACGGGAGCGGTCATGCGCCAGTCATCAACCTCATGGCGGAACCGACTGAGCGTGGCGGTGGCTTCTTGGGGTGACAGTTGTGGTAGGCTGCTATATACTACAGGCGAAACAGTCAGAAAAGAAAAAGCAGATGGGATTCCAAGACTAAACTTACAGTATTGATAGATGCGCGAAAATATCCGCCGCAGACGAGTCACCTGGAAGGGTATCGTCATCGCGCTGGCGCCAGGTGCTTCGGTTTCGTCGTCATTGAGCTCTCGCAAAAGGCCCACGCTAATATCATCGTCGGCAATTCCTAATGGCCGACCCAAGGTGCTAGCGATGAGGCGATCCAGGTTGTAAAGACTCCAAAAAGCGCGCTTGGCCATCTCCTCCTCAGCGATGCTAGGATACGACCGCGCTTTGTGCAAACCCATACTAATCGACAACCTCATCGTCGCACCCAACACATGCCAGATGCTGGGACCAGCAGTTGCAAACATGGTATACAAGGCCAATCCCAGCAGTGCCCGCACAGCCGGCAAGTCCTCATTTTGCAATGCCAGTGGGAGGGTCTCCTGGCTGGCATGGTAAAATTCAGCTGCCTGGTTCGGGTCCGCAGACCCAATCAGAAGCGAAATGGCAATGACAATATGGTAAGTATGATGCGTTTCCGGCGACGGAACACCACCAGCATAGATATGGCGCAGATTGGTCATGAACTCCGGACGAGACAGGAAGGGGTATTGGTATCCCATGCTATCGAAATATTGTCCGGACAGCCTTTCCGCTTCCTCCAGCGACAGCAAGCGCATGACTCGCGGCGCGGAGGAAGGCCGTGCGACCGACGGTCGGCGATGCTCCAGCTGATCGCGAAAGATCTCGCCGATGTTGGGCAGTTCGGTACCTACTCCCGTCGATGCCTCTGAGGGTCCTGCAGTCACAGAAGAACCACCACTGCCGGCAGGGCTCGGCATTGAGGTAGGACGATTACCCCCAGTCGCAATCATAGCGGGCACCTGATACCACCAATCCGGATCTCCCTCGCCATCGACTGGTGTTCCCGTCGGCAATTCTGCCACAGAGAGGCCCGACTTGCGGCGGACGACCTCCTCCAACCATTGTACTCGTTTCTGCAAATTCTCTAGTTGGTCTCGGGGAACGGAGGCGCTAGCGACTTGGGGACCGGGTGGGGGTATGGTGCATCGGACTCCGGCGCGGGTGCAGGCGGAGCAATTGGGGTATCGAAAGTCGCATTTCTTCTTCCTTTTGCGACAAAAGTCACAAGCAGTCGATACTCGTTTGCTGCGAGCATGACTCGAGACATCTATAGGCTCGGGAACAGGAGGTGGTTGAGGCCAAGTTGGGGTATAAGTATTGATCGAATCCAAGCGGAACTTTCCCAGCTGATCGCGGAAATCCTTATTCCCAGATGTGCTCATGGTCGGGGGTCACTTAAGCTATCCATTTCCCACATCCACCAATTGTCATTGAAGTAAGCGCACGTTCATCGTACTGTAATTCGTATTGTTGAAGAAGGGAAGATATGAAAAGTGGGGAGAAGAGCTTAGCCCACGGTACTTTCGCTTACATAGGCGAAGCGCCGATTGCCGAAAGAGTTATCATTCTGCGAGATTACCCGTGCTTTGGGCTTTTGGTTGTTGTTTTCTATATTTAATTTGATTGTTCTATATTATCTCCGTATTGATACATACATCAGTGATTATATCTTGATATTTCTGTTTCATTGAGCTTATCTTGAGGATGTTAGGGTTACTTTACATTTCCTCGGCAGTTGAATAGTTACATCTATAACATACTATGAGGCCTATAATCATATTGGAGTTGAATTATTGAATTACCCATCTGATCAATCTAATATCTACATATGTATGTAGAGACTATTCATCTTACCAGATCCCCCGGGTGCTATATATCAACCAAAGTGCAACGTTAAAACATTAAAAATTATTAAAAAAAAACATACAGGAGCAGATCTACAGGAACAGATCTACAAAAATCGATCTACATTGTACATTCCTGAAGTAGGATGAGAGAATTGGACCCTCATGTTTCCATTATACAACCTTATACTGCATGATATCCTCGTATTATCTTATGGTCCCCGAGGTTGCAATTACATGAAGCTTCATTGCCTGGAAAACATATAAATAGGCCCTCAGTTCCCCTCACAAACTCTCAATCACAGAATTAGGCTAAATATACTTTCCACTTACTCTTCCAATCTCACTCCCACTCTCACCATGAAGATTAATGCCCTCCCCATCCTGTTCGCCACTGCTGCCAGCGCCAGTGTCCAGGGCTTCGACATCTCCGGCTATCAACCCAACGTGGACTTCGCCGGTGCTTATGCAGCTGGTGCCCGCTTCGTTATGATCAAGGTGGGCTTTGACTTTCCCGAAGTTACTACGAATCCCTTCTTCGCCATAATACTAACTATATCAGGCGACTGAAGGTACCAGCTTCATCTCCAGCTCTTTCTCGAGCCAATACAAGGGTGCCAGTAGCGCCGGTCTGATTCGTGGCGGTTATCACTTTGCCCAACCCGGCAGCAGCAGCGGTGCTGCACAAGCCACCTATTTCCTCGCCCACGGTGGCGGTTGGTCCGATGATGGCCTGACCCTGCCCGGTATGCTGGACATTGAATACAACCCGTCCGGCGCAACCTGCTATGGGCTCAGCCACTCAGCCATGGTTGCCTGGATCAAGGACTTTGGTGAGACCTACAAGAAGACTGCTGGCCGGTACCCTATGATCTACACAACCGCCGACTGGTGGAACACTTGCACTGGTGGCAGCACGGCATTCAGTCAGGACTACCCGTTATCTCTGGCTCGATACAGCACTTCGGTCGGCACTATCCCCGGTGGCTGGCCTTACCAGAGCTTCTGGCAGAACTCGGATTCGTATAGCTTCGGAGGTGATTCGGATATTTGGAATGGTAGTGAAGCCTCTCTGAAGACATTTGCTAAGACCGCTGCTTAAAGCAATTATGGTCTGACAATTCCTCACAAGATGGACATGTATCTATTGGATTATGATTCGTTTTGTGCAGATACTCATGCAGATCACCTGGTTTTACCTTTTTGATTGAACGGCACTAGAATTGATTGCCCTTATGTACCAGACAGACCCTCTTACAATGTGCCCTATAAATCCTTGTCGCTATCGAATCGACATCAGACTATCCATTGCCATTCAATTTTTATCCAATTTTTATATACCTGATATTGACCCTGAGTACATACAATGTCATAATGACTCATTCTCATTCATCGTGACAAGTATGTATGCACGTGACTATGATATATATCCATCGTATATTTAAACCATCCCTTGTCGTGACAGTTTACTACTCATGGAGGCAAAGGGCAAGCAGTAATGACTTATCTCATTTCCCATTCAGATGGCTTTCTTATGAAAGATCTGTCTGTCGTATATCTTCTACCGACAGCCCTCTTGGGTTTTCTTGTTGTCCTTGCATGGCGTCGGAGGGAAGAATCGACAATACCAATTGTCAACTCATACTCCGGTGATATAACTTTGAAAAAGGCTCATTCGAGATTCACTTCAGATGCCAGGGGTTTGATCAAAGAAGGAATTGAGAAGGTAAGTTGGGTAACTTTCGTTGCAAAACACTGTGTCTAATGTAGAAACTGCAGTTCAATGGCCCATTTCGCATTATGACGACTCTTGGCTCTCGGGTAATCCTCCCAGCGTCTTATACTGAGTGGTTGAAAAATTGCCTGGATTTAGATCATCAGGCGCTTGTCCACGATGTATGTTGCAGCTCCCTTTACTAACGAGAGATGGAAACTGACACACGATTTCATACAGCAATATTTTGCGGCATATCCCGGCATGGAAGGACAGAGAGTTGTCACCGATCCTAGGAAGATTCTGATCAATGTTACCAAAACGAAATTGAACAACCAGAACGGTCGTACGTGACAGCTTTGGGGCCCATGATCTATATTGGAGTCTCACTAATATCGTCTTCCATCACAGAGTGTGCGTTGTTTTATGAACATATTACGGAGGCTTTAGAAGAGATTTGGATGGGCCGCGACGGTAAGTTTGCTCTACATATTGCCAAAGTGCTTGATTGACTTATTCTTCAGATTGGCACACCGTTGATTGGTCTCAGCATGCAGTCCGCTTCATCGGGCGAATGTCAGCATCTGTCTTTGTCGGACCTGAATTAGCTCGTGATCCTAAGTGGCAAGCGTTAATTCTAACTTCGACGATGAATACTTTTATGGGGATTCGATCTCTCCGCGCTTGGCCAGCCTTCCTTCGTCCATTGGTTCATTGGTTCTTGCCAGAACTCAGAAAGTGTCGTCAGCAACTTCGCCTTGCTCGTCTGATGTTGCAGCCAATCTTCGACTGTAGGGGGTATAGGCAGTCTCACTCTACTAAACCTGACAAGATAGAAAATTTCGAGGATACCATACAGTGGCTTGAAGAAATCGCTGCTGGACGCCCCTATGATGCTGCTGCAGCGCAAATTGCGTTCGCGATAAGCGCAATGCACACAACTTCTGAGCTACTCAAGCAGGCCCTACTTGATATCTGTATGCATCCAGATCTGATTCCGGTTCTACGGGATGAAGCACAGAAAGCTATCGAGGAGAGCGGATGGACAACTGCGGGTGTTTTCAAGATGCAGCTGTTGGACAGCGCAGTAAAGGAAACACAACGGCTCAAACCGGGATCGTTAGGTATGTGTCTACTATTTCTGCCAGCTCATGATGAGTACTCTCATGTCCCGGTACTAAACTCACGCTCTCACAGTAAATCTTGAGCGAAAGGCCCTACGAGATGTTATCCTTCCCAATGGCTTGACTATCCCTCGCGGAACAAATGTTGCCGTTGATTCATCCATGATGTGGGATCCGGCGATTTACCCCGATTCGTTCTCTTATGATGCCTACCGTTTTATTCGTCTTCGCAAATCCGGTAATACTACGGCAGCACTCGCATCCACGAGCCCGGAACATATCGCATTTGGCATTGGCAAGCCAATTTGCCCTGGGAGGTTCTTTGCTAGCAATGAAGTCAAAATTGCTCTGGCTAAGATTCTTTTGACTTACGATGTCAGGATTCCTGAAGGGACGACACCCAAGATTATGGAGATCGGATTTGAAATGCTGAGTGATCCAGATGCAAAGTTGGAGGTTAGAAAGCGAAATGTTTTATAGAAATGATATTACAATAAGAAGTTGTATGTAAAGTTGTATGTACACTACGTCAAACAATAATTATTTCCAACTGCCTTAACATCGAAGAGAGCTGACATGTACATAGTACATAGTGGGGGGAACCCCGGGGTGCCAATGAGGATTAGTGTCTCTTGACTCACTCCTACCTCTTCTTCCGCCATGAGGCTCTCGATATTCTCTGTATCCTTCCCTTCCCATTTGTGCTTTTTATCTATGAACATAATCATGGATCTCATCAAATATGCCACCGAGGCCGATGGACCAGGACTTGCCAAAGTCAATGTCCAAAGCTTCCAAGGCCGCCGTCTCCTCGAAGAACTTTTCCCAGAAGCCAGCCTGACCAGAATGCAGGAATACAAAACAGTAGTGGGCATGAAACATCTTGCCAACCCCAATATGCATGTTCTCAAGATCCATGATCCAGTCAGCGGGGAGCTGGCAACCTACAGCCGCTGGCAGTTTCCAGCATCATTTGGTCCGAGTCTGGTTACTTTAAGTGAAAAGGCAGCCTTGTTAGCCAAGGATCCCATTCCACATGCACCCAGACCAATGAACGAGGAAATTTTCAATGCGTTCAAAAAACTCCTAGAAGATGGTCGCAAGCGATACACTACAGAGAACGATATTAGTAAGTGGCCCCACATCCATGGATTCCCGACCAGGGGATTTTGCTCACATGGATGGATCATCAGTCCTCGATCTGCTAGCAACCCTACCGGAATATCAAGGGCGAGGTTTTGGCTCTGCTATCTTGAAATGGGGCACGGACAAGGCAGATGCCTCCCAGTCACGCATCTTCCTCGAGGGTACGCCCGAAGGTGTCCCCATCTACCTCAAACACGGATGGAAGATAGTAGAGGAGGTGGTTATGGATTTTACACCATTTGGTAGTGTTGGGCAAGAGTCCTTTTTCCTGATGATGAGGGATCCAGTTTCACAATAAGGAGTTCAAGGTTTATTATAAATCTACATGTACTTTTGAAGAGATGAATACTAGAAGGCAGATTTACCCGGGATAGGCTTGAAGTACGAACATACTATTTCAGTGCATTATGCACAATTCCTTGTCGACTTGTCTAAATCTTGAAATCATATTGCACACATGTATGTTTATAGGCATATGTATACTACGTAGTAGTGGATAAATGAACTGCCGGGCACGTCATTTCCCCAGGCGGGAATTTCTCACTTCCCCGCTGTTTTGCCCTCCAGGACTCTCTGTCTCTCATACCTACATATATAGGTATTCGTCTTTGACAATGGCTCAGCTCAAGTTTGCAATTCTTGACGATTACCAGGGCATTGCGCCTGCCTATTTCAGTCACCTCGAGTCGCGAGTTGACATTTCCAGTTTTCCCGAAACCCTTGACCCTCGCGATCCTACACAACACGATGCTCTTGTCCAACGACTCCTCCCCTTCGACATTATCTTGGCGATGCGCGAGCGAACACCTTTTGCAGCCAAAACAATTGCAGCGCTCCCAAATTTGAAACTTCTTTTGACCACGGGTACCCGCAATCTGGCGCTGGATCTCGAGGCATTTAAACGTTCCAATGTGGCCGTTGCAGGCACCGAGGGCCGCCCACCCGGTGTGAATTCGACGGTTCAGCATACATGGGCTTTGATCTTGGGGCTCGCTCGAAATATAGCACGCGACGATGCAGCTGTCAAACGCGGCGCATGGCAAGGTTCCCTTGGGATCAACTTGTCCGGGAAGACACTGGGCCTGCTTGGCTTGGGAAAACTCGGGTCACAAGTAGGAAATATTGGCGCTCTGGCTTTTGGGATGAAGGTTCTCGCATGGTCAACAAACTTGACACAGGAAAAGGCCGACGAGCAAGCGCATGCTCAGGGTCTGCCAGCGGGTACATTTACCGTGGCTGCGTCCAAAGAGGAATTCTTCGCACACGCCGATATCGTCAGTGTACACAGTGTGCTATCGGATCGTAGCCGTGGAATCGTTGGGGCGGCTGAAATAGCAAATATGCGATCATCTGCATTTATCATCAATACTTCACGTGGGCCCTTGATTGAGGAGCAGGCCCTCCTCGAGGCTTTGAATGCAGGCCGCATTCGTGGCGCCGCGTTAGATGTTTTTGACCCGGAGCCATTACCTCTTGACAGTCCATGGCGTACTACTCCTTGGGGACAAGATGGACGCAGTGAAGTTCTGCTTTCGCCCCACATGGGATATGGAGAAGAGGAGCTATTGCGGGGGTGGTATCGCGAAACGGCCGAGAATTTGGAGCGATGGTTAAATGGACAGGAGCTACTACGTAAGATGAACTGATGGACAGTAGACAATAAACCATAGATACATAAATATAAATTAAACGAGTTCAATGTAGAAAGAAAAAGAAAAAATATGCAGCTGCAGATGAGGAACATTCCAAAAGAGTCAGGATTTCCAAACAAGAATTGTGTAGGCTGATGGGTCCAACTTCTTAAATAGTTGACTTACATAGACGTACATAGACTAGTTATACATACATTTTACCTAAAACCCTGAAGCTTATGAAGCCGAGAATGTGGTCATGTTGTGCATGTGGAGGCTCACCGAATGACGAATGCGTACGCTCACCCGGCTAAAGGTTCACGTTCACGAGTCTAAATGTCTAAATATCTACAGATTGACTCTTTTTTTGAGACAATTAATTATGTTTTAGGCCTGTGCCTCGGTCTTCCGAGGGGAAAAGACCTCGGTTGAAAGGAACAAAGTGGGATGTTCTCTACATCTCTACGTCTCTATTTAAATAAAACCCTAAGTAATTCCCCCTCGTTTTCACTTGCCTCGAAGATTTCCTATTCTCCTATCCTATCCTTCTATCCTCCTATCCTCATATACCCTCTCCCCTCCCTCACTCCATACCCTCGAGGGTCCGTCAGTATGGCCCCATCCGCCGATCCCATTCCCGTGACGCCCACCCTTACCAACTTCCCTCCTCCGACCCATCCCGAATGCCTGCGTGTTGAACGCAGTACGAAAGCATTTGCGAGCGGGGCTTATTCTCTCGTTGACCTCCCCGCGGGTGCCGTCTTCGCCAAGATCACTACGGCAACTCCTGGAAAGAAAGCCTACACGAGCGTGCAAACCGGCCGCGACACCCACATCGAACTCAACTCCGACCTAGTCTACTGCAATCACTCATGCGCACCATCATTGGTCTTCGATATGGGCCGCATGGAGGTGCGGGTCGTGGACGACCATCCTTTGAAGGCCGGTGATGCGCTCACTTTCTTCTACCCCAGCACTGAGTGGGATATGGACCAGGCATTCCAGTGTACCTGCGGGGCAGGTGACGGGATCTGCAGAGGCTGGATCTCCGGGGCCAAGACCATGTCCACCGAAAAGTTGGATGGGTATTGGTTAAATGGCCACATCTCCGAATTGTTGAATGGGAGCAAGGCCAATTGAGGGGCGCTGGCACCCCAGACAATTGAAGGGCTTGTACTTATAAAGTATCGCGAAAGAAAAAAAAGATATCCAAAATATCCGATAGAAAATATATACTAGCGTTGAGATAACCAAAATACACAGACGCTCTATACTTTACATAAAATCTCAACTACCAGCTCCCCCGATAATTGCCAATTGAATCATCCTACGTCGGTCAATTTCCTTCTTCAACATCATCAAACACGTCGCAACAATAATGGCCTCGTCCAGTTCCAGGAACTGCAACGCAGCTTCATCAATCTGCAATTCACCCCCGTTGCCCGCAGAAGATCGCGACGTGCCGGGTGTCCGAGTATCCTCTCCGCGAACTAACTGTGCAATCCTCTGGTCCGGAGTCTCTTTACTCTTGCCTTTCTCTTCCTCCACTGCACGGAAAACAATCAAATTGACTTTCTGCCCATCTACCCTTTTCCCCTTGGCATATCCCCATTCAAACCGTTTACCTCCAGGCATACCGAAGCGCATTGTGCGGGATGTCCATTTCCCCGCAACGGTCACTTCCTCGGGAACGTTACTGGGAGGTTGAAGCAGGTGCACAACGGGATCACGGTTCGGACCGAAGAAGTATTCGGTTCGGATAAGACTTCCACGCTTTGGGTGGGACAGAGTCGCATTCCCTGAGCAAAGCTTGTCACGTGTGGAGATGTAGGCCTCGGTGCCGTCTGGATTGTAGATAAAGATCTCGGTTTGGCGAGATGGCAGTGGGAGACGAAAAGCGCTGATCCCTTGCGCATTAATGGTTAAAATGCGTGAGGGGCAGAAAGAGGATGGACTCTCGACGAGTGTGCTTAGGGTACTGCTGGATCTCATAGAGAAGGCCGAGGAGTGAACCTCCATTTCTTTTGTCTTGAGATCGAGAGTGGTTGTGGTCATTATGAAGGTGATTTGGCTCTGTGTTCCTCTGGATGGCTCTGGATGAATCTGATTGACTACTCTATCTCAGAGGCAGGGGTGTATGTATGTATGTATGTTTGTTAGTATATATATTGTCTCCAATACGAGACTTGCCTATTTGGGCAACGAACTCTATTCCATTTCTTGGTGCTCGTGTTTCCATGATGTCAATCACCTGCCTCCTTCGCCCAATCGCTATGTACTTTTCATGCTACATCTGGACTTGCTGAGCCTCACTCGTATAGCCCGATTCGGATTCTTATCACACTGGGCAGTGAAACAATATCCCCGCACAGCCTCAAAATTGGTTCCGAGCAATCGGCCCAATGCGTCGACATGTCCCAAGGCAAAAGATACTGTCTTACAGATCTCTATGGCTCTGGTGAGAAGCATCTACGATGGAGGAAACTTTCCATGTCCAAAAAAAAAAAATTGAAGACAGCCCAAGTCTCAAATGCAGGGGACTACAGGGTATTCAATACGATCCGGATCCACTCCCAATATTTATTGGCCTTTTATTGGTGAAGTTGCAGCCCCTTTCGGCTAACCCTGGAAGACCCAGGGTGTCTATTGGGTTTCACTTCTCAGTCACTAATGGGCTTTCTCTTCCATCGAATTGGGCTTGTGGTTTAGTGGTATAATACTCCCTTAGCATGGGAGTGGTCCGGGGTTCGATTCCCCGCGAGTCCATTTTTTTGCTTTTGTTCCTCTGCATTTGTATTTGTGATTGGGGTTTCTCTTTTTATCCAGTTCATGGCCATCATCTGTTATGTTGACATGATCTATATCTCTTGAGGTTCAAGTCTAATATCTATATCTATCAGCTGACACCAATGCCGCTATATCTATCTTCCAATCACACTCGGGTCCAGATCTCTTGAGCAGTCAGCAGTGTACTCAACACCATGGTCGATCCAACCACTACATCCCCGGTGGGCATCCAGCCCAGAAGCTCCAGCGGGATGAGCAAATCACAGCCATCCACTACGATCTGCTTAACCCGGGCGGAAGCAGCAGCGGGTTTGACCGAGGTAGCCTTCTCAGGGGGGGTCTTCTGGTTCTTTCTCTTGCCATTCTTCTTAGAAAGCTGCTCTGCGGGACCGACAAGCAGCGCCCAAATAGCCCCGGCAATGGAGAAAGAGAGCGCATAGAACCAGAAAGTATTGGCCTGGTCCATAACACGATCATTCCAGGGCACTGCATAGACGCCCATTGCATGAAGCTAGCCTTTCATCAGTCCTATTCACCGAAAGAAGGAGAGAAAGAAAAAAAAAACAGTAAATAACATACCGTGGTCAAGTCTTCCAGGACAAAGTAAAGGCCAAAGCAAGTGCATTTAGCTAGTTCAAGCATCCCAGCAACAGAACTGAATCCATCCTTGCCCAACAACGCAGACATGCGCTGGAAGGAATCAATAAACCCAAAGAAGCGGAAATATCTCCGCGCTACACAACAGACCCTAATATCAGCATACATGACAATCAAAGCGGAGGGTATACCTGACCGTCGGGCATGGAATTCAACCTACTCAATGCAAATTGCAACTTGACCGTGGTTAATTGCACAGCCAGGGTACTGCTCACAGTGAGTGCAGCGACGACCTGGGACACGCATTGGATCAGACGAAGGGTCTTTTCAAGGCCAGCGCCCGATTTGACAAAGCGAGAAAATTGTTGGATCATCGTTACAGCACTGAAACCAAGTACAAGGCTCTGGGAACAATGTAAAACAATATACTCTCAATGGAATAGGGGTGGAACTCATGTGTCAAAAGCTTTGGAAGCGGGCTAATCTCACCTGCACTAGTAGTGTTGCTTATTCAGCCTTTACATGTTCGAAAACCCAATGTATCCATAAATGTGAATTAATTTACATGTAATCGGATATTGATTATCATTTAGAGTTCATTCGGGGTCCTTTGGACATGATTGAAGTGGCTGGTAGTTATGTGTTAAGAGATATATAGTTATAGACCGACAGATCTAACATCTAACATCTAGCACTACAAAAATATAAAATAAAAAAAATACACATGATCATCTTCGCAAACCATGAAAATCAAACAATTGACACGCAAATTGAGACAATGCTTTCAAAATAGTAGGGATATATCAGTCCATCAGCTATTCACCGCGAGCAAGTTCTATCGGACCACTCGACAATATTTCCAAGTCTGCTTTACCGCCCTTTGCCGCCTGAGATATCCTGACCCAGACGGTATCCACCAACTTTCTCCCACTCCACTTTTTGTCGCGTGATGGGAAGCTGCCTCCGGAGACCCTTGAACACGCCCTCGGATGTTTGGACAAAGGCCCGGTTCAGCGCTTCCTGGTAATCGCGCTCCGCAGCAGCAATCCGCGAGACAATCGACTCGGCCGATACGGAGGGGACGGAAATGTTGATAGGTTTAGTAGTGTTGAGGGCTACGTTGCCATCTTCGTAGTAGTGCACGTCAACGTGGATGTTGCCAGTCAGGGTAGAGGACGAGGAGGAGACGGGAAGTTGGTAAATTGCGCGGAAACGACCATTCCTATTGTGATAGAACGGACAATCCTCCCCCAAGATGGGGAAGCGCCCACAGCGATTAGTTTCCACCCAAGGTTTATTTGTGGAGATTGTAATCAAATCACTCACCAGAAGTTGTTGGGGGAGTATCGGTTGGCGACCAAGACGATGGCAATGGCAGAGTCATCCTCAATGGGGTAGACACCATATGAGCAGTTGGGGTAGTGTTCACGGGCATGAACACCGAACGACTTGAGCAGCGATTTGCTAAATACGGTAAGCGGAATTCCACTAAGAGTTCAACAACTGAGAGCATTTCTTACATCAAGTCCGCGTGCTCCGACTCCAATGCATATGATTGTGCCGCAGACGCAGTCTATTGCCATGGCGCAATCCCATGAGCCTTTGATGTACTACCTCAGTTGGTCAGATGAAACCTACCTGTGTGGTGTGGTCGACCTCGAACGAGGTTTGGCTCTCCGGGTCGAAGTAGCGGTTGCCTTCGAGCGCGTTAAATCCACTAACAATGACCTGTCCAGCAAACGTGTTAGTTCACCACAGGCAGAGACCACTCCCGGGCGAAACCCACCTCCTGACTTGATCCCGGCAATTTCACCGTCGCGAGCTGCGTCTCGTTGTACCGTTTGAATGCAGGCAGAAGGGAAGGAATGATATCCTCACCCTCGGAGGTCAAGGCTTGCACATCTAATCAAGTAGTAGGGATCAGCATCACCGTTCGTGTAGGAGTCGGTGTTGCGGGGTTCGGGACAGGCAGCGTAGAGCTAAGAGGGCGATTTACCGGCGACAACATCTGCAAGCTGAAGAAAAACACGTTAGTGGTCATCCCTCAAGCCTCAGGAGGACGATGATCAGGGGAGTGGCGGATCTTGGATCATTGTTGACGTGCATACCTCTCCTGGCGGGGCACCTTCGATGAAGGCAGACGCCAGTTCAACAGTGGAAGCCATAACGTAGGAAAATGCAATCGAGGTATCCAATATGGAGTAAGAGGTTCAAACGCAATTGAAGTTCTTGAGAGAATTATTGGAGGTAGCTTGGACGTGGTGATTGTCTGTGGAGAGAGAGAGCTGTGGAGGCGGAGAGCGATAAGCACGTGGCCTAGTATACATTCAGAAGTAATAGACATTCAACATTCTATAGAGTAAAATCATTCATAAAATAACTATGATGTATTTGAAAAATCGCTGGAATAACAAATGTGTATCTTGCTTGAAATATCCTTATCCAAATAACACCATGCTCTTGAAAAACCCTCACAGAAAAAAAACCCCCAAAAAACCCCTAACCCTGAGAGCGCATAAGGAAGAATATCAAATTCTGTTTCGCAAATTCAAAAAGCTCCTTTCAATCAATGCTCATATTCATAAAGCCATCGCTGGCCTCGGTCATCCCTTGCAGGCCGACGCGTTTCACACCTCCAGCATGAGAGATCGTTCGATTGCTCGATTCAGAACTGAGTCGTTCCGAGAACGGTGCACCGAGGCCCGGCTTTGGCGGTGGACCCCAGATGTTTGGACCCGTATCATTGACATTGTGGGAGTGAGTCATCACTGGACTGCTTTGAACACTCACACTGGGCGAGACAGCCCGGCGCTTGAAAAGATTAGGATCGAAGTCATCGTCACGACGCCGCTTGCGACAGATCTCCCCAATAGTTGGCATGCCCGGGGCATGGGGCGTGGAAGAGCGGGAACGCTGCTTGAAGGATTCGGTGGTAACAGAGCCGATGGTTGTGGACGGAGTCATATCCATAAACATATCCTCATCTGCTATAGACGAGGGACCTCCCTGACGAGCTGGGGGTGGGGTTCGGTATCGTCCATCAAACGAGTTCCAAAACTCGACGCCACCCGAGTTGCGACTGGCTTGCTTGCCAAAAGTATCCGTAGATGCTGTGTCTATTCCCGCTTTGACCGCGATGTCTTCTGCCGTTGTCGAATCAAACGAGGTCGAGGGCTGCAATGATGGAAACTCGCCGAGTGTAGGGGTTGATTCAGGCTCAGTGTCGCGGACCTGCCGGACCACTTCTGCCTCTCGCTTCATATCGCTATCAACTGGAGCACCCTCCTCCATCAAAGCGGCACGGATGCGCGCAAATGTCTTGGTTTTGGGCTGTCACTGGAGTTAGCTCCTGGATCACTGAATGAGAAAAGTACCAACTTACAAGTAAGCTCCCACGCCGGGTCACCGCGCGACGGATTACTCCCAGTGGGCCACCACCTTCCGGGTGTGGAGTGGGAATTGGACTTCCACTCCGCGTTGCGCGACTCTCACTATCGTCGCTCATATCGGACAAACGCAGGTCGCGCGTGCCAATACTGAGACTCTCTCTGCGTGAATGCGCAGTCTGTCGCGGGGCAAAATAACCACTGGAGTGCTCGACACTCTTCATGATGGGCGGAGAGTGAGGGGTAGGACTAGGCTTTGTACTGTTTCCACTCGCACTGCTGGAGCTGTGGCGACTGCGGCCTTTGCGAAAGCGGGCGCGTTGGAAACTCATCAAGCTGGCAGCGGCTTGTGAATATCCTCCCATCCACTCGTTGCCAGGACTCTGTAGATTGCTAGCAAATGGACTCGGCGCACTTATGCGAGTCGGCTGCGGCGTATTGATCATAATATCGTCGCGATCAGCCATCGACTCATCTTCCTCCTCACTACTACTCGTGTCCGACTCCATCATATTCACACTCGACATGGAGCTTGAGATTGCTGTACGGTCAGCCGGACCCGATGTTGAAAAAGGTGGGACGGATGTCGTTCCAAGTGATCCGCGTCGCTGGGGTATTGCCATGCCTCGCCCTCCAACGGTGGGAGACGAATCCGGGGAAGACTCGGCTAGGGTGGAATGGTGAAGGTTCGTACATGCGCGTGAGAAGTCGAGGCCCCGAGATCGTCGAGGGAGAACAGATCCCGGAGATCCGTAGATATGTGATGGGTCAAGTTTAGGAGAGAGAGGGGCGCGGTTTGTAAGTGATGGCGACACGGCGGGTTTGGAAGGCAAGTTTAGCGAGAGGTTCGAATACGATGCACTTGATCTTCGAGGTGTTGCGGGGAGAACGGGTATTGCATGATCGTCTTTGGTTGGTGCTCGACTGAGATCACCAGTGGATGGTTGAGTGGAGGATGTAGGTCTGGACACATCGGATAATGAACGCGACTTGGGCGAGCGCGACGGTTCAAGTTGGTGTTCCAGGTCTGTTTGGTGAGGCTGAGCTAATTGTTGACTGAGTTTGCTTTCAAACCCGTGGGCTGATGTACTGCGCCCTGGCGCTGGAGGTCGCACCTGCGCCATATTCAAGTCACTTTGATCTGAGATATCGATTCAGAGCAAGGGCGTACAGTGAAGGGCATCATTCGTCGGCACCGAGGCAGGAAAATAGGGTCAACACTACAATTGATGCCCGTAGAACACATGCGCTGTGGTTTATAACAAGATATACACAGTATTCGGGTCGATGTGAGGTCTACATTGTATTGCAGGTCGCTGGCTCTTGGGCGGTTAACGAGATCAGATGACAGCGCACTAACCTGATCCGGACAAGCCCCTCTTATCGTATAGAATGTGTGATCTATCCATGTGTATATATTGTACGACTACACTTTCCATATGCATAGGGGTATACAACTGTACTGAAATATATAGAATTGATCGATCATTCGTTTTTTTCTCTAATGTACAGCGATTCAACACGCTCAATCTTCTTCGCTCATGCTCTCACGCTAGACTCATGGCATTGCTGATTGGCACAACATGCCATTCCCAATCATTGTAATCATTCTGCAGAGCGGTTCCCTTGATCAAATCTGAATCACGTGTCTGCCATAACTTGGTGATCACTGCCCTTGTTCTAGCAATGTTCGAGATCGTTGAATCGGCCAATGTTGCCAGGGAACGTAGCACAATCGCTCGTCCCGAGCCTGATTCCATTTCCGATTCTGGGCAGAGCTCATCATCGGATGGATCAAGCTCCACGGCTGCCACAAAAACTGGCCATGTCACATTGACCAGCGATCTACGGTCAAGAAGGTCCGACACGACTCGTAGGATCTGGCGCACATAACTCTTCACCAAAGGTGTGGTAGGCCCAGCCCCATATAAAGAGCAGTGTAAGTAAAGCATGGCAGCCAATCGCTTAGAATCTGCAACCAGGCCGAGCATTTCTTCGTCACCTTCTCCCACCTCTTGGACCAAGTTTTCTAGTTGGCGCTCAAGGGACGCCGCACGTAGTGAGAACGATGCCTTGTCCGCCTCGGATGTATTTTGTCTCCTGGTTCGACTCATATCTGTGATTTTGGCTAGGATCGAGACCAATTCAGGACTACATCCCATCCAAAGATCGATGTTGCGTTCGTCCGGTTTCCAGTAGTCGGTGCCAAACAAGACCTCTTTGGCACAAGCTGTTCGACCCATGACATCCTGAAAGGCAAAAAATTGCTCTGCAAAAGTCGTCACGGGATCCGACGGGGCCGTTGACTGCGATAATTCTATTTGCTGTTTTCTTCGCAGTCTGATTAAATCGTTGGCCCCTTTGAGATGGATGATCCATTGTTGATCACACTTATCCACTATCTCGTATAGACATAGCATGATCATGATAACCAGTACTTCAGGATCCATGGAGCATGTCAAAGTTCCCTCTGACGAAAGCCGTTGACGAAGATCTCTCAAAGCCTCTGATTTGAAACGCAGGCCGATTGCACCATAGCTTGGATTGCGCCTTGACCAGTGGCATGCTCCCAATGCTTGAATAGCTTTGAAAAGTGTAGGAGAAGCTGATAAACAGAATGGAAGAATCACAGAGGCAAACGGTGAAGAAAATGTGGAGCTGGCGGTTGTCCGAGGGCACACTTGTTGAAGATAATAATCAAATAGCTCTCCATGCCCAGATTTGGATAGCTCTGGAAACAGTGCAAGCGACGGCGGGAGGCTTGGGTTGAAGTTTAGATTAAGCCCTCTGAGATGCGGGAAATGTTGTAACCAGGACCATACTTGGTGGTTTCTGGAAAATGGTGAGTCAGAGCTTTGAGCAACTGAAATCAGTGTATTCAACTCGTCGAAGTCAACGTTCACTTCATCTGGGTGTTCGAATGTCGACACACCGCTGTTTAGGAAGCCCCAAGGGCTAATAGTTGGCACTGGACACCACTCATGAATTTCCGAGGAAACGGAGCCGCGTGTAGGTTGAATTGAGCCGGTTTTGTTCCAAATACCTGCACGCCCAAATGCTACTCCACGACTGATAAATTCTGATTCCCATTTTAAAACCAGATTCTTCGTGCATGGCAATCCTTTCTCTCGGCAACGTGTACAAAGAGGCTTTTTGATGTCACATCGAACACGACTTGCCCGGCATTCTTTGCAGCCATCGCGAGATCGGGTTTTCACCGGACCTGTGCGGTCTGCAGCTTTTCTTCGTGGCATACGAGTTACCAATTGTGGATATATAAACTTCACATGGTATGAATCAGCCTGCCAGGGTCAAAGATGATATGTTGAGATGGTTGAAGTTGGCAAAGAAAATTGGAGGTCGTGAGTGGCGGGAGGGTCTTTAGCCACCCCGCCAAATCTCCAGGTTTAATTTACCGATGTACAATGTGCTAGTTAACTATGATATACAGGCCAAACAGACCGAATTGAATTGAAATATTGTATTCAAGCATTCTTTTTCCACTCTGCTGCACAATCGCCAAATGTCACAAATTCAACCTCATCTCCCTGCTGTTTGAGCCACGAAATCATTCGGTCAATCATCCCAACCACATGGGCCATTCCACTAGTATCGGGGTGCAGGATCAAAGGGAAAACAAAACCTTGCTCAGAATCATCCTCAATTGATTTTTCGAGAGCCTCACTGTAGAGGAATGCAAATCGCGACTTCCAATTCTGCTCAATGGTGGTCGGACTGACAAAACCATGCGAGTTTGGGGCCGCTGGCAGATAACCAAGGGGTGTCATATCCTCCATATACCAATTGCATGGGATTTCAACCAAGGTCTGGGGAGTCCTGGCTTCAGGGGCAGGGAGGGGTATCATCCAAGTAGAAGCAGCCTTGGAAGGCGAAAAGTCAATGGCCTTAGGCTCTGACACTCGAGGGATAAAGTACAACGACGAATCATGATGCGTGAGAGAGGAATCTGGGCTGAATTTAGTTTTCTGGTAGTGGATTGCGATACGAGCAAAGTGATATACCGTATACAAATCCAAACTCCTCTAGAACTTGAATGGTATGTGTTCGCAATTGATATAATGGCGCCCTCCATCCTCGAGGTTTCTTTCCGGTCAAGTCGGTTGCCAACTGCACACATTTGGCGATAACCTCTCTCTCCTGTGATTCAGTCATTTGACTGGAGCCCTCGTGCGCATATCCATGGCAACCGATTTCGGCGCCCGACTGAACAATTGCTTTGGTTTCTTCTGGAAATGATTCCATTGAATGACCCGGCACAAACCAAGTCACCGAGGCACTGATTCCATGTTTCTTAAACAGACGCAATAAGCGTGGGACTCCGACTTGAGCCGCGAAAAAGCCACTGCTGTAATCAGCCAGATTGGTTGTAGCCGAAGCACCAGTGCCTAGAAAGCCCGAGACGGCATCGAAATCCACGGAGAGTAGAATTTGGACTTTGGGTTTCCGGGGGGAGACATCTGTCATGGATTTAAGTGTAAAATTGTGACCCGAGTTAAAAGGTCAAGATCAAGGTCAAGGGATTATCAATTTATAAGAAATTCAAGATGAAGTTCAAGTCAGAACCCGAGAGGGAAAGACGACCCGACACTTGGATCCACCCCCGCCATGGAGAAAAGAAAACCTTCAACCTTTACAAAATAGAATAAGAGGACCTGTGAAAAGGACGTCGAAAATGACCACAATCACTCGGACTCACTGGGCTATCGCGAATCCCTTCAAGGTCACATGATGTGTCCAGCGATTCCTAGACAGCTTTTGGCTAAATGGGATTTTTACACACTGGTTGCTATTAGCAGCTGTCGAAACCCTTTGACAATCACAGTGGTAAGGAAACAAGCAAGTTGGATCAAACTCACATTCATCTTCAAAATTTGACGGGGAATAGAAGACCAGTATCGAGTCTGGAGCCTTGAGGCCTCGTGCTGGTGCGGTATAGGCCAATGTCATAGCCAGATGGCGGCCTGATGATCAACCCACAGCAGCAACACAACTGGCATCAACGTTTACATCACGACGGGTGAGCTGAAGCTGTGATAATATTGATACTGTCCATGCGAGACCATCGCATGCATCCCCATTCAGCAATTTTTACCTAAGCCCTCCGCAGAGCCCACAAAGCCCAATGTCCAAACCGGGCTCAACCCGCAAATGAAAGAAAGATAAGTGTATCTCCATCAATCTCTCCACCGATGAAGAACGTTTGGTAGGAGCGGTAAAATTGCTTCTCGTCAAGAAGAGGCTCTACAGGTTCTAGACAGTGCCAATATAGGTAGACCAGCCGGTCAGCTTGTTTGCGCAGTGGTAACATATCATCTGCCTGATTGCACTCATCACCTATATCTTGCAGAATTGATCAAGATCCAAACATCGGCGTATCGGCGAGGGGTATTGGGCATCGCTTTTTGCAGGACGGAAGCCCAAGTCTAGTGTTGATAGTGGACTTGACCACAGAGGGAAATTCATTGACATCGTCACCGACGATTTCATTAAAATTCTCATCGATGACACCTTCATACACGTCCGATGGTTCTGGTGGGGAGAATGTCGACGCCGAAGGAGTTGGTAGATTCGGTGTTAACGGAGGCTGTACACGACTCCGAGAGCTCGGGGTAACGTATTTGCACTCCTCTCGAGATAGATATCAACTATCAAGAGACCCTAGGGCAATGCACTCCACACAAGGTTAAAACCCAGGGTTTCCAGGATATTTTGGACACTTTGGCTTTGATATTGATCTATCTACCTTTGACTTGAATGATGCGGCGTGGCTGGGAGACGTGGATTGGAATATATGAAATTATTTACCCATATCAGCCATGACTCTAATGTTTCAAATTTGTCTTCGTCATTGCAATTCACATTTTGATCGGAGAACAACATGCATGTTCGCTTGACTCGGTTTCAACAAGTTTACTCTTGTTATCCTCTTGACTGGACACAGCCACATCTAAACTTGGGTTTCCTGTAAAGAAGTTGACCGGTTTGAGACCAACCACCATCTTTTCAGATGGCATCACTGGCCAATCCTCGATTCTTGGATTGTGCGTCGATCCAAATGTGTGCCAAATAACTATGTCTTCGTTTCGCACTGTTGACTTGGAGTCTGGGTCATTTCTCCGCCGAGTAATGGCTGAGTTGATCCCTTCGCCGCCGAGGGACTGCATAGTATGATTTCCGGCCGGAAAAAGCTCGTCATCGTTATAACGAGTGATCCAGATTGCATGGTTTCCGTATTCGGATCGCTTTGCATGGAAAGACTCTGGATGGGCCAGTAGTAGTTGGCTGTAGCATGGAACGAGTTTGAATCCCACCGGCGTACCGGTAATAGGATTGACTTTTGCCTCATTGATGATCTTGAACGTGCGATTCTTGTTAAAATCAAGATCTAACCCCCCCTCATCTGTCACAATCTTTGAATGTGTTGTGTACCCGACCCCGAACGGATTTCGAACCGATGGGTCGTTAAAGGGCAAAGGGTTGGACTCTTCAACCTGCAACGAGTTTGCAACACCATCTATTGCAGGATCGATACGAAGAGAAAACAAGTGTTGGTGATATGGCGCTAGGACACCCGGGGCAACAATAGTACCATATCCAACTTCGTCGCCAATGTTGATAGGGCTGGTAGACAAGATCCCAGTGGCCCGAACTTCATAATGAATCGAAGCATCTTGGCCAAAGTGGAAAGCAAAGATATACTCATAGTTGCTGACTGTGATAATTGTCTGCAAGACCAGAATACGTGATCTAACCACCGCAGCATTTCCTGTCCGGAAATTTGTGTGCTTCCATAAAATCCCATCATCTTGCTCATGACAGCAGATGACATTGGGCAATTTCAATGGCTCTCCCGAGGAAGTGCTGTGCCATCCATCAAAATATTTGATCAGTCCCAGGCAATCACATCCAAGGGATAAGTTGTTCGCATTAATCCCAGCACCATCGTTCCCAAGGTCAAATGCAGCTTTTCGTGGAAACGGAGAACGAGGATCACCATAAGGCACGAACATCTCTGCCAAAGATAGTCGGTAGAAGAGACTCCGACCGTCATAACGGATGTCGTGTAATGTGAGGCCCTCACGATAATTGAAACCCACCCGCATAGTCCATTTCTCCCAGGTCAACAGGTTTCCATGTGATTTGAAGGAAGCCCCTTCTGGCTGAACAACCTGGTAGGGCTTGGTGGTTGTGCGCGGTGGTGGTCGTAGACTAGGATGGTATTCACTCATAGTAGTGGAATGGATCTTGCAAGGGTCATACGGTCGTGCTTCTTCATGAACCCTTTCACTCTCGGACGAAGGTAAATGGTAGACCTTGGTCACATTGAGATGCTCAGAGACCTCCGCACACAAATCAAGTGGATATGCGTAATAGTTGGCGTCGGGATTGTCCACCAGTCGCATATAGAACCAACACTATGCATCTTATGTTAACTAGGATTAAGACATTGTGAACATCGTCGGACATATACTGACCATGCTAGTTCGCTCCGACATGTCGTTCATGCCATCAGTGGCATAAGCCCACGGTTCGACAACGACCGAGGCCCCTTCAGGTAGCCTCAACTTTCCGATTTCATTTTGTACCCTTTCATCTGCCATACAAGCATTTTCAACATCTTTCATATAAGCGGAGTCAATAAACGAGTGTTTTCCCACCAGGATCTCTCGTTGAATGACAGCACTCCGGTCCAAATCCACCAGGAGCTCGGTAAGTTCGTTTGGCCCCGAATCACCACGAACGATGACTTGGATATGAGCGATACGAGCAGGTCGAGAGATTTGGGGCTGTTCAAGATGTTCTCTCTCCAAGAATGCTATCATCTCCTGCTTTGGTGGTTCTTTCAAGGTGATGACACGAAAGTTGAAGCTTTTTCCGTGGAGTAGCTCCTGGACAACTTTTGCTGCCTACTATATGGTGAATAGAATATTCCACTTCTGTTTGATATAGAGGACATACCTTGGTAATTTCCTGGGGTCCAAGTGGATCAAAGGGGTGTGTATCAGACATAATGATGTTATTTAGGAAGTAAAGTAAATGGCAATATTGAAGACAGTGTGATTAATCTGGACTTTTATAATTCAACCTACAAGATATATAAGCCATGTCATACACAAGCCAAGATAACAAGGAAATGCATGATATTCGCTAAGATATAAGAATAACCGAAAAGATTGGCTGGTCAATCGCAAAGGTAAAGAATAGCCGGAGGACCGGATATCTTCGACTTCAAAGGTTAGAACGGAAATATTTTGATCCACAGGTATGATTTCAATCCAGCCTTTGAATATAATCTCATCTGGTTATGTGTATTGAGTATAAAGACTCGAAGTATATGCTCTAAGCTTGTATACTACATCTTGATAATGGACTGACTCTATTATAAACAGAACCGAAAGAAACAAGGGTAATCAGCCAACAAGAATGACATTATTAGCAATAAATACACAATAGAATCCTTTCCAAATACACACATGTAGTCACATACATAGTATGTATAACCAAGTGGGATTTTTCGGATTTGCACCGTCCCCGCTATCTCCCTCTCGCCCCCGCCTCAACTCCTTTCTCCCCTCCAACTTGTCTACTGGGGGTATATTCACTGCAAATATGACTTCACCTCGCACGGTTCTGGTCTTCCAGCATGACGCTAGTCTGCACGTTCTTGAAACCACAGTGACGTCCATTATCCCTTTCAATGCCCTCGAAGAATCCAGTCGTGTACTCTTCAAAGATGTCAGCGAGGAACACCATGTCATTGTCACCGAGAAAACCATTTTTCATCCCCAAGGTGGCGGCCAGCCTTCCGACACGGGTGTGTTAAAAGGCCCATCTGGCACTTTCACAGTCACTGCCGTTCGCACAGATGCCAATGGACAGGTGCTTCACCTGGGTCTCTTCGAGAATGCATCATCCACTTTCAAAAAGGGCGAGACCGTCCAGCAGGCAATTGATGTGGAAAATCGTCTATTATATTCACGTTTGCACACTGCCGGCCACGTACTAGGCGCATCAGTCCGGCATCTTTTGGAGAAAGAGATTGAGAACTTCGATGAACTGAAAGCCTCACACTTCCCCGACTCGGCAGCATGCGAGTTTCAAGGTTCAATCGACGGAAAATGGAAAGATTCTATCCAGAACAAGCTAGATGCATATGTCGCCGCCAAAATGCCTGTTCAAATCGAATGGTGGGATGACGAGGATTTTCGCTCGCGTGGTCTGGAGCGATTGATTCCTGATCGCAGTTTGGTGCCTGCAGGTGAAAAATCCCGTGTCGTTAACATCGTTGGCGCCGAGGTGTACCCCTGCGGAGGTACGCATGTCGATACGACCGATTTGTGTGGACCTGTGACGGTGAAGAGGATTTCAAGGAAACAAGGAAACTCGCGAGTTAGCTATGTGGTGAAATGATGTTGATTCGTTTGTGCCATGTCCAAATTTTGAGAATACCATATAGACAAGGAGTAGAGCTTAACACAATAGACCAAAATAATGGATATTTTGACGAGACCTTATTCCGAGTTGCTTTCTACCTTGGCAATTTGATACAGAAGAATTCCACAGTACGTGTGAGAGCAATGGGAATATGCCAAGTCTACCGTGTTGTTCCCTTTCAGATGTCTTCAAGACAAGGGTCCAACAGCAAAAGGCCTCTAACAGTGCGAGTGAATGCTCCAGGGCAAAAGGAAAATGACATAATGTCAAAAGTAAGCGCTAGGTTTATCGAGATGGTTCTATGTCTTGGAGCTGATAGTTTCCCTCCGAGGGACTACCGCGTGAAATGAAGGGCTGCGCAAGAGCCTCCTCATCACCCAGTTTAGCAAATCCATCGGGCCCAGCAATATCGGCTTTGTCGTAGGGAACGTCGCACATGACCGACCGTAGCGGTGGATAGTAGCGGCGGTACGAGAACCAAGCTATCAGCATGCCCAGGAGTCCTCCACACGTCACATCATATACATCATGTCGATAATCGGCTAGACGGGAGAGGGCAACCATCAAAGCACATAGTAATGGAAAAAACGCAAGTAAACAGCGTCCAAGGTCTGTTCGAGGACGGAAGACATGCATTTGACCACACAAGAAGCTATAGGGTCATTGTCAGATCGAGTGTCCCAGCGCTGTGCGTTTGAAGAACCACTTACAGATATAGATAGCCCAGGCCACCAAAAGAGAAGCTGCTATGTCCACTAGGGAAGCTCCTCCATCCCTCTTGTAGAATGTGCTGGTTGGATTCTGTGCAGACGGTCCATGCGACCAGCGCATTGTTTGATGTACCCCGGGAGGGTTTGCAGCGCGACAACAAGTCCGGACGTGGCCTCCCTGCCGCATTTTTTATTATGTCCGTCAGGAACGAGGTCAACATCAAAGCCACGAATAGCCCCAGTGCTGTCACTTGCGTCTTTTGCACACCGGCGCGAAACATTGCGGACCAAGCGAGAATAACTAGGAAAGGAATCAGACCAGCGAAGATGACCGACCACACTGTTACTCTCCGTTAGAATGAAGGAAAATAGACTGTATTATTGGCAATTGACTTACAAACAGGAACTCGTTCATGGACGGCGAAAGGGTACTGAATGGCCTTGTTATCCAGCGAAAACATGCGATGGAACGGGTTCACGAATAATTGAATCTATTGATGTGTTAAAAAAACCCCTCCATGGGTGTATTTCACCATTAATATCATTTAGGACTTACGAGTACCCATCCTGCCACGAGAAACCCCAATGCGACGTAGTCGGCGGCATAAGTGCGTTGCGCAAAGCGAGCTGCAGCACCAGCGAGTCCAACGCGTTGTAGAATCGGGGTTGACCCGTTCCCCGAACCATTGTGAGGCATCCTGCACAACTGCCGAGGACTTCAGGAAGATCTTTAGATCTTCACTGGGAGTATGTCGAAATTGAAAAAGGTCAAGTTGACATTCGACACATTGCAGAAGCACAGACCACGTCACCGCCTCTCTCCGCTCTGTCTCGCGCAAACTAAGAGGAACTTCCACTCTGCTCACTTGGCTCACCTTTCTCTTCTTTCTCACGTCTATTAACTTCTCCTTGTTGATCGATATGGCCGATGAGAGCCAACAACGAGCCGTGAACACGGCATTTGCGCCCCCGCCGCCCTTATGGAAACACTTTACGCGCGAGAATATCGACAAGGTGGAGCAGATCAAGGCCGAAGCTTCCAAGAAGGAAGATGGACGGTCAAATAAGAACCACCAATGGTCAGCAGCCGAATTGCGCGCTCTGGAGCTCCCCTCAGAGCTCCGGTACCTGGTGCCGCCCGATATCCCTGAAGGACAATACAGTGTTTTTGGCGAATTGCAAACCGTTCGTCCACCTACACCTGAACTCTGCACCTGACAATACTGACTCTAAAATAGATGTCTACAACCTTGCCATCATTACAAGAACAGGGAATTGAACAACTCTACCCAGAACCCACCGTAGCCGGTACCGAACAGAACTCGCAGCCCTCGCCCCCTCTCAACCACGCATACTACCTTCTTAAGATCAGCAAGTCCTTGCTTCTTAATTTCCTAGAGTTTACCGGTATCTTGTCGGTTTCGCCGGAACAATTCGAATCCAAGGTCGAAGATCTGCGCAACTTGTTTATCAATGCGCACCACCTTCTCAACCTCTACCGTCCCCACCAAGCCCGCGAATCACTCATCATGATGATGGAAGAACAGCTCAATCACAGCCGAGAGGAAATGAGACAAATGGAAAAAGTCAAAATGGAGGTTGAGAGTGTACTAGAGCAGTTGCAAGCGGAGGGCAGTCGTGTGAGTGCGACTGGGTCAGAAGACGATACCGACCAGGCCAAGGCGCTGAAAGAAAAGGCCGATGAACACTCTCGGTTGATCTGGGATCTACTGGACAAAGAGAATTGAATCTAACAACGGGCTGGTTTCTCTGAATTTGAACAGTATTGCCTTCTCTGAGTCAGATGACTGAAACTTTCCTGCGCTATGTGTTCAACTGTGACACTGGTTTCATAGGTCAACCTCGTCCTTGAATAGCCCAACGTGGCAGAATCTCAAACCGAGGATTCATCAACATCCAACATCCAACATCCAACAATATGTCCCTCGGGTGCTCTATCCCAGGCGTCTCATGGGCACGGAATCTCTCGCTAGGCTGATAAATATGACGCCCTGAGGTGTCGATTGAATCATCGCGCATTTTGCATCGGCCCGAGGCGGATATTGGACCGCACCAATATCTGGAGGAGATTCTCCGATGTTCCAACGAGCTGCTGCCACCAACCGCACCTCGTTTCAGAACACTAAAATATCTGAGACAGGCTGGCTCGAAATCTCATTCCATACACTTGAGAAGCCGGCAACATGCCAGTGTTCCGGGAGTATCTGCTGGGAATTCTCGCTTACAACTGCTTACTGCATCATATATGAGATGCCATTCTATTAAATACTGCTCTGGTCATCTCTACCAAATGCAATTCAAGTGACCGTTCTTCTATCTATATTAATATTTTCGTCAATTACAAGTACCGTAGCCGATAAACTCCTCACGCTAAATTGCAGCCAATGATACCGACCCTCAAAATAATAGGAAGAAAACAATGTGCAAATCAATGAGAGGTGGCACGCTGCTCCGCCCAGGCCTTGTCAATAGCACACTCAGCCAATCGCTTCAATTCCACAATGAAGTCGGCGACCATTTTGAAGCGCGCGAGCTCATCTTCAGGCAGTTTGCGTGAGAAGATACGCTCAATCATAACCGTGGCGACTTTCAATCGGCCCAAATCTTCGCGCGAATGTGGGTCCAATGGGTTCTGAAGAATGTTGCAGAAGATAGTGAGCAGCGCGGACATGGGATAGAAGATGAGAGTCCTAGAACGGATTAGCTTACGTCCCAGATAGCCATGAAAAGGAACACCCACCAGAAAATCCCGTCGACTACCACATGTTCTGCCGCCTCGAGGTAACATAGACTTGACCGACTGGCCTCTACTGAAAGTGCCATACTTGAACTCACCCCGTCCATCATGCCACTTTGTCCTTGCATCCATGCCTTGCATCTTCCACTCGCTTGATGGATGATGGTCATACATAGGTGATAGTTTAGACGCAGCATAACAGTGTTCATGCCCATATTCGGATCGGAGGTCTCGGAAGAAAAGGACATGGTTGGACGCCATTTAGGAGGGACCGATAGCCGCCATTCTTCTAGCGCGTCATCGAGTTCTCGAATTGACTTGAGCAGCTCGGCATCTGATTTCTGGAGACAGCTGACTGAATATAGCTCTCGATGTGCTCGGGATTTGATCATACTCAAGCGCAAGTCGAATGGAAACACTGGACCGCACCATGGGGCGTCCTCGTCGTCCACATCCAAGAATGCTCGATCGAGATAGCCCGGCGGAAGCGTCAGCTCACAATTTTCGTCAGTGATAGTAGGTGGCTGACCCGTGCGCAGTGCAAGGTCCTTATCAATCGTGTAGCAAATCCAAAATAGATTCCGCAGTTGTGCATGCTTTTTCTGGCTGCGCGCATCCGTCGCGGTGACGTCACCGCGATAAAGATTGCCACCAAGCATGAAGATGAGTCGCGCAGCAATCGCTGCGTAGTAGTTTGTTGCCCGCATATTTCCCGAGGATAATTCGAAGATAGTCTGATCGATTCACCGGTAAGACATCGGAATTATGCACCAAAGCGGCTCACTTACCAATATGGTAATAGCCTGGGCTGCGTCCAGACTGGCAGACTCTTGTAATACTTGAGGCATAAAGAACTGCGCCTTGGTGGCAAGTAGATCATGATCGACTGGAGTGGTCATAGTAGTCGCGTTGACAATGGTTTTGACGTTAGGTAGGCGAGAAACAAAGGTAAGAAATGCAATGACACAAACTCTGGCACTAGCTTGGCCATATTTGAGGGTAGATGTCGACTGACTGTAAGCTTTGTTGAGGGTCTCCTCGAAAAGATCCTGATCTATAATCGGAAAGATGCGCTGCATCACCTTGGAACTCTTATATGCGTGGAAGTACACTTGCACTGTTCTCCAGTCGGGAAGTTCATAGGGATTGCAAGTGTTAGTGCTCATGTCCATCAAAACAGTGTTGAAGGTTTGTCCACGCTCCTTATCCCAAGGTGCTCGGGCTGGAGTAAGTCTGTCAATTGCACTATGCTGTCCTGTGCGAGCTTTGATCCATTCCTGTCCCTCGGGAAAGAGAAATGGCGTGCCTGTGAGTAAACTGATGGCACCCAACTCTTTGCCTGCAAAGTGAACTCGCACTGACGATGGGTCTGGACACTGAGTGTTGCATGGGGAGTTGGTGCCTGTCGTGTTGGCTTCGTAAGATTGAGGCGAGTCTTCAGGCACTTGTGCCAATTAGTCTCGGGGTGCTCCTAGGTTTGCATATTGAAGAGACACTATACCAGAGTTTTGATCGGCCAATAAGTTCTCTGCCAGAAGCTGCTCGATGCGACTAATTCGCTCCGATAGCCGTGAAACTTTGGGGCGTCTTTATCTTCAACGTCAGACACACGAAAGAACAAGCTCGACGTACAGGCTCACCCCTCATCGTTGACGTTTTTCCTTTTCCTCTGCACCACTCTGTCGAATGTGCAGGGAATATTATGGTGACTGCACCAATTACACTGCGGAAGCGCAGCATCACATTTGATCTGGGACCAGTTTAGCGAAAAGATCGAGAGTTGATCAAGAACAAATCTAACCTTTCTTTTGTAACAGGAGTCACATGCACGGGCAGTCCGTGACCGCGGCTGATCAGGCGATGCATTAGATGCAGGATACATTATATATCAAGCCTTTGCTATCTTTTCAGGGAGATTGGCCATTAAGCTCAAAAGAATGCCGATGCCTTGGCTCCGAAAGCCGCTGACAAAATGACCGCTGACTCAGCCAAATATATGCCTCAGGCGTAGAGTGAAGTCATGATTTGAGATTTGACTTTATAAGTCGAAGATATTTTACATCAATTAGTTAAAATTCATATAACCTACGAACTAACAAAAGAGCCATTGAATAATAGATGTATTGGTGCGCTCAGGGTATCGCATGTACCCAACCATCAAAAACGGGAATGAAATTAGACGCAGAGTATCCCTGATCTCCTTGGACCCTGATCCACATATATTCCCCGTATATTTGTCTGGTGACCTCTCCACATGCGATCAGACCATCCGCCACCGGAATTCCCAGAAAAGCATATCGAGGGAGATTGAGATGAATGGCCGCCAGCTCACATCACAGTGCATACGCAGAAATCGCACTCTTCATCGCCACAGTCACAGCCAAAGCATGGCTTGGAGACTGATTTGATGGGCTTTTTAATGGAGCTACCGGAGCTGCTAGAAGGAAGGATGCAGTCGAAAGGAGTTGAAATAGAGGTGACAGCCATGATGGAGGCTAGAAGGCTTGAATCTATTGAGATTGTCAGTTAGATATCCGAGAGAAAAGAAAAATCCATGGATTTTTACAAAACACAAACCAAAAAAAAAAAAAACACACACACAGAGAAAGAACAGCGTACCGTCAAGCAAAGATAAAACACAATATAGGGCTGAAAGCAGTGAGGGTTGGGGGAAATGAAGAGGAAGTTGAGAAAATCAGGTCCCAGCAGGCAGCCATATAAAATAACTAATATAACATAACTACGGAGAAACATATCATAAAAATATACCCTAAGTTATATTAAATGTTCCCAACTTCCCAACATATCTCGAAATGCAAACCTAAGAATTAAATCATTGGAGCCGTACAATTTTAATTTAGATTGATCCTCTCCCGTAAGAGAGCTCTGACGTTGGCGTATACTCTTGTCTTGCTTTAGCCTTGGTTGGGGTTGTACTCTTGATGTACTACTTAGTTACCTATTTACTCATGTTGAAGACCCCCAAATAACATTTGAATGAGCCGTATAAGAGAACTAGAAGTTCAATAACCCAAGATCGAGCCCTGGGAAGAAAAAATAATTGAAGACTTGATACAAGTAAAGTCTTTGCAGATGAGATCGAACGCTAAAATACTGGTAATCTATAAACAGTAAAGTAACCTACATATTTCCGAACCCGTATCTAGATCTGAATAGTCCTCGCAAGAGATGGTGGCATAGGACAGTAAGCATAATGGCATCATCTGTATAGGCCAATCCGAGCCATCTTTATTCCATATATCAGCCAAAGAAAACTTGTGAAGACATAGACAGGTCGTTACTAGACCTAACCTTGTGATATTTATTAGATAATCTTGTTTCGTTTCGCTTCTCATGTTTGAGGAGGTAAGCCACTTTACGATGCTGACGCTGAACGAGATATGCGGCTCTGACTGGCTTTGCGTAGATGCTCCTCATTATGAATGCACCGGTAGGGTGTCCGAGAGTTCATTGTGAACGTGACGGTGGTACTCTGAAATTTTCACTCAAAGACAAAAAGCAGAAGTCAAGAGACCACTCTATGCAGTCAGGCTCAGTCAAATCACTCAAAGCCTCGAAGGGGAGAAATAATGAAAAGAACGCCTGCACTGAAAGGTATGTACGGGGCTGTCCAAATCCATGTACACCAGCAATCGTAAGAAATACGGTGTAAAGAAGTAGAAATACCTAGAGGTATTTCACCATTCTATCATACTTAGGTAGCCCTGGAAGATCTGCCTCGGGAGGTTTTATAGATGGAATGGGAAAGGAAACCTACCCTGGTCAAATTGAAGACATGATCGTCCACTCCAAGTGCCTTCACGATATAGATTCGTGTATAGAGCCTGAGAGGAACCAGAATAAAAGAGGTTAATGTCATCGTCCACATCACCGAAATGGCTCGAACGCCTTTGCCAGCTAACATCGTCCAAATTCAGAATGTCGGTAAAATTAGGATTATAGAACAATGGAGACCGGAGCTTGCTAGAGTGAGAGATCGAAAAATTAGACGACTTTATTAGGGTACAAATACATCCTCTTCCTTGACTCAATGTCTCAATAAATCAGAAAAGAGAACGTAAAAGAAGACAGCCAGGAAACTACTCCGTACAAACCAGGCCTAAACCCTTTAAACGCGATACAAGGGTGATAGTAGACTTCATTCTCGCCCTTTGATAGTTGTAATTTGCATACTACTTAATTATGTGATAGCCTATATAGTTATATTAAGGGTCGGGACGGTAACATTTTAGCTTAGCAACGGCTAGTAGCGCTTAGGGAGTTCACAAAGCCAATGAGATTCTTCCAATTTGATATCCCTTACACCGTATCTCGTACTTTTGGTGCTTTTGGCTATTGCGGTGTGTTGAAGTGTCTTTCCGGTAGGTCATTCGACAACTGTCACCGGATCATGGCCCGTTTGGGTAAGTAAATTCTGTGCTTTCCAAGTTAATTGGAGCTAATTTTTCCATCTGATTGGCATTAACGGGGCCTACTTTGGAGCATGATTGAATTTAGGCCTATTGGAGCATGCACGGTCATCCTATCCATAGGATCGGCATTGTGAGGGGTATATTCTCATACTCGCCCATGCATGGGCGTATAAATTATTGCATACGATACATCGACGGTTGAGGGATGTATCCAACTCCCCCGAAACAGTCCCCTTCCAAAAGAGTCCCCCCAACACAGTCCCCCCAAAACAGTCAAATATCATCACACATATCAATATCTTTACAATGTTAAGTGATGGGAATAAAGATGCCGCCACCATGCTTGGCTATGCCTTTCTCCTAGCACTCACGATCTGGTATTTAACGACGTATCTTCTGTCCCCGCTACGCAGTTATCCCGGTCCCTTTCTCGCAGGTGAGTCGACCAGTATCCTTCTAAAGACCAATTTGGCAGCAGAGGGAGCTAGTTCTATATTGACCTTTTATATTTTGGTAGGCTGGACGAATCTATGGCGCATGCTACATGTTCGCCAGGGAAAGTATCATGTGGTCATCCACGAGCTGCACAAGAAGTACGGCCCAGTGGTGCGCATCGGGCCCAACGTGCTCGACCTGGATATCCCCGAGTTGATCAAGACAGTTTACAATATCAAATCGGAGTATTTGAAGGTGGGTATCTCTCTTGCCGCGGGTGATTACGAGTATTAATCATAGCCTATGAAGACCGAGTTTTATCATGGCAGCAGTGCTAAAAACAACGGCAAAATCATCTACAATCTCTTCAGCGAGTGTAACCCTAAATTACATGCACAGCAGAAGCGACCCGTCTCGAAACATTACTCCCTGGCCGGGGTGCTTACGCTGGAGCCCCATATCGATGACATGATTTCCTACTTTTGTCAACGCCTGGAGGAGAAATTCATCGATGGATCCAACCCAACTAAGACATGCGACCTAGGCGAATGGATTGCGTATTGTAAGTTCAACCCCTGTAAATCCATCCTTCTTAGGACTTATAAATCGTCCAGATACCTGGGACGTGGTTGGCAATGCCACATTTAGCCAGCCCATTGGATACCTGGAACACGGGTATGACTTTGACAATACCCTGCACATCGCGAATGTGGCCATGGACTACTTCTCCCTCGTGGGACAGGTGCCAATTCTGGATTATTTGTTGGACAAAAACCCCGTCTACAGAATCGGCCCGCCATCCTTCGGGACCGTCGCCAACATATCAATCCAGCACCTCATGGACCGACTTCAGAACAAGGACACCCACTACCATGACCCCAGCAAGCCTGACTTCCTAGACAAATTCATCGAGGCCAAGGAGAAATCCCCAGACGCAGTGGGTGACTCCCAAATTATCTCGTATCTGATGATCAACCTGATTGCGGGAGCCGACACAACCGGCATCACCATTAACGCGGCATTGTACTTCTCCTTGAAACATCCTCACGTTTGGGAACGTCTCAGAGCCGAGATTCCCGCCTATGACCATACCACTGGAAACACGGTGGTATCGTACAAATCCGCCAGGCAGTTCCCATACCTAGATGCCGTGGTACGGGAAGCCATGAGATGTCATCCCGGTGTCGCCATGCTCATGGAGCGATACGTCCCAGAGGGTGGGCTTGCCCTCCCCGATGGAAGTCTCGTTCCTGCAGGGTCTATAGTTGGCATGAACCCCTACATTTTGGGACGCAATACGTCTGTCTGGGGCGAAGATGCCGAAGAATTCCGTCCGGAGAGATGGCTTCGCGATGAGAAACGGGAGACAGAAGATGCGTTCCAGGAACGTTTGCTGTCAATGAATAAGGCTGACCTCGCTTTTGGCGGTGGAAGCCGTATTTGTATCGGGAAGCATCTTGGTCTGCTGGAGGTGTATAAGGTGATTGCAACTCTTGTGTCACGGTATGATATCCAGCTGGCCCATCCAGAGAAGGATTGGATGACGCACAATAGCTTTTTTGTGCGACAGACGGGTATTGAGGTGAACCTTACTCGCCGGAGCTGAGATACTGCAATGTACGAGATGACGAGGCTACAGAGGTACAGATACATATATGTACGTAGTCTAGACACTTCTACACAGAGACTCGAGGTTGAAGATCAAAGCATGTAGTCATTGACAGTATATACAGCAGCAACTTTTGAGGGGTTTCATCAATCATCGCCGCAGTGACTGGGGTATCGTCTAGTCATCTCGGGCTTCCAAGCCATCCGTCTATCCATTATATAAATCCTTTTTTTCGTTCATCAATCCATAACAGAAGCAGCCTGCTTAGAGCTGCTCCACCCAGGGAGCGGCGCCGGGCTGCATCTGGTTCAGCCACTTGACAAGCTCAATGAGCTCGATCCGACGCTCATCCTCCAACTGATCCTCATCGGCGAGAACCGACTGGAAGATGGGAAGGAGGCTAGGGGTGAGTTCGCGGATGGTGACATCCTCCCACTTGTACATCTGGCAGATCATGCGGTACAGAGGCTCGTTCTCCTCGTAATCGTTCTTCAGGGGAAGGATGTTGACCAGAGCAGGAAGAACATCCTTGGTAGGGACACTGTCGCGGTAACGCAAGATCATGCGGCTGACACAGCCGGTGGCGTTATCCTGGAGACGCGAGACATCCATCTGAAGGCAAGCCTCAAGACGGGCAAGGATGGTGGGGATCTCCTTGATGATCTCGGCTTCAGCGTTGGAGTGCTGGATCAAGCGGCCAACGGCGTAGGCAGCGTTGGACTTGGTCTGAGAGTCCTCATCGGCGAGGCGGTGAAGGAGCAGCTTCAAGAAGACAGAGGTGAAGGGGGTCACGGCGGCACCCATACCGTTGATGCACTCAGCGAGGACACCGACAGCAGTGGCTCGCTCAAGAGACTCAGTGCTACCAGCGTAGCGAAGAATGGTCTTCTCGAACACCTTCCAGAGCTCAGCGAAGCTCTGACCCATGGCAGCAGCCATGCCGGAGACAACGTCCAGGGCGGTGTCGACAACGATCCAGTCAAACTCAGAAGATTCCTCACCAGCCTCGAGGGTCTCCTCCTCAGGGCCGAACTCCACCTGGCAGATGTGCTGCTTGGTGATGATATCAGTGACCATCTGGATCACATTGTGAAGCATGGTCTCGTTGGCAATGAGGGCGGGACCGCAGAAGCGCAGGTTCTCGGCCATGTTGCGGTTGATATCGGCGACAGTAGATCTATCAAGTATCGGTCAGCAATCAGGTCATTGAATCGACAGTGATAAATAATGAGGCGATGGTGGAAGTAGATCTCAGAGTGTAGACTTCGCCGTTTACATCAAGTACGCCTTTGGCGCATCAAAGTGAGCTGGGTTAAGCGGAAAACATCATCATAGAAATGGTTGGGCAAGGGCAGGAAAAACGGAAAAAAGGGTTACGTGAAACATACCGGTCATCTTCTTCAGTCCACATCTTGACAGTAGCCGTCATAAGGATCTCACCGAACTTCTGGACCTCTTTGGCAGGCTGAACCTGAAGGGGGAGACCAGGCTGCCATTTGGGCATCTGACCATTCTCCTCGGCGATAGCAAAGAGCATCGCGTAAGAGCGGTGCAGAGTGCTGATGGTGCTCTTGCGAACACCCTCGTAAGGGTGCTCACACAAGGGCATCACATGCTCAATGGTCTTCTCGAAATAGGGCAGGAATGAGCTGCGGGTGTGGGTGACAAGATCACCGATGACCTCAACAGCAATCTCCTTCTCGAGAGAAAGAGGAGTGGTGGCGGTAATGTCATCCCAGTCGTCCTCGTCCTCGAGGTCCACATCCTCGATATCACCATCATCTTCGTCGTCAGCACTTGCGACCTTGACCTTGCGGCCGTTGAAGGTAACCTCCTGGCCAACAAGGTCCTTGGCAGCACTGCCGAGGTCGACATCAAGGTCGCTCTCGTCCTGCTCGATGCAATCGTACAGACCCTTCACGACACCGTCAAGGAAGGGAGCGAAGTGCTCGCCGTAGACCTTGGCCATGGCACCCCAGAAGATATAGGTGCTCTCCTTGAGGCGGGAGTGACCGAGGTGCAAAGCTTCCTCAGTAGCACGCATGAGGGGCTCAACGTACGGCTGGTAACGCTCGGGGCCAGCGGCAGCGGCCATCTCACCCATGGAGTCGGTGACACTGGCACGAAGGTCAAGTTCATCCTCACTGTCCTTGACGGCAGCGAACTCTTGGAGGAGATGCATCGACTCATCGAAGAATGAGAGGAAGGAGTCTCCGGCAGAGGAGGCGAGGGAGCCAAGGGCACCGGCAGCAAGGGCCTTGATCTTGAAATCGGGGTGCTTGAAGAGGTTGTGCAGGATAGGAACAAGCTCAGCCTGGTAGGGAGAAACATCCTTCTCATCCAGACCATCAACGACAGCATCTATGGCACTAATGCCGGCCTTGATGATATCAAGTGTAGGGCCTTCCTCCTCACCCTTGTACTCCTGCATGGCGCTGGCCAAGTTCTGGAACAGCAACGGCATAAGGCGCGCGTGCTCGGAGCTGAGGTCTTCAACAAGGTCCTCTGCGAGACGAGCTACAGCGTGCAACGAAGCCTGGCGCACCTTGGGCTCCTGATCAGCAAGGAGTTGGAGGACCATAGGGAAGATCTCCTTCATCTGAGTGCTGATAAAGTCGGGGGCACCCTCGACACACATGCCAAGGGCCATGATACCAGCGCGGCGGTAGTCTGGGTCGGGGTTGTTGAAGTACTGGCCCAGCGCGTTGAGCAAGGGGACAACAACCTGGCTAGGAGGCAGGCTCTGGGAGAGCATGTCCAAGAGGCCGAGAGCAGAACGGGCAGGAGTGATATCATCATCGCCAGGAGCGGCATCACCCAGCTCGGTCACGATCTGGAGAGCGGTGCGGGTGAGCTCCTCGCCAATGCGCATACCCTGAACCTTGAGCTTGCGGTACTGGATGGTCTGCATGAGGAAGCTGATGGCCTGGGTACGGACATCCTCATCCACCTCGGTGTTGGCAGAGATCTGGTTCATCAAGACGACCAGGTCCTTGAGGTGGACAGTCAGCAAAGCAGGATCACAACCAAGCAGAGTCTGGAAGACTTCGAAAGACTGCATGATGTGGTCCTCCTCTTGTTTCTCAATGGAGTCCTTGAGGACGGCGACCATGGCAGGAACCATCTCCTGGAAAGCCTTGACGGGAGCCTCATCCTCCTCTGAGTCAAGGTGCATAGCGAGCTTGCTCAAAGACATGAGAGTGTTGATGCGAACTTCAGCACTCTCAGGGTCCCGGATCGTCTTGTTGAAGAGGTTGAAAAGGTCCTGGAACTTCTCCTCAAAGCCCTCACCAAGAGTGTCCAATATGGTGAAGAGAATATAGATAGCCACAGCACGCTCAGCGGCATTGCCGTTGTTACCAGCCTGCAACAGCAGGTTGGGCAGATCAGCCCACTCGCCGTCGTTCAAATCGATCTTCGCAATGGCGGAGATGATCTGAGCGATGGAGTGCTGGACGAGAGATGAACTCTCGCCCATGGTGGAGCGAAGCAGCTGCTCGCGGATCTGGGGCTTCTGGTCGGCAGGAACCTTCAACCAGTGCTTGGAAACGAGCGAACGGGACTCCACGGAAGAGAGCTGGCGCAGATTTTGGTCCTCATGGCTAGTGCAAATCTGGATGAGGAAGACAAGGGATTCGGGCTTGTTATAGAACTCCTTTTGCAAGACTCCGGTGGCCTCCTTAAGGTTTCCCTGGGAGGCTACATGAAGGGGTCAGCGAGACGAACATGGGCTTCGACGTTGCAAGACGAACTCACGATCCAGGATAATCTGCAATTGCTGCAGGAATCGCTGTTGATCCATGATGGAAGGGGGGATGGGAAAGATTTTCGAGTGATTCTTTTTTCTTTCTTTCCACGGTTTCAATTGCCCCAGGTCTCTATCAGAGACTCAGGCCACAGGAACAAAGATTGAGCGGTCTGTCCAAGACAAACAACTCAAAGGGGGTATCACAAAGCAATATTGACAGGAAGAAAAAAAAAGGAAAGAGAGAGGAAGATGAAGAGAAAAAAAGGAGAGTGGTGGGGGGGAGAACGAAGAAAAGAGAAGAACAGAAAAAAAAATTTAGGGGAGTGGGCTGGTGCCTAATTAGGTTTAGCGCGGGAACAGTTGTCAACACGCGGGAATTTGGGCAGAGATTTCTTTCAACTTCATCTACATTGGGTTATATTGGGTTATATTAGGGTCATATTTAGTAGGATTGTATTATATTATATATTAAGAAGTACTATCATATTATGGTGATCGTTCACACAGCTGGTACTTATTATAGAGAGCGCAATTGGGACACGATCATTAGTATACCAGCTATACCTAAGTCACTGGGACCTCCAGGCCACAGAAGAGTGTAGAAACTTCCCACATTGAAAATAGAAAAATTGGAAGAATTAACTGGGGAAAAAATCCCTTCGCTTCCAAACTCCTCTTCCGTCCATCTGGTTCGATAGTAGCAAACTGTGCTTCAGCAAAAAGAACACCGGTTGACAAGTGCTTTGTTAATGTACTAGCAGCCGTGCATCCGGTGGTTTCCAGAAGACCCACACACCAATGAAGTCCCAAATAACCGATCCATCACTTAATATTCATCAGTGTCATAATCATCATGGACTAGCGAGGAGCGGTAGCCACGTGAAGCGAGGTTGGCCTCTAGGCCACCGTCAGACGCAGGGTCAAAGTAACCTAAATCGGTCAGTAAAGTTCACGTTATTCAATGGTGATAGGTCAATTTGTACATACCACCGCCGCCAAAGTAGCTAAGAGCGACCGGTAAGAAGATAAGAGCATGTGTAGCAGCAAAAATCACCAGGGCTAGCCACACACGGAAGTAGTAGATCTCAAAGATCTTGCTCCGAGTAAACGCCAGGACGGAAACTCCTAAAATCTTGGTGACGGTGATACCACTGAAGACACTCCCACCGACATTGACCAAGGCCGCCCATGCTCGAGCATCCTTACCACGGAATTCGACAGGAACCTTCTCCATAATGGGGCGAGCGGGGAACATGAATGCTCGGGCAATGTGAGCACAGAACTCAACGCCAATGCCCACACAAATGATCAGGTTGACAAGAGACACAGCGTTCAAGGAGACACCAGCGATCGCCATGGTGCCAATGATATCGACCACTATCATAACCACTGTGGTTGTAACGACAGCGCCCGTGGCTATAGACCCCAGTATCACAGAGGTCAAGACGAAGATTATAGCCACAGCCGACCCTAGAAGGGTACCAGTAAGTCGCACAATGGAAACGTATTGATCAAAGAAGATATAGAACTTGGAATATGGGAAGATGTCGATATTATGCTCCTGCGAGATACCATCTGCAATCCGGCGAGCTGCAATATACGCCTCGATGAATTCGTCCTGGCTCCGAAGGGGCGTGTGACTAGTACGGAAATGGCTGGCATTGATTGTCGTATACTTCTCATCAATAACCAAAGCATTGCTGTAGGGTGCATTGCCACCAAGGGGGCATGAGGCATCGGTGGGAGCATCGATCCATTTTTTGGCATAATGAATAAATTCAGATCCTTCTGGCATTCCCGAGAGAGAGATGTTCCAGGCAGGAACGCGGTCCTCGAAACAAAGCTTGCCATTTTCTTTGCAGCAGTCTTGCTGGGGGTTTAACCAATAAAGGAAATCATCAATCCAGCTCGCGGCAGAACCTGCGAGATAAGAAACATCCGGACGCTTAGACTCTTGCTCGAGGATAAAGGGCAGTGAATATTCGTGGCAAGTGGTGAACCGTCCACATAGCTGCTGTTGGTGACTTCGCTCGGTTACATTCACATTCCGGGTCACGAAGTAGACCGGAGGCCCCGCGCCAAAGTATGAATCCAGGTCGTTGAAATATGAAATCAGATATGAGTCGCTCGGAAGCGCAATCCGTTGATCTAACCCAAGAGGAACCTCGGGGATAAAGGCTAGACCAGCAGTCAAAAGACCCAAGAAAAATATAACAACCCCAACTTTCACACGACGATCCAAGAGGAAAGGAGCGTAGACCCGACGAATAAAGGCCTGCAAGGTACTCTCCCCATCCTGTCCGTCGAAGTTTTCCTCGGGAAAGCCAAACGAGTTTGCTTTTCGGACAGTAAGACAAGGGATACAGTCCGCACGGAGACTCTGCACCCGTCTCTGGTTCAGAGCCAAGACGGAGATGAACATGGTAATTTGCAGAATGGCATTGATGAAGACAGCACCAGCAGCGTATGCGGCAAAATTCTTGACAGCAGGCATACCAACAAAGACACCCAGGGCAAAGGCCACTGTCTCCGTCAAAGCAGACAGGAAGATGCTAGGTCCAATTCGACTAACCGCTCGAGCAACTCGCTCGTCAATTTCTTCATCGGGATGGCTGATATTGACTCGCTCGAATTCATGGACGATCAAGAAAATGTTGTCTACTCCCACTGCCAGGACTAAGAACGGAATGACTTCAGCAATTATCAAGGTCACCTTGACGCCCGCTGCCGAGAACAGTCCGACCGATGCGGAAACAGACATCAAAACAATGATGATCCCAACGATACCCAGTGTAAATTTAGATTGGACAAGAGCATTGGACGGGTTGGTCAGCAGAGACCTCCAGGTAACTGTGACCGAACCCAGGGCCATTGAGGCGTAGAAGAACATGATCAGATAACTGATTACAACAATCTTCGCATCTGTGTTGGTAGACTTGTTCAGTTCCTGCTCCAAACTGACCTCGGAATTGAAAGACACGCGAAGGCCCCGCTCGGCAGCTTCTTCTTGAACTACCCCGAGAACGGCCTGGAAGGTGTTCTCCCAATCGATAGCGTTTGCTTCTTCTTCGGTTCCCTGCGCATAGTTATTTACCACCCAGGTCACAATGAGTGCCTGCGCATCCAGAACATTCCCTGTGTCTTCATATCCACCAAGAATCATTTCGGGCTTGAGGGGCTGCGAGAAATCGGGGAGACAGCTAGGGTCTCCGGGTGACTCTGTGCAGTGGCTAAGTCTGTCCTTCCATGTATCTGGGTCAAGGTTTGAGACAGAACCGCCGAAATACCCAGTGACCGATTGCACGACACAGGCTTCTCCGGTCGGTTTGAAACAAACGTCATCGAAGTTGAGAGCCTGGTCCAAAGAGATCACGCGTCGCACGCGAGACTCGACGTCAAACCACCAGGTGAGGGTTTCGTAGTCCAAGAGCGGACGTGAGTCGTTCCCTGGGCGGTTATTCACCAAAAATGCCTGCTCAGCTCGGTAGAATGGACCAAAGCTCTGATCAAAAAAATCCTTCTCCTGGGCGGCCGCAGATGACGGACTCACCCAGAGTCGCACCGGGTCCGTTTCAACAGTAAAGCTCAGCCACCCTAGGCTCATCAGCGCAACTCCGATGACGCTGGCGAATATTGTTATTCCTGGGAACCGCGCACAAGCACCACCAATTCGGTGGAACAAGGCTGACAGCATAGAGTTGAGCTTGTACACTCCCTGTGACCGTTCTATATATCCTCCACGGTGCATGATTTCCCCTTCATCTTCGTCGTCGCTGGGCGTGGGATCTTGCAGCAAGCGCACCCGCTCTGGTTTGCGGAACCGGCGCTCCTTGTATGTGACATAGCTTGCTAGAGCGATAACAAACAATAGAAAGATGGAATAAACGAGAATGACGGCAAAAGAGAGACACGGTAGTAGTCCTACGTGACACATCTTGTGGTGAGAGATGGCGGGCAACTCCGGACACACATCCGGGCAATCGACACAAGAGCACCGGAATGATTTGTCCTCGTCATTGCAGGCCTTTGGCTTTATTGACAAAGCCTTCATTCCTTGCGGGTCAGACCCATTGGGCTCTGTGTGGTAGTTAATCTGGAACGGGCTGCCCAGAAACTTTTTATCACCTAAGAATTTCATGAAATGGGTATCGTCTTTCGCACCACCACCAATGAAGTCGATGGCTTTTCCGCCCGAAGCACCGTTCTTTACATTCTTGCAGCTGTCAAAGAAGCCGCTTTGGTACTCCTTGGACCAAATATTGTCCAACTCGGTCACAAGTCTTTTGCCAGAGCTGTTTTCTTCTGTTTTGGTGACATTGACGAAAAGCGACTGGTCAGGAGAGCATGTAAAGGTACAGAATATGTTGAAGAAGTTGTCTCGGCAGGCTGGGCAGGATGCGATGATTCCCTCTGCTAGTTTGAGGTTACTTGAAAGTGCATCGATCTATGGTTCATCAGCATGATGGAATAATAAATACAGGCATGGAAACCTTGAGAGGTTCAGATTGCTTACCTGTTCATCTCGACAACAGACCGGGCCTTCACTCCACTTGCTGCCACACAGATTTACCAACTTCTGGCGTACTGCGTCTTCTGGTTGTTGCGCCAGGTCATTATCGGGACAAGGTAGTTCTCCCCCGAAAATAGACTGCTTTCCACAATGACCTCGGATAGCACAACGGCCTTTTTCGTGGATTTTGGTTTCGCCCTGTGCACCGACAAGCATGGGCGCAAAAGAGCCCAGCCCAACGATCGTAGCGATAGCCCTAGGTAACCGCATGTTGTGGAGAGGGTGAGTATGGTGAGAGAAAGGACCCTTTATACCAGTCTTCAATTAAGATGCCGAGGGCGACACTTTCAATACTGGAGATTGGCCATGCACTGGTCGGTCCGTGTGGGGAAGATTGCAGGCTGGGCTCAGGAGCTGGTGCAAGGAGGGAATGCGAATTCGAAGGATAATTTGACGATGGGATCCAATACAAAGATAAAATTAAGATCAATATTCCAAGCTTGATAGCGGCTATGATAGAAGAAGCGATAGAGTAAGAGAAAAAGCAAGAGAGCAAAGCAAGCTTTCAGAGTTGGGTGACGTGAAGGCGGAGACCCCCGGTACATTTTGGTGCCCCCCGCACGGTCACCACGGTCACGCAACCAACCCATGAAAGTACCCAGTTGGCGCTAACGTCAGGCACGATGATTTGGCTATATCGTGGCTCAAATCACATTGTAGAACTTACTTTCCTCTTCTTGGCATCTAGAACTAAACTCAGATTGCTCAAAATATATTTCCAAGTGATTTTCAATATATATATATTTTTATCATCGCTCAAAGAGACCCCAAGAAATGGATACAGGGAGATTTTGAGTCTACGTTGTAAGCCTAAGCCCCAAGACATGCCCCTTTTGTAATATTCATGATTTCATTCAAAAAAGGAATAATACAAACATAGAAATGACCGACTCCGAGCTGAACCGCATTCTATGAACAGGAACTCCGAGTCTCAAAACAGAAGAGACAGATATGACTGCATCTGCATCGCCGGTGATTCAGTTAGCGATGAGAACAAATATGAGAAGAACCCAGAGAGATATCATGAGGTGTCACATGCGAAAAAAAAAAAAAAAAAAAATTGGTAAAACCATTCGCCCAGGGGGTATCATCACAATGCGGGCCTGGCAACATAAACATGCAACTTAATAGTTGTCCTCTTCCACCTGTTGGTAAACGTGGCGGGTCCGGGTCGGATCCTTGCGCATGGTTTGTCCAGAGCCTGTAAATCCCACTAAGAGATGAGACAAATTAGCATCCACCAGAGTTGAGGGGGGGAACCCCAATTGAATAGGAAACCCATACCTCGTGCATTGACACCTTCACCTGTGCGGAACATGCTCTCCTTTTTGCCGAACGCGCCCTTGCCCTTGCCCTTGGTCTTCGCAGCGAAATCTTTCCACTTATTCTTGCCTTCTTCGAGCTCCTTGTTCGCTTTGACCTTGCGGGGCATTTTAGCAGGACGAACCAGTCCATCACCGGCCTTGTTTGGTTCGTTGCGAGCCTGGGTAGCTAGTGCGGGGTTGATATCTGCCGCGGCGGAGATCACACCGGGGTGAGGGAGAGCGGGAGAGGGCGATGCCGAACTGCCTGGGGTTCCATCAGCCTTGCGCTTTCGCGAGTCAGTGCCAGAGATGGGTCGGATATCCTTGGCGGTCAAATTTTCCACAGTTGCATATGACTTGAATGTGACAAGGTAGACTGGGTTGGTCGATGAGCCAGTGATGGAGTTAATTTTGGCCGGGTAGAAACCACGATCGCCGGAGACCCAACGCGCAAGAACAGTGTCATTCACAGAGAATGATACGGGAGTAGTAGTTACAGCAGGTGCCTCCTCGGAGTGCTCAATAGGCTTTGAGGAACCATTATCCTTGGATGGGCCACCCTTTGGAGCCGATTTGACGGGCGCAATGGGCTTGAGTTCGGCGATCTGAGTCTGGAGAACGGTGATGTATTCTTCGAGCTCAGTTTTGAGGCTGTTCAGTTCCACGTTATCAGGGTCTACCTCCAAGCCTAACGCGACAGTTTCCATCTATTGATTTTTTGAAGTTAGTGACGGGTCAACGCGCGTGGTGACCGTTTTCGCGGTAACTAACCTGGGATCTGCATTCCGTCAGATCTGTCTCCAAAGAAGAGATATCAGCCATGATGAAATTTTGATTGATTCTGATTCGTGCGAGATCGTGATATTAGAAACTGAATCTATCTGACGCGTATCGGTAAGAAGTGAGTGCGGAGAAACAATAATTATTGTTCTATCTCACGGCAAATTCGTCCCTGATCACGTGCATTCTGTTTCCGCCTTTTTCTCCGCCTTAACATATGGTTTTACGCCACTATGTACCTACATGGATTATGTACGTAGCTATGTATGTACCAAGTCTTGTATGGGCCGAGACTTTGAATTAGGGATCATGGGGCAAATTAAGCTATTCTACCTTATATTAGTAGACAGGCTTGTTGTGATGCTATGTACATAGGTCATTATCTTATAGTATTGGATACATCATAGAGAATCCACTTTCTGCAGATCGACGGGGATATGCATGTTAAAGTCTACATCGCTTTAGAGCTATGGAGTACTCCGTACAGTATGTAATAGATTGTATACAACATAAACCATGTCCAATACATACCCTGTTTTCCTCTGGTATAGGAAAAGTGGCAAGTGGCAACGTCATTAAATGGTCTGACCTCGGGATACTCAATCTCGGACCGGAGATTGGGAGACCCGTGGGGCCAGACCCGGAGACATTGTACAACATAGTAGATTGCAGATATATCGCCAAGTCAAGATATGAGTCAAATACGATGATCAGATAAAAATACAATCGGAATTCCGGGAACAGTACGAAGTACATAGTACTGGTATTCAACCCGTTTAGGGCTTGACAGAAGCTACTCGAAGTGGAGAAGAAAAAAAAGAAGAGAAAATTGATTTCAAAGCAGAGACTTCAATAACCAATCATATCCTTGGAACTATTCACCGCCCATCCATGATCGCCCTTCCTCCCCCCTCTCTCCAGTCCTCCGGTCCTCTAGTCCTCCAGTCCTCCAGTCATACTCTCTCTTTCATCTGTTCTCTTAGATTCTGCAACTTTCATATTCGAATTTCATTTGTTTCATATCTTTCCATATCAGCCTCGTATTTTGAGCCACACTTCGACCGCAATTTGACTAGCGGGGAATCTGTCCTCAGGCCCCTCTCGAGAGAGCCGCTAGAAACTCTTCTTCTTCTTTCCCCCTCCATATCCAAATATCGCCCCCCCCCCCCCCCCATATCACCTCATCCCCATATTCGCAATTTTCGATCGATTTTTACTTGTGACTGATAAAGATCCAACATACAGTCGGATTGTTGAGATTGTTCACTCACAAATCCGGTTAAGCTGTGAGGCTATATTGTGAGGATCGAATCATCCTCCAACCCTCGTCGTTTCACGGCATCCATCAATATTTGTTACGGGCGGGAGGCCCGGCTGGACTCTGTATTGAAATCCATTCAATTTCCATCTCATCGCCATTTTTTGGTTTCTTGTCAGCCCCTCTATCCATTGAAAGTAAACCGTCACAATGGGTGATTACGAACGATTCCAGCAAGGTCTTTACCTTTCCCCAAACCAGCAAGATCTCCTGCTTGCCGCTCTATCGTCCAATAACCCCAGTCAAAAGCCCCAAAGTGGCTCTCCCCCGCTCAAGTCCTCTCAGAGCCCCGACGAAACTTCCTCAAACGGTATCAGCGCCCCTCCCTCGGGCGGGTTTGACAATCCCCATGCCAACAATTTCGGGTTTGGGGATGACGAAAGCCCTTTCTTGGATTTCACCCCGGACGTTGACTTCGATTTCCCCGGTTCCGCTGATTTGATCGGGGACCTACCGGGATCGGCCGACTACGATATCGGCGAGAAGCGAAAGTCCCTCGACGGGAAGTCGGACATTGAAGGGGAAGAGACTGGAAAGAAACGTAGAGAAAGTGAGGCCAAGAAGCCTGGTAGGAAGCCACTGACTTCAGAGCCTACTACGGTATGCCACTCTTGCTGCACGCGGAAGTTGCTGGGACTAGAGTCGTGAACTGACGTGATTGAGCAGAAGCGCAAGGCCCAAAACCGAGCTGCCCAGCGAGCCTTCCGCGAACGCAAGGAGAAGCACTTGAAGGATCTGGAGGATTCGGTGGAGAAGCTGCAGAAGACATCGGACATGACAAACCAGGAGAATGGCTTGCTGCGTGCCCAGGTCGAGCGGTTGCAGGTCGAGCTCCGTGAGTACCGAAAGCGCCTTTCCTGGATGGCCTCGGGATCAGGAAATGCCATGTCGGCTATGAGCTCGAATTCCATTCCGAGTGCCCATTCTAAGGGAGCCTATGGCCTCCAGAACAATGAGTTTCTCTTCGACTTCCCCAAGTTTGGCGATTTGCCTGGTGGTCATCTCTTCAATGGACAAGCCAACAAGAACGACCAATCCAAATCCAATGTCAACACCCCTCAGGCACCTGGTGTCTTGGGCCGTGAGAGTCTGAACAGTCCTTCGTCTCGATCGAACTCTCTTGCCCTGTCGAATAAATCGAAGTCTCATGGAACTATTCACAGCGCTACTTCCGCCAAAGCACCCTACTCTGGCTTCAAGTCTTCCGCAAATGATACTTCTACTTCGGAGAATTCTCCGTCGTCTTCGTCCGACTCGCACCAGAGCCAGATGCTGTCCTCGAACGGAACTTCCCCAGAACCAAGTCTGAACTCTCCCACAGATGGGCAGTACCGCGAGCTGGGACCAGGTGATTCGTGCGGCGGGCATATCACCACCGATGGCGAGAAATCCTTCTGTGCACAGCTTGGTATGGCTTGCGGGAACATCAGAAATCCCATCCCAGCGGTCCGGGATAACAGCAGATCCAAATCCCAGAGTGTTTCGAGTAGCCACCCCACCCCAACTGATGGCCCAGCCGAGGGCGAAGATCCTCCGGATCTTGGGATCGATTGGTTGGCCCATCAGAATGGCGGCCAGTTCGACCCGGTGCTCTTTGGTGATTGGCGGGAGCCCCAAGATGCTGTGCTGTCTCAGGATTTCGGCTCTTTCTTCAATGAAGCATTCCCTCTGCCGGACCTGGGTAGTCCTTCCCACAACCTGTCCGAGGTCGTCACTGACGCGACCCAACCCAAGAAGAGCCTCCTTGCCCAAATTGATAGCAGGCTCGAGGAAGATGAAGTCGTTCCAGGCGAAGACCAGTCGCAGATGCTGTCGTGCACGAAGATCTGGTATGTTCATGCTCATATCCATATTCATTAATTCATTTTGCTCCAGCTTACTGACTTGATTTTTTTTCTTTAGGGATCGTCTTCAATCCATGGAAAGATTCCGCAACGGCGAGATCGATGTTGACAATCTCTGCTCCGAGCTTCGCACTAAGGCGCGATGCTCAGAGGGTGGTGTAGTCGTGAACCAGAATGACGTTGACGACATCATGGGACGAGCCAAGTAGCGGCTTGCTTTCAGAAGGCTCACCATCATCACCGCCGCCCTTAGCATAACTCATACTTGGGCTTAATTCACGATTCACGGACCAACACCAACTCACTGATACTCGCGTTCTTTTGATTTTCTACGCATACCCATCATCGATTGTCATTTATGGGAGGAATCCTGCTCGGCGTCATGAATACAACACAGGATAAAAGAGGAAAACTCATGGATGGGAGGGGAGAAATAACATCCAATTCAACGGATATTGGATTTTGGACACAAATCTTTTTATCAATGCCCATAGTTGGGCAATCTATCAGTGTCCCATCTTAAGGAGACAACACAATCCTTTTCTTTTTCTTCCTCGTCCACATTTGCCTATTTATCCTCCTTTTTTTTTGTTTTTTGCAACTGTAATTGCCGTTTGATTGTTTCATGTTTGTTTTAATCGACATCGTTAAGCTTGTTGAACGGGGGACCACCGTCTCACACTGGCCATGAGATTTAAACAAAAACGGGATGGCACTTCCAATGCCTATTGTACGGAAAGGGACTATGGCGAACTTGGTATACTACTTTCCTTTGCAGCTGGGATGGCTATGCTTTGCGATTTTCAATGTACTTTTCTTTTTGTACACAATCTGTTCTTGAATGGTTCTCTACTCCGTTCCATCGACTCATTTCTACCAGTCCAGAAGCGTTATACGCGAGAGAAAGAGTACGAAGTAGTAATCTCGTAGATCTACAGACTTTAAAAGAAGCAGAGCTGTAAGGGTATCGATGTGGTCCACGAACATAAAACTAAAGTACAAAGAGAAAAGAGGTGAAATGGTGTATTCTGTTTTTTTCCTTTTTTTCCCTGATGTTTTCTGCATCCACTCCTCCATCTGTAAACAAAAAAAAAAAAAAAAAAAAAAACCACAACACTGACTGGAGCTCACTGAAGGACTTACTTCGGAGTCTAGATCAACGCTGCAATTCGCGTTCATGCTCTGTGCCTCTGACCAGACTTGAGAACAAAGAACATAAATATTGAGCGCTATCAGAGTCAAAAAGGCAAAAAGAAAATTTGCAAATGGGACGAGATAAAAAAAAAAGACACAAGAGAATTAGAGTATCAAAGAGGTGTAAGATCGAGGATGGCCAGGGGAAAAATATGAGACAGAGGGTTTTCCATGTCACCAATCAGGCGTCACCGGATGCAACAGGCTTGTCACCTGAGGGAGCAGGAGAGTCATTGGGGCCACTCTTGAAGCCGCCCCGACCTCCGCCACGACCACCACGGCCTCGCTCGCCACTGCCACGGCCGCCGCGGCCACGGCCACCGAATCCACCACGTCGACTGCCATCGCTGTCACTGGCGCTTTGGTACCCACGCTGGGCGGTATTAATCCCACCCCGGGTGCTGGACTGCCAGGTTCCGGCATTGCCGACAGCAGCACGGGTGCTGCGGTCCTCGAAGAACTTGAAGTTGGGCTTACGTTGCTGACCATGGGGAGTGGGGCCGGGCTTCTTCAGCTCAATAGGCAGGTGGTCCAAAGCCGCCTTAGCCTCTTCGGCGCCTGAGAAGGTCACAACGTGGTTGTACTTGCCGAGCTTTTCGATCTTGGTGATCTTCGATCTGTCCTCCTCAGAGATGAGGTCACGGACAGCCTGCTCGCTTTCGGCGCTTGTTACGAAAAGAGCATTGGTGGGCTTCTTTTCGGCCCGTGGTGCAGGTGATTCACTTGGCTTTTCGTGCGGGGCGGTACCGTTAGTGTCGGCAGCTGCGGTCTCCTCCCCGGCGGGCTGAGCAGAGGCGGCAGCAGGTGGCTGCGGGCTGATGGACTTGGGAATCACGGGAACAGGAGAGGCTCTCGGCCCCTTTTGGCCCTGAGGAATGGGTGCACGCGCAGGGGGGGCTTGGCCGAACTGGGGAGCCACGACGGGGGCCCGGGCAGCGCCTGTCGGAGCGGGCGAGGCAGTGGTCGCTGGGAGACCGCTGGATACAGGTTGAGGAGCACCACCTGCCTGGGGCTTGCCAGTGCGGTGGGCAAAGTTGAACCCTTGAGCCCGCATCTCCGTCGCGATGCGTCCACCTTCAACCTCCAGTACGAGATATCCGAATGCGGCATCCGCCAAGTTGAAGTTCCACATATTCTTGAATGCACTCTCATCGACCTGTCCAGCAGCATTACCAGCGGCAACGGGGCCACCAAATGGATTACCGCCATTGGCGATGGAAGGCATCTTGTGAACAACATCCAGGGCATTCTCTAGGAGAGTCTTCTGCCCATCATTAGATGAAATAGCTGCTTCAACCTCGGTTTTAACCGTCTCCCAGACATCGTTGAATGATGCCTTGGAGGCAGCAAGCTTGCCGCGATAGTGGTCCAAGGACGGGTTCACGGAGAACTCATTGTAGGAGGAACCGTAGCGGAAATGAAGACCAGCTGAGATAGAGAAATCGGCCTTGAGCGTAACAGACAACTGGTTCAGCATGCCCTCACGGGCAGGGGAAGCGTGGGTTACAAAGACACGAGTTTCGGAGGGGTCGTAGACACGATTGGCGGTGTCAATGAGTTCACCCATCTGCAAAAGTGTTGTCCACATAGTACCTTGGCCGCCGGCAATAGTCGTCTTTCCTTCACCATTGTCGAAAAGCTTATGCATCACGACGGCACCTCCTAGACCCAGCAGACGGAGCTTCACACCGCCGATATCGAGAAGGCGCGAGTTGGCCTCGTCGATAATGTGAAGTTTATCTACCTTGTACTCACCCGAGCGGAACTTCTCCAACACGCGCACATCTTCACAGGCACCCCAAACTGTGTAAACCGGGACGTCAAGGGTGATGCGTTTGTCGAGAAGCATGGAGAGCTCGGAGAGGGGCAGTTGCTCGGGAGGGAAGCGCTGCTTAATTGATTGCTGGGGAGATACCTGTGCGATGGACCGTTTCACGTTCTCAGGAAGGAGGGGGGAATATTGTGCCACATGCTTCAATGTCCTATTCGTAGATCCAGGATTAGCTGATGCTGTCCGGTATATTTCGATGCCTGGTGAGGCGAATGTGTTGGGCAGCAAACACGCGCCGAAAAGCTTGGGAAGAACACTCACTTGTCCGCAATCCGCTCAAGGGAAGTGTCATCGTAGAAACCAAAGTCACCGGTGTGAATGATGTGGTCGGCGCGAGCCTGCTTTGCAAGCTCGTTAAGAGACTTCAAGTTGCCTGTTTTACGGGTCCAATTAATACTGTGTCACTTTGCCAATGATAATGTTGCCAGAAAATAATTACCTCGCACGTCTGCAATGCACAGGATTCGTGTCGGACCGCTCTGAATCACACGGCCATTGTTGGGGAGAAGCGGCGTGGCACCGGGGACAGGGCCCGCAGCCGCACCATTCGAAATAGGGTAGCCTTGAGCACCGAAGTTGGGGCGGGGCTATAAATGAAAAGGAAGTGATGATATTAGCTAATCTCCCCAACATCTCAACATATGACACTCATCTCGTGCGGTTAGAAGCTGGGGTGCGCAAATGCGAGGGGAGAGGTAAGGTTAGGGAGCAACCTACAGAAGCCATGGAGTTTTTTCAATTAAATCGATATGGATCGGAGGATATGGAGTGTGTGGTCAAGATGAAGGAGGAGAGAAATAAGAGAAAGGAAGGAAGGAAGAGGATGAAGGTGGTGTCGAGGGGAAAAAGATGTCAAAAGATTCACTTTCTCATCGATGAAGCAGCAGGCGTGACATGGCGATTAGGTAAGCCGCCCCTGGCCACCGATACAAATAACACTCTTTATACTCATGCATGGGTCCTTTGCACTAAATTGGTTGAAACTAACTGATTTGACTGATTTGACTGATTTGACTCTTTTGAATACATTGTATTCCTCTTGGTTGTTACTAAACTATGGTGTTTTTCTCCCCTTTACTGGCCCGAGTACAACTTCATCCTGAGCTTGTTATAGTCTGACATTGGAAGTGAGACACTCTCCTTGTCCAATAATCTGGAATATATGTATTCCTATGATCTGTAACCAACAAATTGATGGAACTTAATTCCCATCTCAAGGTGTCTCGACTATCAGGTATGAAGCTAACCTACTCTATGCGCAGATGCCTGACCAGCGACACCGTGTATCAAAGTTCTTCGGTGTGGTTCCCAGCGAGATATTGCTGCCTATCCAACATCTGTACAACGGGGTCTGACGCTCCTCCACGCGGACATGATAAAGATTGGATGGATCGAGGGCCCTTCAGTGCCAACAACGCAAAATGACCACCAACAGTCGGACGGGCCCGACATAAGATAGGAACTCCTGGCTCATTTCCGTGCGCAGAATTTGCAACATACCGATCAGAGAAAGGCCAATTGTGTTTTCCGTTAGTCATAAATGACCACAAGTCATCGACGAACTCGTCCCTGGTGCTCGTCTCAAATGTGCCAGCTAGCCACATATTCCAATCTGATTTGGCCCAGTCTTGCCGATTATCGAGAGGGACCCCATATTCACCGCGAACCGATGTGAAGAATCTACTTCCCATTTGAAAGGCAGCGTCGGAGAATGTTTCCAGGCCTAGCAATACATCAGGGAAGAGATTGTATGGGGTCTTCCAGGTACCTGGCCAGTCAGGATATTCCAGAACGAAATGTGTCTGATCTTTGTCTGTTCCCAGGCCTTGCTGGAAGAAGATATTTGCATGCTCCTCTCCAATGCGGGAGTAGAACTCATCCCCACTCATCTCCCCAAACCCCTTGAGACCAACTGCGGCCTTAATTGCCAGATTTGTCTCGTTGGCGAGGGGCCCAGCTGCATCATTTGACGACAACTGATTGGCAATATCAACACTATTGTCCACCAAGTAATCTGCATATTTCCGGAAAACCTCCATGTACTGCGAAGTCCAATCGGTATCACCAGTGGCTCGAACATACGCAGCAGCTAAGATGAGCAGATTTCCACACTCCTCGATGGGCATTGGCTCTGCTTCCTGGTCATCGTGACCAATGGCATGGGGATAATGGGCACCAAGGTCATGGATGGTGTATGGCAAATGCCAGCGACCAGCAGCAAGGTACTTCATCACGGGCTCCAGCAACAGTCGGATGTAGTCCGGATCCATGACGTAATAAATTGGGAATGCGGGCATGATCACATCGATTGTGTTGATATTTCCATCACTGGAAAGCTCCTTGATAAAAGCCAAAACCTCGCCTGTGTCGAGAGAGTCATTGGGAATAGCCAAGTCAATGCCTCCGTATGCTTGTCGGGTCGAAAGAGCTAGGATATCTGCGTACTTGGGACCCGCTGTGGCGGTCGATAAGGTGGCCAGCTCCTGATCCAGCTTTAAGGACTCTAGCAATGCGCTTCTGTAGTCATCTAAGAAGAATAAAAGGGCAGTCGATGCAGTCGGGTACTCTGCGCGATAGAAACCTGTGGACGCTTCTCCCAGATAGTCGATGGCGGCTTCTCTTTCGTATCCGACCACGAAGTTTACAGAAAGCCCACCGGTGACTTTGCCAAGGTTGTGAGCCAAAGCGACAACACTTCCCTCACCCCAGATATCGTCCTCGCCGGATAGCTCACCGTCCTTGACGAATAGACCTCGTACGTCCTCGGGATTTCCTGAGAGGGCGGACAATTGAGTCAAGACAGAAGGTCGAGAAGCGAGGATTGCTGAACCCCAAAGAGCCATGTCATCTGCCTCGGCATATAGCGGTGCATCTTCGACTGTGAGCGAGTAAAAGGCTAGTCCGTCTTGTTCTTCAAAGTCGCGCTGTGAGCGGCTTTCTCGGCCAGTCCACCTGGCATCGATATCCGAATACACCTGGATATCATGACCATGCGCTTCAGATACGTGAACTGTCAAATAACCTATTTATTATCAGTAAATCCAACGAATATGGCATCTATTATACTCCGCATAACCCACTAAAAGGAAGTGATTGCCTAACATAGTTTGATGGCGACACAGGCGACAAGAAATCCAGCGTGACTGCCACAGCACCAACCGTGAGATCAAATGTTGAATGCGTAGCAGTAAACTCAGCACGACGCACCGTCGCAGGACGGATATTGCTTGCGCCCGGGTTTGACACGCCCATCAGACTATATGCCCGACCATCTACACGAACAATCACGGACCAGCCGAGCTCCTGGCCAGCCCAGAATTGGGGTTCAGCAGAGGGTAGCTGCTGTACTCGGTCGCTGGGCATCCATGCTGAGAGATACGGGTTGCGCACTGCTAGCGGGTAAGACGGCGGGAGGACAGGGTGATGTGTTACAGAACTCGACTTCTGGCCCGAGAAATAAGAGAGCACTGAAGCGTAGAGAGATCCCAGTCCCAATGAGCTTAGCTTAAATCGCATGTTGATATTTGTGAGGCCATCCGTGTATGTGTCGGAGGTTGAAGTGTGGGATCAAGCGCGCCGGGCACATATATTGTAGATGGAAATATACACAGCTTAGTGGATGTCAGTATATAACCTTGATCAACATTCAAGGGAAGTGTACTGTTGAAGTCAGAAGCAGGACCTATATATCGTAAATCGTAAATCGTAACAAATCCTTTACCGATCTTCCTGCGTCAGATTGGGGGGAAACCCCCACAGTACTTACGTATCACCTAACTATGGAGTATAAATAGCTAACTAGCTCTGGTTTCAGACTCATTTTTTTTGCGTAAGACTGTGGCTGAATGGCGTTAATACTTAAGCTGAGGCTTGGTAGAAGAAGAAAAGATTCTGGTATCCAACTATAGAACTATGAACATCATACAATTCATCTGCTTTCATTTCTATATGTATCTACAACTGCGCCTTCTCGATTCGTCGCCCAATTTCATCGAAATGGATCTGCTTCCCAGACACCAGTGCCTCCTGAAGGTATGAACCAATCTCAACGGCCTTGACAGCATTGCTCAACTTCATAGGGAGCGGGGTGTTGTCCAAGCAGGCCGCGGTGAAGTCATTAGCCTCCTGGACAAAGGCAGGGCTGAATCGACCCATAAAATTGTGAGGAATTTCGCGAGTAATGCCACCGTTGTGGTATAAATTGACAAAGTTCCGCTGGGGGTTGCCATTCACTGTCAACTTGCCCTCAGTACCAATTATCTCAGTGGTATCCTCCTGACCTGCAGCCATCATCCGCGAGCAGTAATAGTAGGCAATCTTGCCATTCCAGAACTCCACAATGCCCACAGCATTATCATAGTCGTTGTATTTCTTCAGCTCTGGTTGGACCGCGGTGATACCGTGGGCAGAGATGCTCTTGGGAAGGACTTCATCCCCAAAGAACCACAGACTGAGATCAATATCGTGCACAGACATGTCAACAAACACACCGCCGGACCAGGCTGCATATTCAACGTAGAAACCCGAGGGGTCAAACTTGTCACAAGTCTGGCTGCGGATAATGGCAGGCCGTCCGATGAGACCTTGCTCCATCTTGGCGTGGGCATCACGGTACGAATCGTCAAAGCGTCTGGAGAAACCACACATCACCTTCAAATGGGGCTTCTTCTTAGCAGCCTGGACCACTGCTCTGCACTTTAGAGGAAAATTCATCAGCATTCGTCATAATTCCAAACAGGGAGAAATTCATACCACTTCGACATCGGTAGACAAGGGCTTCTCGCAGAGAACGTGCAAGTCTTGCTCGATAGCCTTGATTGTCTCCTCCGCATGCACTGAGGTAGCCGTACCAATAGCGACAGCCTGCAGACCAGGATGCTTGAGCATCTCATCGTAGTCGGTATACAGAGTCACACCGTGAGGCTCCAAGTTCACTCTTCCCCATGTAATCTCAGCAGGGTCTGGGGTGAATGCCGCAACAAGTTGTGCACGGGGTGTTTTCTGGAGGAAGTTGATAGCATGGAGCTTGCCGACTCGACCAAGACCGGCCAGGCCAACTTGTAATTTCTGAACTGCCATAGTTTTGGAGGGATTGAACAGGAGAGCTGCGAATAATTGATGTCTTTCTGAACCCTCATTTTCCTGGGTCTTCGAGGGGGTTTAAATAGTTTAGAAAGAAGCTGTCCCATCTGCATCTTTATCAGTATATTGCTTTTGATCCTAATTCAAGGTAAAAGTCCCCGTTGCAAGGTGTAAGGTGAACGGAAAGAATTGCTAGATGCAATGAAAGGGGAAGGTTGCTTAGGTTAGGTTTCCCCGCATTTTTTCCCCATTTATACGATTGATGTACTTAGGCGATTATTCTGATGTGGTTTTGCTTGGTGCGTAATGCCAAGATATCTTGCTTTCCAGGTATTTCATTTTCCTGATAAATGTGGGTCTTGCATACTGCCCCGTGGGCGACGGAAAGAATTTCCTCCTTGCACATCTCCGTGGAAAGATGTCTCCAAGGAATCGCCTAGTGGCTGGCTGGTGGGTTAGCCAGTATTCAACTTGGAATATTATGAATATCTCTGCTAATTGACCAGCGCAGCCAACGATGTCGTGGTAAGTCACCGTGGGGTAGGGATCGACGTACACGGCAAGTTACTGAACCCGAGACAATTGCACAGTCCGACACCTAAAATGTAAGAATTGCCGCCTAAAAAACTAATAGGCCAGACTAACAAGAATTTAGGCGATATTAATGACCTGGGTTGCGAGCACTGTCAACAAGCTGGTGTGGGTTGTGACAGGACCAATATCCGGTTTCGCAATGGCCTCTCATTAGCCAAAGAGGCTGAGCTTGCCTTTTCGGGGGGCTGCTGGCCCCAACTGCGTGGCAAAGGTAGGTGAACAGATTATTTTCGATTATATAAATTTAACCGTGCGTTCTAGTGCGCTTCCATGACGAAACACCCGAAATCGCTAGCCTGTACTCGACTATTCAGGATAGCCAGTCGGATTTTATCAACGACTCTAGTTACAGGTTAGCAGTCGGGCTGAGAGAGGAGCCCAATAGTCCAACTGGTCTACTGGTACAGCAACCATATGCAGCCGATGGAGTCGACGAAGCCAATGCCTTGGTCCAATTCCCAGCTTCTATTACAGAGACCGTGTCACCCTCTTTGTCTTCTCCAAGATCAATCCAATCAACAAAATCCTCTAAGCCGTTGCAACCGCTAAACGAACGGGAAGCTATATTGTTGAGGAATTTCGTTGAAAATATGGCGCTCTGGGTGCGTTGTGCTCGACGACATACCCATCTACAGCCACTAATCACTAATTAGAACAGGCTGATATCACTGACCCTCAACGTCATTTTGAAACAGAGGTTTCAGCTCGGGCATTGAAGGAGCCTGTCTTGCGCTATGCAATTTTTGCATTTTCCTCGTGCCATCTTGACCGACGGGACAGCAGCGATGTAACAGAGGCACTGCAGTACCATAATTGCTGTTTAGAACTGCTTATTCCAGTGCTCTCTGGGGCTCGTGAGCACATCACCGAGGACATACTAGCTGCAGTCGCTATACTCCGTCAGCATGAGGAAATGGATGGTCAGTCATCGAATGCGGACAAGCAGCATGCGTCAAATAAATGCTCACACCTTCTAGGGGAGGACAATCAATTCCATCTCACTGGTACAACTCATATCCTAAATACGGTATCAACCTTTGGTTCTTCAGGTGGCCTGGGTGAAGCCGCTGCTTGGCTTTGTTTGCGGCAGGATATCTATATCTCGCTAACTAGCCAACGGCCTCTGCGGACCAACTTACAAAGCTTCTACCAGTCAGATGTGTTTCAAAGAAATGACGACTTTGCATGGTCAAGCAAAATGGTCTTCCTCCTTGCTAATATTCTCCAGGGTGCTTTTACGGACTCCACTATAACACATGAGGCAGACCAGATCGAAGAGTGGTATTCCGCTAAACCGCACACCTTCGACCCGGTTAGATCAATCCCACAAGGTTCTGGGCCAGATCAACGACTCCCTACCATGTGGATGCTGCTACCCGTGCATGGTGACTGATCCCCATAACACGTGTGTCTAGCAGACTTGAAGCTGACATTGGCTCTCAAATGCTTGGCAGTTATTGGAATTCAATATTACCATATTGCCAAGATTGTTTTGGCGCTTTCCGAGTCTTCACGGGCATCTTCCACCTATGAAAGTTTGCGGCATTCTCGAACAGTGGAGGTTTGTTTGAACGCCAACATCCTTTTTTGTCGGTGCTCACAATGAATTTAGAAAAATGTACGCCACCATCTGCTCACGGTCCTCGGATTGGCACATTCCAACGCGAAGGCCGAGAACACGCTATTTACTGCACGTCACAGTCTAGTCGCCTGTGAGTTGCAAGTGTTGGGTTTTTTTGAGTATTGAAACTGACTTGGCAGGGGGATGGGTCCTTCGGAATCCCCTCGACCAAAGGGCTGCGGAATCAGTGTTACAATCCATGCATGCAAGGACTGGTTGGAATATGAACTCGCTCATTCGGACATTGCGCGCACAGTGGCAAGAGGTGGACGAGAATATGAACTAGTAAAGGTAAAGAAAACAAAAGGATTATTGAGCCGATGAAGACAGAGAATCTATTCTATTCAACAAAAATACCCGATTTTCATGAGAATGCCTCCCAAGGCTCCAAGACTGCCCAGGTGGGTATACCAAAGGGGTGTGTTAAGGGGAAGATCTCAATCTCAGGGGGACTATCGTACGTAGTCGCACCCCCCTTTCTCCAGTGTCATTTAAGTCACCATGACACCTCTTGATCATTGAAACTTAGATCATTTCTCCTATTCTTCACTTCGCACTTCGAAAGTACTGCTTCAAAAAAAAAAAAAACAAGTACTCAATCTCCAAATTACCCCAAGTTCACTGTGTCTCACCCCCGCAAATTCAACCTCACGCTAGTGAAAGCGGATCTGCATTGGCCTCGGACATTTACAGAAGTCGACGCGCGTGACAGGACATTTTGCTTTTGCCTCGAATCTTCCTCCCCTCAAAAGAAATGAACACAATTCTCTCGTTATTCCTCGGGCTGGTCCCAGGAAGTCTGAAATCCGGTTTCGATTTCTCAAATTCCGACGAATCGAGACACTATATACCCATCATGCAAAATTCATTTTCCCCCAGCGCAACCAAAGAGCACAAAAACACACCAATTCCACCTTCAAGCACACCCCCGCCTGCTTACAATGATGTGTGCGGCGGCGCCATTATCATAAACCAAGATGGCAAACCTCAATTGCTATCACCAGAGGAAGAGGAAGAGCGACAACATCGACTGCAGCAAGCCGTGCGCGAGAAGATGTTAGGGTTACCACGGACGACGAAGTTTGAATGGTACCAGCGAGCATCGGGGATGTCAGGAATGTCGGGAACTACAGGAACCGAGAGTGAGGAATTACCACTGCCGCTGTATACACCCTGAGAAGATGAGAAGAAATGATGTCCTGTCAAGTGGATTGGCAGAGCCTTGGGTTCCTTCCTTGTGCCTTGGCTGAGCCTGTACAAGCAAGCAAGGTCCAAACCGCAGTACACTCTATAAAGACTGCAGGAAGGGGTTTTTGTATGATAATGCACCGAGGGGTTCGCCTTTTAATTTTATGGCCGTATCCACTATTTGTACAATGCGTGTGTAGATGTATGCAAGTCTAGTTCCGGAACAGTCTCAAGCCACCTTCCTCCCGGTCAACATCATCCTCTTCATCACTGGCACCCTCATCACCTTCACCGAGCAAGCCACTGGCCGTTTTGCCGAGCAGAGAAGCAAAGAACTCGTCTCGTGCGCGCGTAGACCAGGAACCACGGTCATCAGGGGCCATGAAGTTCTGAAGCTTTTCATGCACATTGTACTTCATCTTGCGGCCCTTAGAAGCACGGGTATCAATGTCTCGCTTGACCTTATCGTTGCGCATACCAGTGATGGGGTGAATGGGCAGGCGTGAGGGAAGCTGGTGCAGGTTGTCGAAGCCACTGGTCATGGAGTCAGCCGACGACATGCGTTGCTCAACGAGATCGCGCAAAAGGGACTGGTAGAAAGCCCCGTCATCGTAGAGAGGTTCTTGTTGATCAGTGCGCGAACGCTTGTTGGATCGTTCTCCGATCTCTGTGGCGACTTGAGCATCGAGAACAGCTGTGATTGTCTGTTGGCGACCGGAGGTCGAACCGAGCAGTTTGCCTCTGGCATTGGGGAGAGCTGCAGAAGTACCACGAACTTTCGAGGACCACTTGTCGAGAATGGAACGACGGTGGGAAATGGACTCAGACTCCAATTCAGCCATGCGTTCCCAAAGAGAGGCGGAGCTGGTGGTAGGCGAGGCGGGGGAGGGTCGCTTGCGCTTTTTGCTGCCGTCTTTGGCGGTAGCATCGGCCAGGGCAGTACGTAAACCTTCGAGAGTCGACCATAATGCCAGCGCAGCTGACTCCGCTGACTTAATTGCCTCCTCGTCAACAACTTCCTCTTCGTCATTCATCGCGTCCTTTCCATCTGCTTCGTTCTTCGAACCCAAGACAGCAGCAATACCGTTGATAGACGTCAATCCACTCTGGAGCTTCATCCGCGCGTTAAGGAGCGCATCAAAAGTGGTACGTTGTTGCTTGACAGCCTTTCCCTTTGTAGCATCGGCCTTGGCTGCCGAGGAGATTGTCGCAGCGATAGTTTTCTGATCCGTCGCCATTAGTTTCCGGATCTCGTCGCGATCACCGGATGGTGCGCTTGTGTCGCCATATCGGACATCTTGACGAGTCTTCTTGGAGTGTTTGTGCACTACCTCGTCGGCATCCTCACTCTCATCCTCATCGTCCTCTTCGCTCTCATCATCATCATCCTCGCCTCCCTCTGTGTCCTCATCAGAGCTCTCCTGGGCCAGGGCATCGTCGTCGCTGGCAAATTCTTCAGAGCCGGACGAGAGCTCTGAGTCCTCGTCATCTTCATCACTTTCAGCGCCTAGCGCTGCCCGGCTGACACGGGCACCATCATATTGTTTCCCCAGGGGGAGGGGGTCATCTTTGCGGAGCTTTGCTTTCCTGTTTGATTATTAGCGAGTTGTTGATACCTAATACACATGTTTTTACACACCCAACAGTTTGATAATGCTCTCTGCCTGTAGTCACTTCTTCATTATCTTCGCCTTCATCATCACTTGATTGTTGGCCATTATCGATATCCTCGGGATCGAAATCTAAGCGCGAAGTAAGCATTGACTGCCCGGTACCCAAGAGTCTGTAGATGAATCATTCAGGCATACCTTTGGGAGTTGGGTCTTCAAAATCAGCAAGCTGATCAGCTAGGGAACGAGCTGCGCGTGGTTTGCCCATGGTGTTTGGTATGGAAAGAGAAGAGGTGGACGAGCAACTTTTTTTTTGTGGTTTTTCCGGATAACGGATTATTACTCCTATCTAGGTTTAGTGTCCGTGAGCGGTATAACTTCACATGGGCGGTGTACGGCGTGGAAGCTTCAACCGCCAAAGGCGGTCGGCTCTCTCATTGGCAGTATCTCGGTGGCACTTCAACCTCTGGAACTACTTCTGTTGCTCACATATTATTTGGTCTTACATTTTCCCTTCTCATCTGCCTTTTTTGGCCTGTAAGGATGTTGGGTTCTCAATCTGGCACCATTTCCAGGGGCACAAGACTTTTTTCCACCTGTCGAGCTCTTCAGCATGACAATCCTTTGGTTAGTGATTGATCTACATTTGGAGCTCCGGTGGATTGCATCTCGGCTCACTGATTGATTCCAAGAACCATTTTCATTGATAGAGTTGCTTTTTTTTACTTGCATTAACTAACTATGGATAGGGACTTCCACGCTCTGGTACCCCGCCAACTTTCCGTTCACGCCGAGGGCTTCCCGAAAAGCGCAAGATTCGAGATGTCAAGAAAGTTGTTGCGGTCTCTTCAGCAAAAGGAGGAGTTGGAAAGTCTACAATAGCAGGTGCGTTGAAATTCTTCCTTTCTATATATTACCTCAAACTGGTGGCGACAGCGCATGACCTGTGAACCCAAGTGGAACGAACAATCACTAATGAGGTCTTACCAGTCAACCTCGCACTATCATTTGCACGCCGTGGTATCAAGACTGGAATTCTTGACACTGATATCTTCGGTCCCTCCATCCCTACCCTCCTAAATCTCTCTGGCGAACCTCGCCTTGATGAAAGTGGGTCTCCTTTTTTTTAGGCTCATCGCCATCGCAGCCATAATCAATATGCTTATGAACATTGCCAGAAAACTGCCTCGTCCCTCTAACAAACTATGGCCTCAAATCGATGTCAATGGGCTATCTCCTCCCTCAAACACAAGCCGATAGCACAACAGGCGAACTACCTATGGACACAACACCAATCTCATGGCGCGGACTAATGGTAACAAAAGCCATGCACCAGCTCCTCCACTCAGTATCATGGGGTCCATTGGACGTCCTAATCCTCGACCTACCCCCCGGAACCGGCGATGTTCAACTTACAATTAACCAAGAAGTCATCATCGACGGGGCAGTGATCGTATCGACGCCCCAGGACATTGCCCTCCGCGACGCCGTGCGCGGCATTGGGATGTTCCAGCGAATGGAAGTTCCAGTGCTCGGAATGGTGCGCAACATGGCATATTTCGCGTGTCCACAGTGCGGGACTCAGACTCGCATATTCTCGCACGGCGATAGTCACCACCACGCGCACGGTGAGAACCACGGTGTCGTGGCTGAGTGCAAGCGGCTCGGAGTGGACTTCCTTGGTGATATCCCTCTTGATGCTCGGGTGTGCGAAGATGCTGATCGTGGAATGCCGACTGTTGTTGCGGAGGAGAGTATTGAGCGCAGCGCAAGGCGGGATGCTTTCCTTGGTGTCGCTGAGCAGGTGGCTCGAAAGATTGGTCTTGATTGGCACTGAAGGGTCAATTCTTCTTACCTAAACGTAGGGTTACAAACATTATGTATTATTATATTAGACTTGCATCATCCAGTGGCTGGCTACTGGCTGTTTATGTTCTTCAGCATTGGGGGGTTCTTCTCATATGAAGTATAGTCTGTATTCACTCTCAAGAACTACTTCCATCTACATATGATGGTCGACTGCGAGAGGGCTCGCAGTTGACTGCCAAAATGGGGTATATCCAATGCAACAAAACACAAAAATAACAAAAGGAAATTCGAAGTCTCTGTGTGGAGCTTCAATAAAAGAGCCAAAAAACCGAAGAAAAAGGTTGGAAGAGATAATAGGATATGTTGTGTTCATGAATGGCAATTATACAGGCCTTACTCGGCGGTTTTGAACCCCTCACTGTCCATAACTTCAGGACGGTGCGACATGGAGTCCCGACCAGCCGCCGAGAACACAGATAGAGTATCTGTAGAACGACGGCCATTCTCGCCAGCCATAATTGGGGCAATGACACCCCGCGCACTCAGCACAGCTCGAGTGCTAGCAGTATCGGGTGCCATGTTCATATAGGCAACGGAGTCCTTGTCGCCGCCAACGGTGCTGGCAGTGTCCGACAGCATCTCGCTACGGCCAGCGGCTGATCCTGCAGCGGATGATGGCCGGTACCGGCTGTGAGATAAGGAAAGATCGGATTTCATTGGGAGAGAGCCTGCTGCATGAAAGAGAGCCCTTGTGCTGGCGTTCTCGTCCGTGAATTTGTTGTTGTTCACCTCGGGCAATATAAGGATTGGGGCAGCGCTTTTCTGCGAGAGGGGTCGGGAGACGGTCTCGGGATATGTGGACGTACGTCCAGTAGAAGAGTCACCGTTACTGAGATGTTCTCTTTTGTCCGAGCAGACTGCCGTGTAGCCGTTAGACTGCGACTTTGTGTCGGTAAGGTCTTTGTCTGAGACATTTTGGGGTTGGGGTTGTGTCGCCGGAGTGCTAGACCATGCTCCAGCCTGCCCAGCATCAGTGCTGACACGGGTGGAACGTCTGCCCGATTCCTCGGCCCGCTTCTCCATTTCCATTCTGCGTTCGTCATGCCTGCTTCCCCAGCCGCTCCACATCATCATGCCGTAGTTCTTCTTGGCATGTCGTTTTGGTAGTACACCAGGAGCAGCTCGCCGGGCGGCCAAAGAGCTCGGGGGAGGACATTCGCCATCAAAGTCTTGAAAGCCATGCGCGAGCTCTTTCAGGCGTCGGCTCTGAATCCGAAGTTTTTCCTTCGCAAATTTGATATCCCATTCCTTTTTTGCATCCAGCCACATTCTGATGAGTAAGGGGTTGATTGCCCCGACTTGGGCACGGGGGATCTCTAGCACTGGGTATGAAGAGGGATGATCTAGCGGAAAGACATGTCCTCGTTTATCGATTCGCTGTCGTATCATGTATTGATGGAAGGCTGGAAGAGGATCCCCTGCCTTTCCGACAGAGGAAGGCCCAGGTGCGTCAGGCGGACTGTTCAATGCGGTTTGGGGCCCCGGGACATCTTCATCTTCTGAGCTATTTGACGAAACGGCAGAAAGTGCACTATCATCCTCGATTTCGACCTCGCCATTTTGTGCACGCGCCAACGCCCAAGAGCCAAACTGAGAAATGGAACGGAACATGTACTTGGCTGGTCGCGTAAAGCTCAGAGTGGGAGCGACATGGCATAGGTCGTCCCAGACTTGAAGTTGTACATAAGTTGGTTTGTACTTGTTCAAAATCTCCCGGGTGGGATCATTCTCGTCGAGATATGCATCACTAGGTGGATATGCTGTTGGGTTCGCTGCTTTGTGGGCGATGTAAAATTGCTCGTCACGAAGGGTTTCACCGCCGCCACTCAATATTTGTAGAGGAGGCAAGCCGCCTAGAGAGGGTTGGAGGACTGGAGAAACAAGAGGGTGGGACATGAGCTGGTTTGTCGTGTACAACTGAATTTGGTCCTTGAGTTCGACTGTCTTCCCATCCAGAACAATGTGAATGTTATCGGGTTCGGCATGCAAACTAGCAGGGTTCGGGGCTTGCTGGAGGCCAGGGTAGGCGTGTTCGGCTAGGGGTGGGCCGTTCTCATGGACAGTATAACCACGGATGGCGGTCTCTTCAGCGGCGCTGTTTGGTTGGGGAATAGCTTTGTTGACATCCTCGGCAGTCACTATTGGCTGACGCGATATTTTTTTCATTTCCAGGATATCATCGGCATTGGGTGGGGGCCAAGCGGGCGAGGGTTTATGGCGGAAGCCATAGGCAGGGATATAATCGCCCGGGTTTTCCTCAACGATACTCGGGAAAGAGTGTGTTAAATCAACCCAGGGCGAGATCAAGATGGCGCCTGCTGGTAAGGGAATACCCTGGTCTCTCATGATGACCAGCATCGATAGAGCCAGGCCTCCACCCGCAGAATCACCAGCAAGAATAATTTCTTTGGGTTCATATGACTTAAGCAGCCAGAGGTAAGCCGCCATGCAGTCATGCAGGCCACATGGGAAAGGGAACTGCGGTGACAGTCGATACTCCGGCGCAAATACACGTCCCTTCAGTTTGCGCGCATGACGCTGCATCATGTACCGATGGGTGTCGACACTTCCGAAGAAATAGGCTCCACCATGGACATATAGCATCACACGGTTACAATGCCCACCGGCCCCCTCCGTTTGATTGTAGTGGTTCCGCATCTCAATCCACTCCCCCTTCAGCTCTTCGGACGGCCCCCGCCATTGCCACCATTTCTCTCCTCCCACTCGTATAACACCCTTGGGACCCAGCTGCTTTATGACAGCATCCGCGGCAGAGGACAGAAACTCGTCGGGGATTGTGATGGTTTCGGTTCTCACCCAATGTGGGCTTGGGGCCCATTGGCGGGTGAATGCCTGTAGGTCTTCGACGGGGTGTTTAGATGCATAGAATAGGAACTGACGAACGATCTGGATACCCTCATCGTAGGTAACATGAACGGTGGGTTTGTTATGTAGCGATTTGCGATGCAGGTACTATATAGATCATGCGCTATCAGCCAGATAATCCTAACCCTACCAGGGTATTCCACAACGACTTACGTGACTGATGAGAGTGTGAAGGACAGTAGGGGTCAATGCCACACCTAGTGCAGCAGTATGTAATGGCATAATGGTTCTGTTCGGGGGAAAGATGGTAGTAGTATGCCAGCTGTCGCAAAATCCAAAATCAAAAGAACCAAAACCAATGTGATTTAAATGAAAGACAAAACCGAGGGTCTGATCTCAGAATGGGCCGACGTCATTTAAGGAACGAAAAGGGATTAGAATAAGAATATCCAAATAAGTAATAAGTTGACAAGTCAACGTTGACTTAAAAACAAAAAGAGAACAAAAAAGACACCAGGGGGGGAAATGATGTCATAGGAGAAATGGATCTGCGGTAATCTCCAAAGTCAACCTCCGATCTCTTACCCCATACTCAGGGTATCCTCTTCATCTCCATCCCTTCATCCCTTTACAAATTGTGTCTCCTTGGCCTTCCAATCCAACTAACAATCACAATATAAACCGTTGCAATAATACCAGCTACAACACTAGTTGAAATGACCGCCCCACGCGGTGCTTTCGCAAGCTTGAACCCCAGCCCAACATTGATGATACCCAAAATCATCATCAACCGTCCAAACCAGCGGTGCATATAAGCAAACGGTCCTTTCCCGCCTGTCTTCCGGAAGAATCGGTGCTGCAACACGCCCATAGTAGGCTGGAAAAGAACAAGGCATGGTACAACAATCATCCCCAGGATGGTATGATAAGAATCGATCAATTCAATCTGCTGTGCCATAGAAATACCAACTCCAAAGCCTGCAATTGCCACGGCCAAGGTGAGGAGTTGAAACGTTCCGTGAATGTTCACCGTCCATTTCGATGGGAAAATATGAAGCCCGAGTGCGAAGAAAGGGAACATGACCACGAAAGCCAAAATCATGAGCACAGCATGAGCCGTCTTTTTCCTCCTGACTGCTCTTTGGAAGGCCGCAAGGCCCGGATCTTCTCCACTGGAGGAGATGGGCGCTCGGGCCATTGGGGCAAAGGGATTAACTGAGTTGCCGCCCGTCGCTTTTTTCAGGTCGATGGTCATGGCACCGTGATCATCATGTTGGCTGATACCCTCAGACAAACTGACCGAATTCAGGGACTCTCCATATTTGATGGACCAAATCCATGGACTTGAGGAGCTGTTCACGTTTGCTGTTCCCCCATTCCATTTTAGGCAGGTATCGCATCGGACATTGGCAGTAATGACCCCGTTGTGCACACCACTGCCATTCAAAATTGTGATTTGGGCGTCCCTGTTATACAACGGTTCGATTTCCCCAACACCCGACCGCGGAGAAACGGTGACATTGTTGCCAGACGTGTACACGACAAACATATTGGCACCTGCCATTTGCATTCCTTGGCCCAAGGCAAACCACTGCACTTGGCGAGTAGAATTCATCTGGAAGTATATGGGGCCAGAGCCTGACTTAGCAGTATCATCGGGGATATTGAAGCTATAGGTGATCTCATCGTGGCCTTGAGGGTGAATGCTCTGAACTTGAACTTGGGCCAGGGCAGGAACGGCCCAGAGCCAAGAGAAAATATGCCGAACCATTGAAAAAAAATGAGGTTGCCTACTCTGGTCTAACAAGGGAATCATGGGAATCATCCCAATAAATACCTCCCAGCTCTTTGTTGCACGGTTGACATACCAATTGGGCTACGTCAGGCCAAGTCTTTGTGAGCGTGATTTTTGAATTTGCCACAGATCTTTGGAATATCTGTCAAAGAGTTGAAAGGTTATCTTACAAGATGCCTATTGGAGTAGCTTAAACTGACTATCTCGTTTCATGCTTTTGTGTTCCAAGCTACCTAAAGTCAAAGGAAATATGGCTTTGCTGCGTCTGTCAGACCCTGATCAGTGTCGGGTCAGTCACATCAAATATCAAGGCTACTTCAATCCATGTGTTGTTAATGAGGGAAAATATGAGTGGTCAATCCACAGTCAGAACTGCAAGATATCCCGAGGCCAAGGTCTAAACAATTTCGGTGTGCCTAAGCTTTTGGTATATTAAACCGATGCAGATTATGGGGAATTAGGGTTATGCATAGTTTCAAGGTTACTTGTGTGTTTATATGAGGTCAAGGATATCCGGTAAGAGAAAAGAAGACAGTTTCATTGGAATTTCTTCTTACTCAAACTATCGAATACGGACATCCTCAATCGCAATGAAGAAGTTGTTTTTTCCCCTCTTTGAGTTTCTCCACATTAACGCCTAGTATGGAAACGGTATGATAACTAAAACTACCGGTGAAGACAGTTTCGCCGTTGCGTCTCCCCGGAAGAGAAGATCGAGGTTCATTTCGACCCGAGTCATTCAGTGTCGCAGGTCTTTCTTTGTAACCCCGGTGATCCGAGTGGCTTTGTCCCAGATACAGGAATCAGTCAGCATTACAAGAAAGCCTATCAATATCCCGCCGAAAAATCTAGTTCCTCTCAATAACGCAAATCCAATTTGGTACTACTATGGTCAGATTGGCCATTGCCAGCCGGCATAGCTGGTATTATCAATCCGCCGTAAGCAAGGCAGGCTTGGCTTATTCATTTTTTGTCAGCTGCGGTTGCTGGGAACCCCTGAACTCTTTATAGCAAGCTGCAGAAAATGTACAAGGCAGCACCATACCAGCAATTGTTCAGGGTTGCCCCCAGAGCCCAAGGACAAATCGCCGAGAATGGCCGGCGAATCGGCGAGCGAAACAACCAGCTCTATTTCAAGCCCAACAACTCGGCTAATAAGATGAGCATGGCCATGTGTATGGGTGTGAGTATTGTATTTATGAGTTTCTCCTGCATTGTCTTCCTGTCTTTGATGTATTACTACAACTGACAGTCCAGATCACAATAGGAAGGCTTTCGTAATCTTGCCGGTTCTAGCAAAGGTTGGAAACCACTCATATCATGCAAGCACATTCGAGAATGATGATCAAATCTCATTTTCCATTGTCCTCATTCTAGCGCTAGTGCGCCTATATTACAGTGCATAACATTTGGGACTTGGTCTTGACTCTGATTTCCAGCAGCAAAATTGCCCACCTATGTGATTTTCAAGGCTATTATAGTACAATAATTTATTCAATAAGTATCTCTACCCACATAATAATATGTAGAAAAGTCGTGTTGTAGGGATTTTTTTCACTATACTCTACAGTTTACGGCTATAAAGGTATCTATAAAGATACGTAAATTCCCCTGTTGCTTTCTCTTGTTTAACATGCCTGTGCTGGCAGATATGCTATCTACTCTTAGTCAATGAGGTAAGAAGGACCAGTTGTGCGGCAGTCAGTTACCACATCGCACGCACCGAAACAACCCGGCACTCTCATCACACTAGCCCCGAAGAGCCTTTGATCATCAAGTTTGAGATGTTCTCTCATGCACCAACCGCCCCATAGAATGACATCCAGATCTCGCTCCGTTGGTTGGAAAGGATTTCACGCAAGTTTGGATGAAGCAAAAGCTATAGATCTACCGATCCTTTACTTACATATTGTGTTTTTGGCTTTTACCTTTACAGGTTCAAGGCGTGGCCAAACTTCCTCAAAGAATGACACGATTCTTACCACACTTCTTGCCATGGTACGCAAATCATTGGAGTCTTGTGACTACGAGCCATAATCTTTTTATCAAGCTGACTATGTAACTATCTAGTTAATACTATTATCCATGTATCCCAGGTAACAACCCGCAGATTAGGCCTTTTTTGTTCTGATTCCATCCTCTGGGCTTGACGTGAACCGCTGACATGGGTCTGTCTTACAAAATCTGTGAAATTGCTGATCAACCACAAGGTCCCCTTCCACGCGGTACTCTTCAGAAGTGAGATACGGGAAATATTCCCACTTTTTCGGAGAAATAAACATAATGGGCTCAAATTGTTCCAGCGGATATGGTCGATCGCTTCTCGTGCCTTTCTTGGCACCGCGGAAGGTCCCCAGGACCATCGAAGTGCGGGATACGCCGATGAGTGTGTGAACATAAAAGCTAGATGTCATGCCAGATACTGAGCTCAAACACAATCACAATGCTCAGAAAGCCATCTCTTGTAGTGGCTACGTTGGTCGCCCAGGCTTTGACTGGACTCGGAGCGATCATCGAACGAGAAACGGTCAAAGTGACAACCTCCGAGACAGTTCGAGGTGGTGAACTGGCCAATATTCATCTCGACTGGTATGATCAACCTCCAAGTCTGATCAAATCTGTCTATGCGCCCTGTGGCGGCGAGGATTCATCGAGAAAGGGGCAAATCATTGGACAGTTTTCAATCCACGATCATCCTCCACAGCGACTGGCTTGGGTGGTTCCAGATGAGGCTCCAACGCACCATTGTGTTTACATATATGGGTCTGCTGGCCCAAATGTGGCTCAAAGGGTCTTGGGGAAAAGCGGCCCTGTCTCCTTGCAGAAGAAGTCGAAAAAAAGGTCCACAGCAGACACCAATATCCCATTGCTGAAGGACTTTGATGCGCAGGGAGCATGGTTCGATGGAGTGGCCAAAATCAAGGCCAAAGTGAAGAGTAATGGAGGAGTTGCTTCAAAAAATTTGCCAAGGAACACCTCAATCGCAATTGTTGGAGGTGGAATATCCGGCCTTGCAACGGGGTTGATGCTGGACAGTGTCGGTGTACACAACTGGGAGATTATCGAAGCCAGTGACCGCGTGGGTGGCAGATTCCGGACGAAATACGTTGCAAACACTCAAGAATGGGCTGAGATGGGACCGATGCGACTTCCACACTCCGTCATTTACAGAGACGATAATGAGACACTCCTGTATTCTGATCATCAGTTGACTTTCCAAATGGCCAAGATATTGAACAACATGAATAAGAATGACTCGCAATGGAAGATTGACTTCATCCCCTGGATCCAACACAGTCCCAATGAGTTGTATGCTCGAGGCACTCGCCGCCATCCAGATGGAAGAATCCCAACGCGCGCTGAGATCGAGGAGGATCCAAGCCTAAAGGATCCCCCAGAAATGACAAGTGCCGAATACGGCAAAACTGAGAAACAGATGAACAGACTCCTAAAAGACGAAAAGACTCTCAAATCTCTTCAGACGGATGTCTGGAGAGCCCACAAGACCGCGATAGACCAGGGGCTCGATGACTGGAGTGAACAGGCAATGATGCGACATGTTTTCAAAGCCAGCCAGAACATCACCGACGAGATCTGGACATCATCCGACTACGATGTGTTCTGGGATGAGCTGCATCATAACTCCAATCTCGGCCTAGATGGAAGCAAGGATAGTCTAGGCGAAACAAAATGGCTCTGTATCGATGGAGGATTCAACCGCCTGTCCGACGCCTTTCTTCCTCACGTCCGTGACAGGCTTACTCTCAATCGAAAGATCCGGAAACTGGAGTCAGTCAAGGGAAGTGACGGTCACATCCGCACTCGACTGTCATGGTACCCCAATGTCTCGAATCGCACCTTCGAGTCCAAAGAGTACGACTACACAATCATGGCAGCGCCATTCACCATGACCCGCTTTATGGATCTACCGAAATTCTCCTCCATCCTAGACCGCGCGATCAGCGAAGCAGGTTTACGCTTCAAGTCCGCATGCAAAGTAGCCCTACTGTTCTCTGAGCGATTCTGGGAAAAGGGCGACCGACCAATTTTCGGCGGCTACTCCAAGCCATCAAGCAACTCAGTCGGTGCACTCTACTACCCAGTCTACGGACTCAACGAGTCCCGTCCAGGTCTAATCATGCACTACCGAGGCGGCGATTGGAGCGACCGGTTTGTGAGTTTCTCCGACGAAGAACACGTCCAGACGGTGCTGGATTCGATTGTCAGTCTGCACGGTGAACAAGCGCGTGACCTTTACACAGGAGACTATGAGCGTCTTTGCTGGCTCCAGGACGAACATACTGCGACCGCTTGGTGTCGACCGGATGTTACACAGCATGAATTATACATTCCGGCCTATCATCAGACGGAGCATAACACGATTTTCATTGGAGAGCATACTGCACCAACTCAAGCCTGGGTCAGCTCTTCGCTACATTCTTCTGTTCGTGGGTCGGTTCAGCTACTGTTGGAGTTGGGTTTGGTTGATGAGGCAAAGGAACTTAACCAGCAGTGGATGGGGAGATGGATCAAACTATGATATCACCGTCCTCCTTAGTTTGGGGTAAACTATCCTAAAAAGCATACATAGATACATAGCCTCTATATATTTTGTCTATTTTCATGGCTCCATATCAATTATACAGCTCCCCCTTTAGTAGAAGAACACAGATCCCATCAACACCTGACATGCCATATATCATTGCGGCGGGAAAACTGTAAAAATAGTACCAGCGAGAGATGAGGCCCCCAGTTGGATCTGTTGAGTAGAATTCTATCTGGGTTGCCATCCAATGAACCCTTGCCATGCAGGTCATTAATGGGATCCCCCGAACTATTCGGAGATATGAGATGAAAACACGAACCTAACCATTAAGCATGGGCAGGGATTTCTGCTCAGCTCAGGTTCCCTCATACGACTTAAGTCAGACCGGTGCATACATAATCATCACACCATGTCAATCAGCGTTGTAGTGTAGTAGAAAATTCCAATATTGTATACCGTGTCATTTCCCTATAGTTATTCAAATACCCTCTCTACCACGATAAAATATCTCCCGTTAGCGACATGAACTTTCCCGACACATTTTCCCTTGTAGCATTGTCAATAACACCAAGCATTCCCTTGACACTATCCTCAACAGTTATCGGCGGGCTACCGGGATATCCCCACTCCTTCGCAGCAAAATCGCCCGCGCGCGTCTGCACCCAGCCAGGATGCAGAGCAAACGCAACCAATCCATCTGCCTCATTTTCAACATGAAGAGCCTTGGTGAGCCAGTTGGAGGCCGCTTTACTTGGACCATATGCTCCACCGGGAACAGGCTCTTGGTCAGCAATCGAACCGACGGAGGAAGATATGACGACGACCTTGGGCGCAGAAGCCGATCTCTGCAGAAGTGGCCAGAAGGCCTGGAACACAAGGAGCGGGGCGATGGTGTTGACTTCAAAGGATTTACGGAGGTCTTCCGCCGAAGTGACTAGGGCGGGAGTCATGGGCGTCACAAATCCAGCGTTGCAGATAAGCACATCGATGTGCATCACTGTACTGACTGTTGCGGCGAAGGTCTGTGCAATCTTTTCGGGGGGTATCGCAGTTGAAAAATCCAGTTCGATGATGTGGAGGTCACTATTTTCGCCCACTGAAACATCTTCAACGTCTGATCTAAGGCTTGTGGCGGCGTCGTGGGTGCGCACCGAGGCCACGACGGTGGTGGCAGGGCGTTCTAGTAGGCGTTTGGTCAGTCCAAGGCCGAGGCCTCTGTTTGCACCTGTCACGACATATACTGTGTTTGCAGTGGATGCCATTATCATGAATAATTTTTATATGCAACTATTTTGGTTCAAGGAAGAGAGGAAAGAAAGAAATTAGAGCAATGCGCCCCCTCCTTTTATACTTAGGGCTTATGTGAAGCGGGCCAATCAGAGCAGAACTCCCCATCATGCCAACAGTTGTCAGCGTTGTCATTTAATTCAAGTTGAGCATACTGCTACTTATATATTCAAACAATTCGGATGGCTATTAAGCCTTATGTCTATATGCAGCCAAGGTAGGCCTTCAACAAACGCCAATATCTCCCGAGGTTCTCCAACAAATTCCCCCTAAGACCCACCGAGAAATCCCGAAACCATTGCCAAGAGAAGTTGGAGAAGATGTCTTATCTAGCATGAAATATTAACAAAAGAACGGCCAATTAATGCAAGCCATGCCCGTTATCCATCTATTTGGGGTTCTTGGGACTAATAAGACCGGTGACTCCAATGCCCTCGGAAGGTCCCCAGCCGGATATGCGTGAAAGTATCCGATTGTGAGTTAGGCTGGCATATAAAGCTCCTGTCTGCTTTCGCGACATCTCTGCAAGAAAAGCATATCATGGCTCCTAATTGTCTTGGTTCCTGCCTTTGGAGGGTCTCTACCTCTCTTCTTCTCTTTTTGACTGCCTCGACTATCTCTGCCACTTCCAGTGTTGATGACGGCAAACTGTTTACGGTCAATGGTATCAACTACTATAGTGGTGATGCGGTCTCGAGAGTAGTTACCTCGGATTTCAATTCGACTCGATTCGATACAATCGTTCCCCTGACGGTCATTCGGACAGATGAAGCTCTGCTCACCACGAACATTGTAAAAGAAACCATTTCAAACTATTCGGCCACCGATGATGTTTTTCAGGCAGGATTTCTTGAAGGTGAGTGGTTAATGGAACCAATGCTTCTGCCAAAGAACTTCTGTTGACTCTAAGATAGCGGTTTTCTTTGTCTACGACGGAGATGGTCGTGGCCAAGTCGAGTCTGCTGTTCAAAAAGCTCTGAGTGGACTTGGAAATAGACTTGTGATGGCATCTTCCAGATACCGAGCTGGGGCACATATCACACCCGCCAAACTGCTTCATGACGTACCAAAGGGGCCCTACTTTTACTCGCCGCAGACTGGAGAGATCTATCAGGCCTTCCGCCTGTACTCCGATCATCAGCTCGCATTCACTGAAGCTGCTCTTAGTGATGGGGCCGGAGGGTTCAAACCCTTGCCAGCAACCTCATCGGTGAATAAAGTTGTGACCTGTCTTCGAGGAGCTTTGCTGATCAGTTCCAGGGTGCGATGACGAAGAGCATTGCTGTGCCATCTAGGTTATACTACACGCCAACATCAACGAAGCCACTTGCTGGGGTACGTTCAGCAAGGTAGTCTGCTATAATTCAAGATTTTAATAACAACATACAGCTACGTTTAGGAGTGAAAGATATCTTTGATTTGAAGGGACTACGGACTAGTGGTGGCAATCGGGCCTTTTACGATTTATATCCTCCGCGAAACACCACGGGCCCCGCACTCCAGAGACTCATAGATGCGGGAGCCATTGTCGTAGGGAAAATGGGCACTGTGCAATTTGCAAATGGAGACAATCCAACAGCTGATTGGGTCGACTTCCACTGTCCTTTCAACCCTCGAGTAAGTCCAACCATTGAATTCGATAGGATCCAACTAAACCTTGCTTCAGGGTGATGGCTACCAAAGTCCCGGTGGTTCTTCATCCGGACCTGGTGCCGGTATTGCATCTTACGACTGGCTGGACATTGCCGTAGGAAGTGACACAGGTGGCTCTATGCGCAACCCAGGCGGAATGCAGGGACTCTTCGCCAACCGTCCTTCTACTGGGGCTGTATCTCTTGATAATGTTCTTCCACTTTGCCACGCACTCGATACTGCTGGTGTTTTTGCTCGCAATGCTGCAACCTGGTCAAAAGTTATCCATGCATGGTACCCGAACTTCACCAGCTATAGAGAGTATCCGAAAAGGTTGTTCTACCAGAACTCTTCTTTCCCTAGCTCCAACACCACATCCGGTGCAATGCTTGAGGAATTTTTTATGAAAGTGGAGGATTTTCTGGGTACAAAGAGGGTATTCGTTGATGTCGCTTCGCATTGGGAGAAAAGCCGCCCTTCAGAGACACCCTCGAATATAACCGACTTACTGAGTACAGTGAGTCCCATCAAGATTGAAATACATATTCAGACACTAATATCCTACAGACATACGCTGTGTTGGTATCTGTCGATCAATATCGCTCACTTTCTTTGCCATTTTACGCAGACTACGCAGCAAAGCACGATGGTCGCCGACCATTTGTGAATCCAGGTCCCTTAGCACGGTGGACCTGGGGCCAGAATAATGGTGGTGACACCGCATACAGCGAAGCTATGAAAAACAAAACGATCTTCAAAGACTGGTGGGAATCAGATGGATATGGAAAGGCAGACAAACAGACTTGTTCTGAGGGTATCTATATGTACCCTTACAGCAAGGGTCAGACAAAGTATCGGAATGCCTATTTTGAGTGAGTAAAACCCCCTTGAAGAGACAAAATGATCTATAGCTCATATCCGCAGTGCACCTTCTGCGCCTCCGATGGGCTTTTCGGATGGTCGGATCGCCGTCTTGGCCGGTACCCCTGATCTGGTAGTTCCTATTGGAGAGGTCCCCTATTACTCTACGATCTCGCTCAAAACGGAGTTCATGCCTGTTACGATGAGCTTTGGCGCAGCCCGGGGCTGTGATTTGATGCTGGTTAATCTCATCGAGGATTTGGAACAAGCAGGTATCTTGAAGCCCGTGAGCACAGGGTCAATGATGTACCCTGTATGAGCCCAAACTATTTATTCCAATCTTTTACGTCAGTATAGAATTATCGCATGAATTGTATATATGAATTTCCAATGTTGAATGACTAATTGTGCGAAATATCTCGTGGTCCGCCGGGGCCCTCTTCCAACCCGTTTCTTCTAGGTGCATCAGGGCGCCAGCGCCAGAATGAGCGCATGAAGGATGTGCTGTGATCACCATTCTCGAAAATATCCGCTGCATGCTGCGATCTGTCAGCCATTATCTTATGCGTTGAGTGGGGTTTCCTACCTTTCCCAGGACCGGTAGGAACTTTGCACCATGACCACTACCCCCAGTGCAAACGAAGACAGATTTCTCTGCGTATGTTGGGACATGATCGATCTGAATGAGAATAGTATCAGCAAAGGTTTTCGGGATAGGGAAAAACTATATGCTCACCACAAACGAATTATCCAGCGAGTCAGTGTACCAGCAAAGTTTTGTGGAGAAAAAGGGCGTGTTCTCGAACTCAGGTAGGAAGATAGACACAAATTGCTTAATAGCATACAAGGCTGGCTCTGGAAGTAGAGAGCACTCATCCGCTGGAAGAGGCACTGACCATTGACCGTCCTGGGTGAACGGAGTATCTTGCGGCGCTGGTTGGAAATTGGTCCACTGGAAACAACACAGTCAGTAGATATCGAAGGATATGACTACCAGTACTCACCTTTATTCCACGGTATCCAATCTTGACGAGGCCTTCCGGGGTTCTTGGTAGGACGTAAATACTCCCTGTGTCCTTTCCGGAAGTGTCTCGTGGTGTACTCTTCCAGGTCATGACGGGAAATCGTTCCGGTGAGTATTTGTCCCATAGCTCAGTATTGCTCTCGTCTATCTTAAAAGTTCCAAGGCTACCGGCTGAGGACTCGAGGTGATAGCTCAATTCAGGGAGGATTTGCGTCGAAAATGATCCGGCTTCGAAACGGTGAGTAAAAGGAGATGGGGATAGGAAGATCTCTCGTGACTTACCAGCCACAACAACAGCATCCGCATCATGAACGACACCGTCCTTGGTCTTCAAACCGGTAACTTTGTCTTTGTTTGGCTCATGGTTGCTTTTCACTTTAACCAAGTGATCAACGGCTCCTTCCTGTGGCCCGAGGTGAAATTTCACGCCCTTGTCGGCGGCCACTTTTTGGTAATGAGCACAGGCATTACTGCACCTCACAAATCCAGCCAGAGAGTCAAGGACCGCCTCATATGTGCTTTCAGAATCAGGGATGTGGAAATTGAGAATTTTGTCTTTCCAGCCCAGCTTATCGGCCCGTTCGCAGTCTGCGGGGTCACTCTTGACGAACTGCGTGTCTCGCAGCCCATCACGCTGCATGTTGGCTAGAGTCTCTTTCTCTAGGGCAGCCAAGTGATCGAAGGGCTGTATACGGAGCATTCCGCTATTAACAAATAGTCCGACATCTCTGTCGTCGTCTTGTTCCGCTGGTCCACGCTTTTCGTCCTCCGAAACCCACGCTCTTCGGCTTTCCAGTGCGAGACGCTGATAGTGAATCTCTTTCCCATATGACGCGCGGAACTGATATTCTTGATTAACATGGACTTTGATCTGTGCCAGTTTCGATTACTCACAATCTTGTTGTGATCGGCAGATGCAGCTTGCACGTCGTCGGCTGTGGGGTCGTATCCATTTTCATCGTATTGACTTCGATCAAAGACAGTCACTTCATAATCTGTGAATTGTAAGCTATTAGTGACCTGTTTCCGGTGAGATACCTTGCTTACTTCGATCCCGCAGGGCAATCGCCAGTGAAAGGCCAAATATGCCCGCTTTAATGGTTGTTAGTACGTCTCAAATATCTGTACACTCGGATATTTAAACTTACCCCCAATAACAGCGACTGACTTAGGATCTGTCATTCTTGACTCTGCTTCCTTTCGATCTGAGGTTATGATGTCTTAGTGAACGTAGTAGGGGGAGTGAAGGCCCCCCGCGATGAAGCCAAGCGCTTCAATGCCCATGGGGTCCTCACAAAACTCCGCCTAATTTAGCGAGAATAACCCCTCTGATCACGTCAGGCGGGTTTGATAATACCCGTGGACATTTTTCGGTTCTTCGGTAGTGTTTTTTAGTCATAATCATTGGTTCACTCACATCCATGGTCAGTGGCAGATATATATACTCTCCTATGATAACCGTGCACAAATCAATCGTATATTATATGCTACCCATATGTTATCTTTCAAGCCACTGCAATACAATTTACGGTAACCTTTAAATGGATTATCCCTAGATAATTAGAAGAAATAGATTTAGAAGCCTACAATGTATGTATAGATCACCTATGATAAGATCTATTTTTTGTCTATATCAAAATTAGGTCAAATATCCTCAAAGAGTCAAATCCAACACACAACCGCCCGGATGGTCTAGTGGTACGTTCCACTTTAATATGCTGTCCTGCGAATCTCAACTAATGAATAATTAGGTATGATTCGTGCTTCGGGTGAACCTGTGCGAGGTCCCGCGTTCAAATCGCGGTTCGGGCCCTTCTTTTTTTATACTTTTTGTATACATATATAAATATATATAATATATACCCTCTCTACCCAGAAGGTAATCCCCAAAAGTGGATATTGGCTCTAAAATGAAGAACCACTGACTCGGCCCGAAGTAATAGCGTTGCATGGCTACCGCTGGCACCGGTCCTGCAAATCTCAGAAATACTGGAACATGTTTTTGGAATGTGCTAACTATATATTATGGTAAAGGAGTGACGGCCGTCTACATATGTACATTGCGAATATATTTGAATATCAAATTTCACCTCAATTCACTATCAAGTCATAAATCAGAGAAATGGTATGAGTGGTGGTGCATTATACCCTACCCATAGAAGAAGCAGAGAGAGTAGGGACATATAGTGTGTACAAAACCGTGGCACGATGAAAGTGAAAGGAATAAACAAACTACTTCGACATTGAAAACCCAACTGTTGTTGGTCTTTTGATACGTACGATGTCATCAGTCGAGCCCTTGAACAGACTAGTCAGTTGCCTTGATATCGAAGAAGTTATCGACGTTATCATCACTATTTTAGAAGCAGGAACCAAAGTGAGATGCTACGGAATCCCTTACTGCGGTACTTGGAAACGCCGTTAGTTGTGACGTCGGTCTACTACTGGGAGGTAATTATCTACGGCAGCCGTGGTGGGTGCTGTGCTCGGTGCCAAGGCAGCTACATAGTGCCATCAGGAATCGGTGACACTGAAATATGTCGCATCCGTGGGGAAGCGACCATCCGACCTGCGGTTAATGGCAGCAGCTAAAACGTTGAATATTTTCTGGTTGTCCGCGTATAATATTTGCATATGCCGTCGAAGATAAAAGGAATGGAAGTAATAGCCCCAGCGAGGGTTTCAGCCAACAATTTAAAACCAACCTTTAGTTCAGTCAAAAACACAACCACGGATACCAAAACATGCCTGTATATGGGCTCTGTTTCAAACAAGGGTCTCCCCCTGCTCATGAAGTCGATCAAATTTGACAGTGATCAGAAAAAACACCACCCAAAAAAGAGGGACAAGGGAAATGAGAATAAAGTTAATCAAAGAACAAGAGCAAAAAAGAAACGTCCCCGGGAAGGCTTGAACTTCCAACCTCCCGATTAACAGTCGGACGCGCTAACCAATTGCGCCACGGAGACTTGTTGTGGCGGAATCTGCAGGAAAGGACTAAATCTACAAAGGCGGAAGTAGTAACCAAGTCTACTGTTAGCCCCAACATTTATATTTGCTCGAGGATTGATGATAACTAACAATCAAGACGTTGATTAGTCCTCTATGGTAATTTACATCAAGTAACAAAATTGTCCTTGCCTTTTCAACAAGCACGTCTCCGTGGCGCAATTGGTTAGCGCGTCCGACTGTTAATCGGGAGGTTGGAAGTTCAAGCCTTCCCGGGGACGTTTCTTTTTTGCTTTTTGCTTTTTGCTTTTTGTTCTTTGATTACTACTTATACTTGTTTCCTTTCTTGTTTCCCCTTTCTCCTCTGGTTTGATGAGGTCAGCTTATAGATCTAATATTGAATTTTGATTCGAACTCAGACCAAAATAAAATGTGGCTGTGGCATACTGTCCGTATTGCTCGATGCAACCTCGAATGCAGTCGCCCTATACTGTAGCGTAAAGAGAGTCTCGCGTGAGCTGTATGTGGATCGACTATGCAGCACTTTGACGGATCGGACGAAAATAGCAGCCAAGATATGCCATGTCTCAGTCTGCCTGCATGCTTCCTCGTGAACCCCACAATAGTCCTCGGCCTTATTGCACCGGTTTCTCCGGGTTATTCGTTATGGGAGTATCGGCTGATGATGGACCCAAGATGAGGGTATCCTATTTGGACCGTGTCACCTGCGAGTCTAAGACCTTCTCCAAAGACCTGTGCTGGATGCAGCCTGCCATCAAAGAGGAAATAGAACAATATTAGATGGGAGGCCTGAGTGAAGGAGATATATAAACCTCGTCGAAGAGGGAGCAAAGTAGACACAACAAGCAACAAGAACATCATTCTCTTTCTCAAAGTACCACTAAATCATCCACAAATATGAAGTCCACCACCGCCTTCACCTCTGCATTCCTGGCAACTCTCAGCCTTGTTTCTGCTGCCCCGGCTCCGGCGGCAGCGGAAACGGTATCCGTCTCCTACGACACCAAATACGATGTTGGAACATCCTCTCTGACCACCGTCGCCTGCTCCGATGGTGTTAACGGCCTGATTACTGAAGGCTACACCGACTTCGCATCGCTGCCAAGCTTCCCAAACATTGGCGGTGCGATCACCATCTCAGGCTGGAACAGCCCTAACTGCGGCAAATGCTACGCGTTGCACTACTCGAACGGCAAGATCGACAACACAATCAACGTCATTGCTGTCGACGCCGCCCCGGGTGGCTTCAACATCGGTTTGAAAGCCATGAACACGCTGACCAACGGTCTGGCGGAGCAACTCGGCCGTGTTGACGCCACTTACGTTGAAGTGGATGCCAGCGCATGCGGGCTGTGAGGGCTAGACAAGATTCATATTCATGGTATGTAATAACGAAGGGACAGAATGGTACACGGAAGCGCTGGATAATGCGCGGGCAAAGATGCGAGTGTTGGACCGAGTATGTAATTAGATTTGTCAAACTATGTATACAGATAGTCCTTAATATACACAAAGGTTCAATTAAGCACCTTCAACATTTCTTCTACACGGCCAAGCTTATCCCGAGGCTTGCCCTTCAGTTGGCCACTTTCTCGCTCTGCCGCATCGATTCGCTGCCAGTCTTTCCACGACGTGGGGCGTAGACCGCGGCGCTGGGCCTCGACTTTCACTCCGTCCCAGCCTAGACCGCTACTGTGATCGGGTGCATGAAGCAAGGACGTTGAATCGGCACGTTTTGCCAGATCTTGCACGACGGAGTCTGCAGTAGTGAATGCATCGGTCATTGTCGAGGCAATTACGCCCGTTGGGCCTCGTTTCACCCAGCCAGCACAGTACAGGCCGGGGAGGTGGGAGATAAGAGATCCGTCAGGTAAACTTTCAGGCTCGCCCTTGTTCGACAAGCTTGTCACGCGGCCAAATCCATCATTCGGGATGATACCGCGTCGGGTATCGAAGTCGATACCAAGATCCTCTAGTCCTGGAAGAGGCAGGGATTTGTAGCCCACGCTGCGGAAGAAAACGCTAGCTGGTAGGTTAACCTGTGCACGCTTTCCGCTCGATAAGTGCTTTGGAGACACCTTGGAGTTGGGGCTGTGGGGGTCCGATGGGTCGAGTTCGTTGCGAGAGAACTTTACATGGGATAGATGGTATGGGTAATCAGGCGACCAGTGAAGAGAATCAGGAGCAAGTAAGAAATCCAAAGACCAAGACTTTGGGGCTGTCAGAGGATCATTGGCTGATCCTTTAGCCAGGAGCTGCATTAGACGCTTCTGCGCTCGGGGCAGTGCCGATACCACCTCTTCCGGCGGAAAAACATCTTCTGGAATGGGGTCGAATGATACACCTGGAAGCTGTAGCATTTCACGGAGCTCTTTGATAGTGAAGGAAGCCTGAGTAAAGTAATTAGAAACTTGTGGGTATCAACAGTCAATTCATGGTAACTCACCTGCAGAGGTCCGCGACGCCCAACAACTCGCACTCGCTTAATGCGACTTGTGGCGAGTTTCTCCACAGCATAATCTGCTATATCTGTCTTTTGGAGAGTATTGACGTCCGAAAGAAGAATACGGGCAACGTCTAGTGCAACGTTGCCCTGTCCGACAATAACGGCGTTCTCTCCGCTTAGGTCCGGGTCGAGATCTCTGTGCTCTGGAAGACCATTGTACCACCCCACAAAGGCACGTGCTGAGTGCACACTATGCAGAGCTTGTTCTCCAGGAATCCCCAGCTCTCTATCCTTTGAGGCACCGTAGGCGAATATGATGGCATCGTAGTGTGGTTTGAGGGCAGCGAGCGGTAGATCATGTCCGAGGTCGACATTACCGACAAAATTGAAGCGCGTGGACTCGGCCACCTCTGTGAATTTATCTTCGCAATTCTAATTTTCATATAATCATGAGCTTATTCCTACATACAATGTTCAATGGCCGACTCATCATTGAATCGTTGTTTACTGTGACTCACCTTGACTTCGGGGTGGTCCGGAGCAACACCGAACCTAGCTAAGCCGAATGGTACAGGCAGCTTCTCATACATATCAACTATCGCATCTTCCTGTTTAGCCAGAAGACGATAGGCAGCATAGAATCCCGCTGGGCCGGAGCCCACGATGGCCACACGGACGGGTCGGCCGGTTTGGGCGACATGACTGTTGGAGCGTTTGGATGTAAATCGAGATATAAAGCTCTCATATTGTAGAGGAGGTCGGCGATTAAGCCGCACAGTGCATTGAGCACATACAAAGGTCTGTTTGAGGCGCATGATGCATGGATTCAAGAAACCGCGGAGGTGATCGGAGAGAATGAAACATGGCACGTGACCTTATCGGTTGCCCCGAGTTACTATCATATGTTTGCAGATGTACAACATCCTCAGACCTTGGGCACATCCCAGGAGCTGACAGTCGCATTTCACATTCCCCAAGGTTCTTCACATTCATCTCTTTTGCTTCGCGTGGGTGTCACGAGTGGCTTTCAGTCGCTACCATGGGGAGATCGTCACCTCCATTCCTTTATGAAAGTCCGACCGCCTACAGCTTTAAAGGTCCGACCGACCGCGGCTTCAACCCGAGAGCCGCGACAGAGGCGAGCTGGACCCGTCCAGCAGACAGGCCCAAGCAAAAAGGACCGCTAGTAAATCTAAACCGCCACCCTGACACGGTATGTGCGATTTTTTTCGGAAATTAATGGGGGGTTCTGCTAATGGTGGATGTAGTGGGGTTCCTTCAATACAGCCAGCTCATTTACACCGATGAGCTACAAAACAAAGGATCGGGTCAAGTATGCACGATCAACCCAACTTGCACTTCGAGTGCTCACTCTTCTGGGGGCTCTCGGGTCCCTGTTCTGCTCTGTCGTTATTAAGGGAGCTGCAGTGACCGTCATCTGGGTCATTCGCGCCGGCGTGAGTACCGTCCACCCAAGAAAACTTTCTCTTGCTGACCTCTGTTGTAGCCTATAGTTGCAATTCTACACACGATATATGCCATCTACCATAATTCTCGATCTGTTATTACGCGCCCCGCAGGCTCTCAAGCCAGCTATGGGCTATTCTCTGCGATTCTCGACTTCGGACTCATCCCATTCTACGTGTTTACTGCGTTTATGGCGTATGGCGAATGGAACTCCAATGCATACCATTGGGGAACTCTCTTCAACAACAGCGACCTGACGGTGAAACTGTCGGAGGCCACCTTCATCCTGGCTATCGCAAATGGCGGCTTGCACCTCATCTCCCTTGCCATATCGGTTTTCTTGGCTGTCACATTCCGGAAGATCTCCCGCCTACCGCCTGACATGAACCCACTTGAAGACAATTTGACTGCACGTCCCCGTAAGACCCACCAGGAGACTCAAATGGAGGAGAAACATCTCAGCCAATCCACCCTGGATTCCACATTTGAGGATCCGCTCATTGGATCTCCTCGCAGCGTACCATTCATGCACACACGTGAACAGTCTTCTGGTGGTGATTCCAACCGTGAATCAATGGGTATGCTCGACGAGCAGCGACAGTCACACCCTTCCTTTTATCAGCATCGCCTATCCCACTTAGAATCCCCGACAGAACCTCACATGGATCCTTCCAGCCCCGAGACACTATTCCAAGAAACAGCGAGCCAGCCATATGACTTCACATCACAAACACCTGCCCCAGAGTATCGAAGAGTTGCCTCGCACGCCCCCGAAATCATCAATGCCACTGCTCAAATGCGTAACCTGTCATCGCGCACCGCTGATCGATCGGAAACCGTCAGCCCATTGTCCGATAATTGGGTGGCATACTCTGAGCGGTCTCTATCGCCAATGGGCGAGACGCAGGATGAGAACGCAGCCGCTCTCCGTCAGTCCTCCTCTGTCTACAGCCGAAAAACCGCCACGTCCGCCGGTAGTGGCATTCGAGACTGGTTTGCTTACGGCTCCAAGCCAGAGCCAAGTATCGGAAGTGCTATTCCAGAAGATGTTCACGGTGAATATGCGTCGCTCGCCATGCATGAATTCTACGGCCTTGATGATGGCCGCCGTGAACAAGATGTGGGTGATCAGCGCATGGACATATTCCCAGACCCAGAAGATCACAGAGACGACCTTGATGATGAACGTGATGGCTATATTCCATTTAACCCGCTCATGCTTAATCCACCAACCCCGCAACCTATTCTGACCGAAAAGCCCGCGAATACCGATCCCGTGCGCCGCGTTGTCTTGGGCGATAGCCCCAATCTATCATACAATGCACAGGCACAGCCAGTGTCTGTTCCACACGAGAGCCCCAAACCCACTTCGCCCAAGACTCGATTCTATGGCGAGCTGGATGTAGATGGCAAGCCTGGATTGGCCGTGTCTCGCGAGCCAAGCGAACAGATTGTCCGTAAGCCCACCAAGCTTCAGAAGAAACGCAGCAGCAAGATGTCTGCTTATGAGTCTCTCAAGAAGAATGATGACAATGAAGAAAACGGATACCTCTCAACCAGGATGCCTGCTTCGCCCCGCGCCACCGAAAGCGACCGCAAGGGCCGTGTCGTGAGCAACACTGGTGCAGACACTGCTCGGCCTGGAATTGCAGCCGGAGTTGGTTCATCTTTATCCTCGTATGGAAGTTACATCGCCGGTCTGGGCGTTGGACGCCGCCGCGATGTGAGTGGCAAGGTCGCCGAAGAAGGGCGCAGCGACAACCTTCTCGATGAGCAACCCGACCACAACCAGAACGAAAGCCACAGACTGACTCCGAGTGCTTCGCCAAATCGGGCTGCAGGATGGGCTCGGTTCGCCGGACTTTGAATGTGATATCTATCGTCTTTTTTCTTTTCTCCAGGAGTTTACGGTTTGTCTTCATGAACGGCATGTAGCGACTTGTTTTGTTTGGGACTTTGATATCCCGTTTCCAGTGGATTGATTTTCATGGAAATATGTATGGATTGGAATTGTTTGTGTATTATGGATATCATTTTTGTTGTATGTAGTTCTGACCAATGAACATTTGAACCGAGCATGATAGCTATGCACCTTGCCGTATACTGCTCCAATATACCAATGAGTTTAGGTCGAAGTGAACTACAGCAGTGAGGCAGCGGCTTTTGTTAGCTTAAATACGGTCTCTGCAGCTAGAATGCAGACCAGCCATTGATCGTTATCAGATGCGCCGTCCATGCTAGCAGCGGTTGGCACCGAAGCCGCCAGCCGGAGCCCCGACCTTGGGTTGTAGACATTATCAAAAAGCGGTAGATCAATTTCCATGGTCTGTCAGAAAAAGTTGACACCATCTACGATCTACGGAATGACTGACCACTTGGTTACATTGGGCATAGATCGAAGTCTGGGATTAGTCTTTGATGGAAAGATAATTAGGTATGGATTCTCCGAGTTTTTGACTGTCTCCATGGTATGCATTTGAAGCAATAGCTCGAAGAATCCTCTTGTGTAGACAAGACGCGACAAAGAGAGACGAGTCAAAAGAGAGCCCAATGGAATACAAAACCCTCCAAGATTTCTGGTAGTTCTTTGAAGATAGCAATCGATAAAGTTCCTGATGTCCAACGGCAGATCCGGCCAAACGAACGAGATCGCAGTCGCCTAGGAACTGGCGTTCTCTAGTGTGTCACGCGCAGCGAGTATCTGTATGGTTTGTGACGCCTATGAACAGGCTATACTGTGCCTAAGTGGCAGAAGTCAAGCAGCAGAAACCCATCTGTTGTCACACATCCTGTGTCATTGGCAATTGTCAATGAAGAACAGCTTGTTTCAGGGAGTCGCCGATTGTTTTCATGTTTCCATGGCTAATATAATCAACGGAAAAGAGCACCCCGGAAGATCTCCACCCGCTGCAGAGTCGAGCCCGATAGCTGGTCGCTGGACTTAAGCTCAAGGATGTTGCGGGGAGTGCACCCAGACAAGTCCGGTGGTGGAGAGGGCAGGAGCTTCATAATTATAGATGTGAAATGAAAACACAAGGCAATATACATAGTATATAAGATGTCCAGTCTTGATATTACACCCCAAAGGCCGAGACAGCACCTTCAAGGTGTGCCGAGCGCTTGGGATCAACCACCGAGATAATTTCAAATGCATAGAGACTCTCATGAGGGAACACCTTCATATTCCCATCCTTCGATGACACGCTTTCTGCGTCGGGAATTTCGGCGGTTGGCGTTGCACTTGACAAAGAAAGTCAATGCCGTGATAATAAGAACGACGATACCCGCAATTGCAGCTACAAGCACAGTTCTGCGCTCGATTTGCTGCGGGTCAGAGGCATAGGGACACCTCGCCTCATAGCCACCGGATACCCAGCAGGAAGTGACATCTATCGAGTTGAAGTCTATGAAGACCTCTCGAAGGGCGGGATTTGTGGAACTCAAGTCAACTTCTGTCTCTGGCAGAGAGAGAAGGTGTCTATAGAGATACGTGTTTTCGAGACCGGTGCGCGGTACAGCGAAGCTCGATCCTGGAGGACATGTGTTCGACACATTGGAGAAAGGTTCGGTCGAGTCTGATAGGACCCAGGAGAAAGGCGAATTACCGATACGACAGGCGCCACGCCGCTGCTCAGTGCAATTCGTGGATCGCCAGTGGCCGTCCAGCGTAAGATCCATGATCGCACAGCGGTCATACTTGGGATCACCGTCGCCACCGCCGTATTTTGCATCATGGGGGTTACCGATAGCCCAAGCCCAGGAAGAAGCGAGGGAGACATTACGGTAATGTTCAACTTGCTGGTCTGCGGTCTGGCCGAAGAGGGTGGTGTTGAGCATTGGCGAAAGACCACAAGCTGTAATGCCAGAGAGAACATTCGATAGTGAAGCCATCGTCTCATCTGTGGAAAGACCATCAGGGACAGGGAAGCGACTGGATATAGCCCATGATGAGTTGGTTTGAGACACGCGTGTGAGCCCAGGCTCATACAGACAGCCTGAATTGAGAGTGCCGTTGGTTGTTGCGGAGATCTTCACATCAGAAGTCAGTTGCCCGGGAGGAAAAACCAAATTTTCTTCGGTGGACAGATTGTAATTCATTAGTTGGGAATCGACAGAGCCGTATTCAATGAGTACTCGATCGCGTTTCGCAAGCTGAATGTACTTTGATGATGGCCAACCATCCGGAGTGCTTTGTACACCCGCTTCATTTTCATGAACGGTGAAGTACTCTGTGATGGGCATGTAGCCCTGCTCGACCTTATACCATGACTGGTTTAGATTGCTTCGGTCCGAGGTAAGCTGAGCTGGACTATAGATAAAGTTCTCCAGGGCCATCCCGAGGATCGAGCCGGCTAGCTCAGTTCCCGATGGCATTTGACCCCCTGAGATAGTAGAAGCAGGCTCATCTGGTGTGGAGTCACTTGCGGCGACATGGAGATTGAGAACGAGATAAGTTGTGTACACGGTCAAACGTGAGTTTGTCTCACGGAAATAACCTACAAGCACTTCCGCCAAGGTGTAGAGATCGAGGTCGTTGGTACACTTGTATGAGCCTAGCTCATAGAGAGTGTGTCCATGTGAATCGGTAGTACCGGTGATAATCGCAGAGTCCGCACTAGCTGTTGCTGTTGATGTGGTGGATGTACCTGAGGATACAGTTACTCCAGATTCGGCTGGAACAGATACCGGACAGAAAGACCAAGTCCTACGGTTGACCGACCAATATAGATCGACAACAAGACGTCGGTACCCGATTGCGACGAGGTTAGAGAAACATTTGGCAGCGTCTTCTCGATCATAGATGCGGTTTCCAAAGCAGGCAGCGGAAAGTGACACAGCAGGGTTTGTCACATAGTTAAGTGGAATTTGACCAGCCACATCTCGTTCGCTCTGGATTAATATATTCATATAAGTGTGGGGACATTAATTGTGAACTGAAACACATACCAGTAGAACAGCCACCCAGGTAGCGTTCAACAGGGTTTCCGTAGAATCATATTGGACAGACATTGAGCATCGACATGAAAATAGCTCCGAAGCTCATGTTAACTCATGTTCAGTGTTTAGCACGACGTTGAATGTAAAAGGGAAGAAGATTAAGCTTGGCTGGCGAAGTCGGGAGGGCGGACAAATCAGCTGAGTCAATCTGGCCACTTCTCTTTCTTTTCTTTCACAACTTCATACTCTGCCTTGGACTTCCTTCTTCTCTTCTGTTTTTTATTTTTTTATTTTCAATTTTAATTCAAAATGGCCACCCCCGGCCAGCCCAGCCCTGAGCAAATGGCGGCCATGCAGCAACAGTTCGCCGCCGAAGCCGCCAAACGAGGGATGACGCCCCAGCAATTCGCCGCAAAGCAGCGTGAACAGCTGACTGCCGATGCTGCAAAGCTTGGCCTGACCACTGAACAATATGTTGCGCAGTTGCGCATGCGAGCAATGCAAGCCCACCAGCAGCAACAAAAGATTCAAGCCGAACAACAGGGTCAAGCAGCACCAGAAGGCCAACAAGCTGGGTCGCCCGCACCCCAGCAGCACCAACACACAACCACACAACAGGTTCCTGTGAACCCAAACAATCCCCCGGACCCAAAGGCAGTGGCAGTGGCCAACTGGCTGCGGTCGCAAAACCTCAAGCCACGCACATGTATCATGGACGGACAACGCAAGGACATGTTCAAGGGTGAGCAGCGACCAACATCTAAATAGATTACGAGGGATCACCATCTAACATGACCTTCTTCAATGCAGTCAAGCGCGCAATCCGAGCCATTGAATCCCCCGCCTATGCCAAAGCCGCCTCAAAGAAGAACTCCCTCCTCCCCCCAGTGACCGATCGCGCCTCCGCCGAGAACGTTTTCAAGCTTCTTCCACTTTCCCTTTTGGCTCTCCGAGTCAGCAAGGTTGATCCCCACGAAGGACACAACCATGCCAAGCCCAAGAACCGCACCAAGGGTCTATGGACTGTGAAGATCGAACAGCACCAGGAGACCGACCCTATGATGCATTATGTTTGGTTGTATGACGGCCCACAGTGGAAGCAAAAGGCCATGGCCGCCGCCGTAGTCGCGGGTATTTTCGCCGTTGTCCTGTTCCCGTTGTGGCCTATGATCATGCGCCAGGGAGTGTGGTATCTGAGTGTTGGCATGATGGGACTGTTGGGTCTCTTCTTTGCCATGGCTATCTTCCGTTTGATTCTATTCTGCGTTACTGTCTTCACTGTGGCCCCAGGTCTCTGGCTCTTCCCCAATCTGTTCGAGGATGTTGGATTCTTTGACAGCTTCAAGCCTCTATGGGGCTGGCAAGAGGTATGCATCTGTTCATTCTTATATTCTCCAGAAATAGTAAAACTGACAACTCAACCCCACAGACAAAAAAGAGCAAAAAGTCTAGCAAATCCAAGGCCTCAACCTCTGCTCCCGCCCCAGTTACCGCAGATGCTCCCTCTGCAAACACCCCCTCGGCGACCACAACCTCCGCCGAGCCTACTTCTACCCCGTCCGCAGTCGCAGCGCGACGAGGTCTGACCGCAAGTGTGGAAGAAGTGGAGGAGTAGTGCTGCTACGTTTCGAACGACATACAAAGCCGATAGATCAGAATTGGTCTTATGCGGTCTTATGCAGGTGCTTATTCCAAGCCATCCGAGATTTGTATTTTCAAGATCCTTATTCCATGTTCATTCTGGCGTTTTAGGCCTTGCTCCTGAGAATTGATATCATTGGGAAAGAAAGGTGGGAAAGCCTTTCTTTCCCTCGGTTTCTATCTATATTTCATTGCATAACTTCGACTTGGATTTCATATAGCATCAAATCGATGTAGGAATATTGCAGACAGTAGACAAGGAGGAGATATGGTAATTTATAGGCTCGGTTCTATGCTCTATGCCCAATGTAAACCCATCCGCCGTAGCTTATCGAATCCCAATTGAAATCAGAAGACAGAAAATGCCGAGTTCAGAAGAGAGAAGAGATGGTTCCAATGCAAAGAACAAGAAAATAGAATAAAACGGGGTATATACAAGAACAAATTGCCAATAGAAACACAATCGAAACGAAGAGAAGTAATGCGTAGGTACTATAGACAAAAAAAGGAACTAACGTATGCACGCAAGCGTTGGTATCACTGATGTGCGTAATAAGAGAATGGGATATGATAGGCTCTCAGATATGCAATAGATGTAAAAAGGGGTATTCGATGCTGAGTAAGGCTGAGGCCGAAATGCCAGATATAGTAACAACATATTCGAGAAAGGAAAAAGGGTATAGGGAATGCATCTGAAGGTATTGTCGTGAGAAGGAGATCGTAGGAAAAGTTCAAGGTCAGAAATGTGAGGGGGTATTGGAGTATCGGCGTTGGAGCAAGGTGAAGCGTCATAGATGTGATGTTGAGTCACAGCATGTGTGGATAAATTTAGACCAGGGAACTCTTGATCAGTTTCGAATGCCGAGCAGTTCGTTGGACATTGCTTGCTGGATCATTGCTTGCGGCATGGGCACCGCTCTTCCGGTCTTCGACGTGATCCCGCACTGACTCGGATCCGTAGAACCGTTGCGTTGGAGACGTTGGAGACCAGGGTGATAGCATCTGCGGGGCGGCCGTGCCGGTGGAAGTAGCAGGGGTGGTGGTGTTGGCGATAGGAGGGGCGGGCGAGGGGAGTTTAGGGAGTGGGTAGTTGGGGGGTGGTGCAGATGGGGGCCCGATTGCTGAACCAAGACCGGGCATGCTCTTGCGGCGTAACATGCTCTGAGCAGCTTGGTTGTCCGGGTATATAGTGGAGACTCTCTTGCGCGGTATTGGGTTTGTCGGTGGAGGAGCAGGTTGGACTTGGGTTGCATTGATGGGTTTCCGACTCATGCTAGAGCGGCCGATTAGACTGACTGGGCGGGAAGATGCTCTGGGATCAGGTAGAGGACCTGTAGGAGGCGCTGTTATGGGCGCCCGTGAGAAGTTTTGGGCATTCTGCGTTGAACGGACGGTTTTGGTCAGGGCATCCTCTGAATTCGAGGGTCGTAGTACGCGCCTGGGCTCCGATGAATCCGTGTAGCGCGAACTGGCGACGCTGAATGTTGGGGATTGCGGAGGAGATGCAAAGGCAGGCATATTCGGATCGGTCTCGACGCGGCGTGCAAACCCATTAATTGATGAAGGAGGAGAGGCATGAGAAATGGGGATCGGCCCAGATCTCGGAACGAATTTCTTGCTAAACGAGGGGACACTGAAATTAGGCGCTGGAGGTGAAGCACTGCGGATGAGAGCTTCAGGAATAGGCGGCGGGCGATTTGCTTGAGGCTCCTCCGTGAAGTCGGTAATTGGGGGAGGCTGAGGTGGCGGGGGCATATATAAGGATTGCCGTTTCCCTTGACTAGAAGCGGGCGGGCTGTGTGTATATGTTCGGTCAAGCTGTTCCGGTAGAGGCTCATCAGGTCTGAAAGCACTGGTGCCTATTGGCGGCGAGTTGGGTATATTCGAAGAAGTGAATGACGAAGAACGAATGTCAGACCTAATCGAAGCAGAACAGTTGGTAGGATTTGTGGCCTCAGTTCGGCTCGTCGACACTGATCCAGATCGAGATTCAACCGTTGAGCGACGATTAATCGACACGTATGAACTAGGGCGAGATTGCCATGTTGCGGCACCGACAGAATGACCATCTTCTTCCTCAGTGGGCGACTGGAGGATCTGGGGTTGAAGGAAAAGACTGGAAATACGATGAGGATCTTTCTTTATCGTTTGTCGAACGCTTGATTTGGACCGCAGCTGAGGCAGCGTGTCTTCATCCGAGTGCTTCTCTTGCGTAAATTTGCGCCCTCCCCGTTTTTCGATCTCAGCTCTAACGGCCACCAACCAGCCAATCATATCTTCGGGGTTGTCGAACACCAGAAGAAAGTTGCGCGAAAACCGCCGGGTATTAGGTTTGTGGAAGCCAAAGCGTGAAAATCGAGGTTTGGGGGCCTCCGGTCCGGCGGAATCATCATCTGTCGGATTGTGAGAGACCTGGACTACCCAATGTTTCCCGGGGATAGCATCACTAGCAAATGCGACAGACTTGGGCCCTAGTAGTAGCATCCTCTCCGGAAGACGGTCGTGCTTCCCGTCGCCTGAATATTGGAGGATGTAACCAGTGGTTGCTAGTACATATATTTTCTCAGTCCAATCCACCTTGTTGATAGTACCGGATAGCGTCCGGAGATGTTTCATTTGCTTTTGCTCTCGCTTTTTACGCGCGGCATCGGCGGCCTCGTCCTGCTCCAAGGCATTGACAGGGTTGTCATCGGTAGAACTCCTTGCGGTGGTCGCGTGCAGGCGCAAGATGGAATCCGCAGAGAGAGCTGGTGCCGGAAGACAGGCATGCTTGGTAGATTGGGGATAGGCCTGGAACAATGGGGGAGGCTTCCAGCCGTACTGTTCCTGGTTCGCATGTTTGGGGTCGGGTTTCGGACGGGAGGGCTTCAATGTCATGCGCGATCGTTCTGCCGGGGAGCTAATTGTCGGGGAGGTAATGGTGGGATTGGTGTCTATGGTTTGGGGGCTCATAATAGAGGGCGACAGGGCTGTTTCCAACAGAATGGCCGTTTGAGGTTCTGACTGTGTCTCTATAATCTCCTCCAATTTGGGGTCTGCGCGCGAAGACTTATGACCAAAGAGATTGCGCAGACTCGTTTTGGAGGATTGCTTTTTAACCGGGGCCTGGAGCGGAACGGGACCTTCTGATCCATTGGTACTGGGATACTCGGTTGGCCGAGGGCGCTGTACCCGTTTTTGAGCAGCTGGTCGACTGAAATTGGTTTGTAGGGGCGCAAGTCGACGACCTCTGCGTTCGCCAATTGATGGCTGATCTGGATTCATGGTTGAGGAGAGTTCCACACAATTCCACACAGCTCCAGACAGTTCAAGTCAAAGGACTTCACGTTGAGCGCATTGGAGAAAAAGGAGCGACCAAGGTTTAATATAGGCAATGATCATCGGAGAAGAACGTGGGCATGGGACTGATTCGACGTCATGGCACAGCCGTTGAAGTAGATCTATAAATATGTAACTGAGAGAAATCAAAATCGAAATCGAAATTGAACTTGAAATTGAACTTGAAATTGAACTTGAAATTGAAATCGAGGAACGACCCTTTCGGGAGAGAGAGAAAAAAAAAAAAAAAAAAAAAAAAACACCAAGGCAGGATTTCAAGGGGAAATTCGCATTCAGACTAGTTCGAACCGCCAGTGTGGGGATCGACTGGTGATAGTGTGCGAGGGGGGCCAGACTGGGGAATAAACAAGTGAGTCGCAAATTTGAGTGATCAATTAGCTGGACCACATTTCAGTCCCTGACCTGGATCAACAGCACCCATCAGACCCGCACCCTGATCACAATGTTGTGCCATTGTAACATCCTTTTGGGTGAATCCTCGTGGGCGATGGGTTGTCCAGTGCACATCGACCGAGCCAATCCGCTAATGAGGCGTCAGCCTTAATTTCTTTTTTTATCCAGGCACCGATTTTAAAACGGCCCACTTACCACTGTCATAGTGGGATGATGTTTCTTGGATGCACTCTCGGCTGCAATCATATTAACAAACGCCTACTCCGTATAGGTTGTCAGTTTATTCAGTCTCACAAGTAGAAGCAGCCCCAGTCTTAGGTCCGGACCAGACCAGGAAAAAAATAAATGAAAATGAAAATAATAACTCACCACAGCCTTGAAATAGCTCTTAAAATGAAAGGTTTTCATGACCCCCATCCCGTCTCCATCCTGCGCCCAGCCCTGCTGCAATAAAGCATCGGCGTCTCGGGCAAGTTGCTGCGCATCCTCGCCCTCGGCAAACTGAAACGCGCTGGATGCCATTCTCGGGAAAGAGCGCGTGAGCGGGAATACGGATGCGTGCAGACTGGGAAGTCGGGTGAGAGGTGTGATTGAAGTGCGTCTTGCACAGAGACGCATGGAAGTAAGACGATTCATTTTCTGTAGGTAGCATCTACCTTGTGGGGGATTGGAAGGAGAGTTGTCAAATGTTGAGGGGCGCACGGACCAAGATTGTCTTATCGGAATCCCATGGCTGAGACTACAATGCTATTCTTGTTCATACATATATTTATATATTTATATATTTATATCCGTGGAGATGTATAGATAGATGTTAATTATTTCCTTGTAGCCCCCATCATGGAACCACTTGAACAGATATCCCATATCCTTCGATGCCATGAAGTGTGGGTATTTTTACTTCGCTCGACGAGGTAGTGCTCGATACTGTTCTTATTGATAAAGTGCGGGACTTTAGTCCGAGTCGTACAAGAGGCATCTCCTCCTCGATCAATAGAGCTATATACGAAGAATTGAATATTCTCCTTTAGCGACTCATTAATAAGTGTCTTTCCTTACGACTCCTCCAGCGCGCCGTTGCCAATTGCTACCTATTTAGGACTGGTTAGGCTAAGTAATTTCGCCGAGGGAGTTGGAAAGTGAATACCTAGACACTATAGGCACCCTAGATAGGAGATTTCGCGACTCTACGTGTATTTTGGAAGATCACAGTGGGATCGTTCATGTTCCCCTCGACTAGTTTGATGCTAGATGACAACTTCGCCAATTTCTGGGCAGATGGGGATTGGGCATTTCGGGTGATGGCAAGAACTTCGAAAGAAGATTTTCTAGCAATTAGATTCTTCATGACTGCGTCTCCTTGCTTTCCGTCGTACCGGTAATTAGTACTGCAACCATTGTGTGGAGGAAACGCTCTGCTGCGTTGGTTGTATATGGATGTGAGGGTGAATGATGGTGTCTCCCGAGATTGCCAGACCCATTGAATATGCATGGAAGATTTCCAAGTGGCAATATTGACCAAGGAAAAGTGTAGGGGGAAAAAAAAAGTTCATGTGGAGGCTAGTATGTATATGTCATTGTTAGTTTTTGGGCATCATCTTAATCCCGTGCTGAGTAAATTTACACTTGGATAAGAAACAACTTGGAATATTATCACGGCAATGAGATTAATCCAGATAGATTTTGTTACCAAGCTTATATCCCCTGGACACGTTGGCATGCTTACAAACCAAGAACCCTGAGTTCTGATCTTTTGCAAATAGTTAAGAAGCTATTGGCTTAATCATTTGGAAAGAGCCTAGAGAGACATCGCGACCTATAAATTCCAATGCTCAGCACTTCAACTAGTCTATAATCAAGAAATTATCAAACACATCTACAAAGTCGACAATGTATAAGCTTATCACATTTTTCGGCGCGACAGGACAGCAAGGTGGTTCTGTCATTCGCACTATTCAGCAGGATGCCTACCCTCTCCCAGGAGTTCAAGATTCGTGGTATCACTCGCGATGCATCTAAGCCGGTGGCTCAAGCTCTCGTGAAACAGGGCGTCGAGGTCAAGACCGTAAGATCCCTCATTATTCGCTATATAGAAATAAACCCGATACTTACACACTGTTTTTCATGACCAACATGAACTCAAAGGAGTGACTGGCTCAGGCATTGCAAGGCAGCCACTCAGTCTTGTGACTACCCCGGACTGGGGAAATGCCGGATCCGATGCTGAACTGGTACATGGAAAGAATGTCGCCGATGCAGCAAAGGAGGCTGGCGTGCAGCATCTGATCTTCTCATCTTTGCTCAACGTCACAGAGACATCGGGTGGTCGGCTCAAGCACGTTCCTCATTTTGACCAGAAGGCAACGGTCGAGTATATCCGGTCCGTTGGCGTGCCAGCCACCTTCGTTCTGCCAGGTTATTTCATGACCAATTACACCGTGTTTAGGATGCTGCGTAAGGGCGATGATGGTGTTTACAATTTGGCCGACCCTGTCGGCAAGGACGCTCATTTCCCGCCCATTGACATTGCTGGCGATATGGGTACGTGATTAACCATACTTACTGGGTAAAAATACCCAGCTTAAGCTAACGAAATGTAATGGACAGGCAAATACGTGGCAGCGGCCTTGAAGAACCGTTCCGAGGTTCTTTGCCTTCAGCTTTTGGCAGCGGCAGACTATTACTCCCCTACGCGTATCCTTGCCGCGTTTGAGTCGGTCACTGGAAACGAAACCCGATTTGTTCAGGTGGACTCCGATACTTACAAAAAGTTTTATCCCTGGTCCGCTAGGACAGGAGATGTTGGAGAATCACTTGTTTTCTGAGAACCCGGGTTATTTCAACGGCAAGAGTTTGAAGGAGAGCTACGCCCTGCTCGAAAAGTCTGGTTACCGAGTGACGAGTTGGGAGGATTTCTTGAAGCAATGCAAAGACTCGCTTTAGTATATTAGGAAACTATCAGCCGCAGATCGTAATCCAAGCTTTTACCTAGATATTGGACCCATTACTCTTGACAGCTCTCGTTCCGAGTGGTATTATACGAGGCGGCTAGCTTACTTGGCGTGAGTTAATCCAATCGAATTACAAATAGACCGAGTTCTCTTAAACGAACCCCGTTTTTCTATGTTGTACTCACCGTTGACAACCCCACATGGCTACCAACACACTCTGGGATTAATTCCAGGCAAAGACGAAATGGATATATTTCACGCACCCAGTGAGGAGTTATCCAAGGGGTCGAAATATTCTTCTTCCCGGAACTCTGGCAATGATAACGAATTCCGTTGTGAGATTTGTCACAAAACTTACTCACGGCGTATGTTCATTTCTTACTCAACAGGTAGAAGAGATCTATGTCTAATCTGATATCCTACCAGATGATCTACGAGACCGACACCGGCGTCGATGTATTGCCAAAGGAGGCCAGGGCCGCAAATCCAAGCAAAAGTCCTGTGGAACATGCGTTCAAAAGAAGCTCCGTTGTTCTTTGGCCCGTCCGAACTGTGCACGATGTGCTCAACTAGGCATCTCATGTCAATACCCATCCGGCAGAGAGGCGGGGAAGAGTTTACACTCGGTGAATACGATGGCCCCGACGATTCAGAACCAGCGGAACATCAATTTCGCGACATCTGAACCCTCGCAGTCTAATGAAATGAACCCTGTCTCATTGGATGATACTTCAGATGAAATCCGTCAAGCCTCTCTGGACCTTAACGCTCCATTACCTGACACATGGCCACCATTCGATTTGGAGAATATGCAATTTACAGAGGATACAATAGCAGATGACCTTTGGTCTTATCCAAATGAGACTGGGAGCTCTCTGCCATGGGATGGAGATATAACACAACTTCTAGAGCTCGAAACAATTCAATCTCTCCCGACCGGGTTTACTTCAACTTCCGACCAATCTATTCCAAAACATCTCGATCCCATCCAACACACCAAAAATAAATCAAGTCCATCCGCAGCGAGCAGTCAATCGCATTCCACTTCTTCAGAAAGAGTATGGCCCAATAGTTCCAATGAAGACGAGCGTTTAATGTCCCTAAACCTGGATAATAGGCTTTATAGCCCCTCCCACCTCATCTTCGGGCACACATTCACGGTCGGTCTGGGACGTCAAATCCGGACTGATCCAAACAATCTGTGTCAGGAGATACTCAAGCATCTGCGGGAATATCCCAGTCTCATTCTCGACCGAGACTTCTGGTCCCCCTTCGTCCACCACACATTATACCGTTGTTCTTTGGGCAGGATGGCACCACCAATGGCAGATGCCTTGGCGTGTGTAGGTGCCTATGCAAGCACAGCAGGCTCAGGTTCTGGTTTTGTCGATCGTATGATATCTGGAGAGCGGGAAAAGCTTGTGCGGAATTTCCACGGTTATACCGCTACTCCGGAGTTCTGCCTGGCTGCTATGCATGCTGTATGCATTTATCAGATTCTAGGACTCTTCGGTGACAGCTTCTTACCAGCTGCTGTTAAGAAGCCAATGTTTAGCAATCCAAGCGAGGAGCCACGGCAGGAGTTTGAGAGATCTGCCGAACTCTATAGCTCATTTTTGTTGAAGGTGAGCCACACTTATTCAACCTTGTCTACCTGATTTACTCACCAACATGAAGATGACCCGACGACTATCGACTATCCATTCAAATGGCCTTCAAATCCACCACGACGATGAAAACGATTGGAACCAATGGAAATTCATGGAATCCCTTCGTCGGAACGTCTTCTTCGTTCATATAATCAACATCCTGGAGTCGAAGACAAAAAAGTTAAACGAGAACTACTTTGAGCCATTGAACGACAATATGATTCTCAGACTTCCACTTCCTGCCCCGGAACAAATGTGGCGGGCATGCAGTGCCGAAGAGTGGATGCTTGCGCGTGTACAAACATTAGGATGTCCGATTTCATCCAAGCCTCCTAGAGATGGTGGTGGAGCGACTCTTCGGACACTGGGGAATGTTTTGCAGGAAGCTCACGCGGGAAAGGTGGATGTCGCGTCGTTGTTACCACTTACTCGCATGATCCTGGCTAGTGCTATTATTTCCCCGCCAGGGAATGCATCGTTCTAGTCGACACCGTTAAATCCTATGTCTTAGCCTTAGTCGTTAAGTTTGCTTAGTCGTTAAGTTTAAGTTATCATGTAAAAGCAGCAAGAGGGTGAGCACTAAAATGGAAAGGGAAAAGTCCCCGGTGCCAGCCATTATCCGATATATACAGGAAATACATGCATGTACATATGGAAAGGTCTCATTCGGAAGAAACCCGTATGTAACATGACAACATTGGTAACCCTGGAAGTAATAGAGTGATATGAAGCTACATTTAACATTTAACACTCGTTCAACTCAGTCCGGAGTTGTCTGGCCCCGGGTGTTTCGAGAAACCACAACGCCACAAGCCTTCGATGTGACCTAAGCTTGAGAGTCTAGTGATTTCGTAGGCCATACTAAAAGCGGTTTCTTTCTCTTGGATCAGAGATCCAGGCTTCATTGACTATATCTAGTCATGGCCGGAACCGGACATGGATCAACCCAGACCTCCGGCAAGAATGCCACATCGTCTCTGCCGTATCCTTAGTGTCGGGTCCGATCAAAAACCTAATGTTGTACTAATGTAATCAGTGGATTACTAGATCGTACTAATGTACTGCTAGATCGAACTCGATATACTCGGAGTTCTCGTACTGCCTAGGCAATATCTTCCAGCCATTACTTGTCCGAAAGAACTTAAATATTTACACATGTACACCGTTACTACATTGTATACTCATATAATGATAACCACAAAGCAATCTGCTCAGTCAATAATAATGGTATAATTCATAATTGGTACCGCTCAATCGCGAAAACCCCTAGCATACATGACAACCGCCCAGATCGCAAATCTTGTCTTTCAAGTCAAAAGGAAGCGCAGAAAAACAAAAGACAATTATTTTTTTAAACCAGCGCCTGTTCGTCCCGTTCCTCTTCTAGTTCCGTTCTCCTCGTACTCAAAGTACACAGGGTCAAAAAGCCACAGACCGGGAGTGGGATATCCACCGAGCGTCAGGTGGAATAATTAGAGCCAGCTACGCACAGCGTAGGATTGACGCCGACGTAAACATGCACACAGAAAAAAATGTGAAAATGCTCATAGATTCCCATGACAGTGACTCCAGTCCCACCACTACCCCCACTGGATATGAGTATTCACAGCAAAAATACAACAAAGAACAGCGATTAAGGATTGAGGTTGATGCTGTTGCGGCGTGAATTGACGCGGGAATTTACTTGCGAATTGACGCGGGAGTTGCCTCGGCTGCCGATCGTTGGGCGGATGCGGAGGTCTTGCTGGGAGCGCGCATACGAACTGGCGCGAGATGCCGGGGGGATCTTGGATCCGCGCCGGCTCTGGATCTGCATTTGGTGGCGAGCATCCTCCAGCTGCTGGGCGAATGGAGAACGCTTGCGCAATTCTGGGCCCTTCCAGTAAATGACATAGACCGCAATGACGAGCGGCAAGGAGATACAGACTAGACCGACCGTTAGACCAATGGCTCATGGAGGGAGATAGGGCAGGATAGACATACAGAGAATGGTCGAGGCGTATTCGAGATGATATTTGCCACCGATATCTGTCGAAATCTGTCAGTATTATAACAATGCGAGATTTATTGTAAATGACAACTTACTCGTGAAGAACGGCGTGGCCGGAATAGTGAGAACACCGGCAAGGAAGTCTCGCGACCACCCATTGCCACCGGTCGCAGACGCAGAGTATGGTCCGTAGGCGCAGATCATGTAGTCAACCGTGGCCATGTAAATAGCATAATTGGCAATACCAATGATGGCAGCAAAGATCATAGATCCAATCCAGTGGCATTGGGGCAGACTGGTCCAGGCGAATCCGATCAAACCAATTGGTAGACAGGGAGCAGTATACAGCAGCCACCACAGGCGGGACTCGTACTGTGCCCGTTCGCTCTCCGGATTGTCCCGGCGCTCTTTGATATTGCGTTTGATGACCGGGAAGAAAGAGAACCAAGCGATGAAGTAACCAATCACAATCGGGATGAAGGCCAGACCCTTCTCCCAGGTGTTGAAGCCCCACTGGGAGTATACAAGGGAAAGCGACTGGATGAACATGAAAATAAGGGCATCACTGAAACCACTCAACAGAGAAAGCACCAACACAATGGGCTCAGTCAGGAACATCTTGAAGGGACGAATCCAGGTAGCCATAAGCTCACGAGGTGGGAAACGCTGGCGGAACGACATGCCCTCTGTGGGACCATAGATGTTGGGGTTTTCGCCAGACTTGCGCATATTCTTGGCAATCCGATCCATCATCACGGTAGTTCTGGTTTCTGGGACCAACAGGTAGTGGGCAATTTGCACGAAACCACCGAAGATCAACTGAATCCAGATATTCCACCGCCACGGCAGGAAAGCTTCGACGAAGCCACCAACCACCGGACCCAGCACAGATCCGCCAACTGATGAGAACACAACAGCAGCCACGGCGTATTGTTGGCAATCGGGTTCCCACATATCGGCAATCATTCCCAGGGTGACAGAGCCACCCGCGGTAGAGAGACCACCGAGGGCACGACCGACCATGATGGAGGCAAAGTTGGGGGCCAGAGCCACGGGGAGCTGGAAGATGTTGACAAGGAACAGAGAGGCCTGGAGGATGGGCTTGCGACCCAGCTCCTCACTCCATGGTGCCCAGAGTTCACAACCGAAAGCATAGAGAACCAAGAAGATCATGGCACCACAGCGTGCTGCCTGCATGGAAACATTGAACTCCTCTGAAATTCCTGCGGCGGCGTTCGAATAAAGCGATGTATTGAAGTTCATCGATGTTTGCACGAGGAAGATTGTAGTGATAATGGTCCACTTCTTCTTTTCACTGAACGAGTATCCCAGTTGATCATAGCACATGTCCTCGGTGAGCTCGATTACCTCATCAGGTGTAGGCGAGGTCTCCTCGAGCTGATCCTCTTCTTCTAACTTTTCAGTAGCGGCATTGACAACTGCTTGGGCGTGCGCAGCTTCTGCTGCCTGCACAGTATCCCTCCCGGGTTTCTCGGGACTGATCGCCATGGTTATAACCTGTGATGCCGAGGTGATAGTATAGTATAAACTGGTATGGAAGACCAGTGATAGTTGCAAAAAAAACCCCCAGGAAATGAGGACGCAAGAAGTCTACAGAAGATCAATGGAGATAAAGAGAGAGATAAAAGTAAAGAGGGAAAAAAAGAGGAAACTGGAGGAATTTAAATACAGAAACGGGGAGAAAAAAAAAGGCAAGAGCCAAATGCAGGTAAGAGCCAATGTTTCCAAGGCTCACCATGTCAGTACATTTCCATTACAATCCTAGTACAGAGTTCCAGTATGTCAATTTCCACGTTTCTTGTGATCGACCAGTGAGATTAATTCCTAATTTATTACAAAATACATGATGTACCAGGTACTTTACTTAACTTTTACACTTCCAGACGGGATGCCGAATGTCCCCACTTTTTCTTTTTCTCCAGACTTCTCTCCGGACTCTCTCCAGACTATTGCCTCCTTTGCCTCTTTTAACCCTTTTTGACCCCTTTTGACCCCTTTGGAACCTTTGGATATACAGTTCCATTCTTATTTCATTGCCTAAAACCTACGTCTATGGGTGAGAATTTGATTCAGTTCTCTCTGGTACTTCCCAGGGCTAAACAGCCGGAACAGGAAGCTCGCATTGGGGTAATCGGACCCACCTTGGAGAAAACGACAGTACATCTCCAGCCAACTTCCCCGTTACCGCTCTGGGCCGAGGGAATGTCCGTTTCGAGTTTCGATTTTTCTCCATGCAACATCAAGTCTACATCAAGATTACAGATCGTATCAAACCCCATATGCCCCGCGAAGCAAGGAGCCGGGGTTATTGCCGACCGTGCCCGACCGCATGGTTCCCCATATGTGATGGACATTCTACGTGGGACTCCATAGCAAAGTCTATGATAATGATAAAAGGGGCTGAGAAGAAAAAAAAAAAAAAAAAATCAATTGCTTCGTAGTGTTAAAACAAGATATTGCCAAGTCGCCCATTACTTGCCTTCACTGTATGTGACGTCAGGTCAGGGCAGGTACGGCTAAAGCGCACCAGAACATATGGTCCATATTACGGCCGTGGCGTTGATCGCCATCAGGGCTGGGGCCATAACTCTTGTTCTGACTCGACTACTCCTCCCTCGTGATCAACTACATGTAAGAATTGCCTGGTATTTTTCTTTTCTTCTTTTTTTTCTTTCTTTTTTTCCTCTCCTATGCTGGCCTGATTATCCAATTCTGTTTTTTTTTTTTTTTTTTTTAAAAAAAAACCTATCCTTCGGTCTTCCCCGGCTTTGCGTTCCAGAACACTGTGTGGAAGGCTGTCAATTACGTACTCAACCACACGCACATAACCACACGCTGGATCGGAATCCCTTGCAGGGCAACCCTTCCACTGTTACATTTCCCCAGGATTATTGACCTTCACCCGCCATTGCCCACTGGGGTAAAAGACCAAAAAGAAGGTTTTCCTAGTCATATCGCCCTTGGGCGCCCCTTGAGCGCCCAAGGGGGAATATACGTCCGGAAACAACTACAGCATCGCACGTCCCAACCCGGACTTTGATACATTCCTGCATGGCAAATCACATTGCTCGGATCGACAAAATCGTATCTAGAGCGCCACGCGATGCTTTGATGATCTTTGCGGCGATCCTACAGCCGGCATTCGTGTCCATGTAAACTTCTATAGCATGGTTCTTTTAAGAAATTTGTAAATTTGAGCGCCACTCGGAGAAACCGGCGGATTCCCTTCTTGGCTTGCGCGCAACCAGGGGCCATGATATGATCTGCTGTGGCTCGACCTCTTATTCGTGGACGCCTGGCCTGGCCTGGCCTAGGTTCCGGAAGAATCCTATAAGCCCCGAGAGAAAAGAATCCGAGTTGTACATGTTCGGGGTGTAAGGAGAGAGAGAATCCGACAGTCTATGAGCCTCTAGAGCATTCGACATTTCGAGGCTTGCCAGCCTCAGGCACCACTTTCCACAAACGGCTTTTATATATATCACGTGACAATCCCCGCGAAACAAGAGGCTGAGTCATCAGATCATCACGGGCGGGATCTCTGACGTTACCTACAGATTAGAGCTTGTGCAATCATACATATTCTTCATCCCCTACACAGCTATTGCTTGAAGATGTCACCGGACCTGAATTCCCTTCCTCCATCCCGCTCATCTTCAACCTCCTCATCGATTCCGCGACGTAATATGCCCGCTCCTGGAACTGGACCGGCCCCCGTGAACCCGAACACCGCTTCACCAAGGCCCTCCCGTGGCTCAAGCATAGGTCAACTGTCGGTATCTGAGCGACGTCGGTCCGCTGCCGGTATGAATCTGAACCCGAACGAAATGCAGGGCACTAGTCCAGGAACTAGCAGCGAGTTACCTGCATCAGACCACCGCGATCATCGCAGCTCGATCGGATATGCATTCCGCACAGCCAGCCCATCCAGCCACGGTGGGAGCCCGATCTTCGCAACAGCAGATCCCCACCATCAGCGCGCACCATCGTTGGGGGAGCTACACCAAGAGCTGGAGCAAGAACAGGAAGCACAAGTGGTGGGTTGATCTTTATATCCTCGGACGCCAGATTGTAGTAAGCTAACCAGGTAACCATGATGGAATGTAGAACCGTCTTCTTCAGATGATCCGCAGCCAGCAGGCCCAATTGCATCAATACCAGCAGCAAAATTACCCGCAATCAACCGCTGCAATCGACGACACGACCCCGGCATCGGAACGGTCGGCTTTCTTCCCCCCGGCCCCGCAGCACCTCCAGCCGGGAACAGATTATCGATCTCTTCTTCATTCTCAAACCGCCGAAACTCGCGACCTTCAAGTCAAGCGACGTCGCCGAACCTGCGGCCGCTAGACTCACGTGGACCGGAGGGCGTGGAGCCATTCCCGGGGTTGCGGGATAGTCCATCTCGGCGCGGGAGCCGGGACGAGAGTGCCTTTTATCAAGCCGAAGCGAGCTCACTAGCCCGAGAAAACGTGCTCCTTCGGCAGCGAATCCGGGAACTAGGTAAGAAAATCCCGGGTTAGCGTTTTTAGCCTAATTCTACAGAGTAACCCCACCCCGAGATGTGGGTTCATCGGTTTAAGCGCATATACTAATTTTCCCCTCCACAGAGAGACAAATCGGTGGTCTAACGACTTCCCAGAGTGCGTCGTCTGCAACAACTACTTCAGGCATTGTATCGGGGCAAGCGGGGACCGAAACCGCGGACCCGCCTGCCGTGGGTTCAGCGCGAGACGGCAAGGACTGAAAGAGCGCATTTAGCACGAGTTTTAGCCCGACCCCCACACGGCGATATGATTGATACAGGCGATACCCCGGATGTCAGCCCAATACTATGTTCAATACCCTATGCAATACGATGACAGAGAATAACCACCGAAAAACCCTCAACCTCCTAGGCATTGGACGTTGCGCGATTTTGCAATCTTGGCGGCTGGGTTTTCGTGAAGGATCGATCTTCTGGGTTCTGACTGATATCCCGTTTTTTTCTTTTTTCTTTTTTTTTCTCAGGACAGAAGGTGCTTTTTCCATTTCTTTTGTGGGGATGTGCAAATTTGACTTTATGCGCTTTTTGTCAAAGCTGCAGTGTGATCTGTATGCATGCAGGATGAATGGCCTGTTGCTGTTACTAGCAAAACCTCCCATTGGAGGTGTCGAGGTCTCAATATGGGAACCATGAAATTAATGTAGAAATCCATGACGACACGTGTTGACTTCATTCTCTGCACTGTAGATAAACACTCACAAGCGTTGAATCTATGTAAGATACATCTAGACTACACTGTCTTCCCAGATAGGCTTCGCCATATCAACGAGGGACTCTCGATATCTAGATAGCATTTTCTCACGTTCTACCCAAGTCTAAATCATAGATCCTTCTTCAGACAACCCCGATGTCAAAGTCTCACAGATCACCGAGACTCGACAGGGGCAATAAGCTCATTCCGACACAACCCAACAATGTTCCCCCCACCCCCTGCCCCAAAGTCCCTATGATCAATAAAAGACCCTAAGTACCCCTTCAATCACTCCCGAAGAGTATTAACAGAGAAATTGCCTGCCGCCAGAGTCCACAGTTCATAAGAGCACCTGAAAGCAATCATATCAGCAACAGCGTGCCAATCAAAAGGATGCTCAAGCTCAACCGGTTCCAAAGTTATTAACCATGCCATTAAGACTCCTCTGAACAGCCTTCAAACTCCAACTACTCACTGGGAATACGATCCAACCGAATCCCCGAACAAGCAGGAACAAGATCAAGTCCGTACCAAAACACCGAGACGAAGGGATCGAAATCCAACCGGACCTTCCATCCAAGTAACAGATCATACCGTGCAACGAACCGCGACCACCATCCTTCCTCTCCTTCCCCTCCCTCCCAGAGCACCCTGCTCCGTCTGCGTGATACCCACAACTTCAAAATCACTCTCAAAGTCACAAAGAAGAATCCCACAAGCGCCCTCGGTGGCAGCAACACCATCAATCCGATCTCCCCAAACATCCCTCACCATACGACAGGTATGAACCTCGCGGTCATGTTCAGCAGACGGACCACGAACAGGCGGGCGTGGGTCCACCGTAAGCTTGGCCATTATATATTGGAAGAGGATGGGGTCTTGGGAGTTGAGGAGCCGCGCGGACCGGCGGATATACCGTCGTACAATAGAGGAGATGGGGGGTTTGTGATGTGTAGGTGTGAAGGTATCTCATGACATCGAGACTGGTATGTTTGTATTTGTAACTTTGTCTTTGTCTGTGGGTGTCTCTGTATTTGTATAGGCATGGACATGTGCGATAGCAGGGAGAGAGCCTAGGGGTATTTCTCTGTGTACCATATTGCTCAATCAATATGTATCTATCTTTATTGAGGGGAGTAGACTGAGTTGAGATTGAGATGGGCAAGGGGGCGGGTTTGATCTCTAGTAGCCGTGAGTAGATTATAGTGTCATTCTGTGATCATATCACCGAGATTGTTTTGTAGGACTATAGAACTGGAGTTTGAATATCTACAATTGGGGACAGTATATAAGAAGTATGAATAGACACATTCGTCGATTCAATTCATTCTATTCAAACAAGAACGTAAAGCTAGAGATGAACCAGATTGTGTACAATAACAAGTGCAGATGCAAGACATTCCAAGTTGGAAAAACAAAGATATATTCATCTATCAGGGGCGCTGGAGTAAGGAAACAAAAATCCAAAAGCACCAAAAGTAACAAAAACCGGGTATATGCAAGACACATCTACAGCTTCGGCTTCGCGGCCTGGGCAATCAGGTCGGGCATGAGGAGGTCACGTAGATCAGTGGCAGCCTCATTGAGGTAGTGACTCATGCGCTCAGCACCAAGACGCTTGCAGACAATGTTGAAGTTGAGGCTGGAAACGATTAGTTAGTGATATGCATAAATGGAAAAGAAGGTGGGGGGATGCTTGATGCTTACCTGTTCTCGTTGATCATGTAGGCAATTCCGAAACCATCATCAATCACTTGACTCCACCCGTATCCGTTGAAGAACTCGGAGCTCAGCTGGGAGGTGGAGAGGTACCAAGAGGAAGAGTAGGCGTAGGCGGGATCCTGGTAGATCTCGGGCAGCTTCTCACCGGGCTGGAGAAGCTTCTTCAGACCAAACAGGTGACGGTCGACACCGTGACCGGAGCTAGCCTCCTGGGTGTACTTAGTGTGCTGGGCGAGGGCAGCGCGGAAGAGCTTGACGGTCTCCTCGCGGGGGGTGGTGTGGTCCTCGTGAGCCTTGCAGAAGGCGACGCTCTCGTCGGAGACGGAGCGGGTTGTCTCTGTGCGGCCTTCGGCGTACTTGCGGGTGGAGGCAGACTCGTACGTGGGACGGTTCTTGCCGTACATCTTGAAGTAGGCCAGTTGGATGGTCATCTGAACGAAGGCGTCGGGGCTGCACTTGAACTTCTTGATCAGACCCTTGCCGTAGCCCTGGTAGGCCTGGACGACCAGTTCGTGAGAGCCGATCTGCTTGCGGTGGTACACGGCTGCGACGTCGATGGCCTCATTGGCGGCATCGTCCAGTTTGAAGTTGATAGGCTTAGGGTCGGCGAGCTGGGAGCGCACGGTCTGAGCAGAGAGGTCGATTTTCTTGTTGAAGATGACATTGTTGATATAGTCGTTCAGGCGGTGGGTGGGAGTGCCGTCCATCATACTGTGCTCGCCGGTGAAACCAGCGGTACCATTGTCGTTAATAATGAACTGCAGAGGCTTGTCGAACCAGCGGTTGGAGCCATCACCGTGCCAGTACTGCGAGCAGCGCTCAGCCAGAGTGACAGGGCGGGCATCGTCCAAGCAGATCACGAAACCAGCGGACTCAATCTCCTGCAAGGCCAGCTCATTGGCAGGGTCAAGAGAAACGAGAGTCTTGCGAGCAGCAGTCCAGTGATCACGGTCGGCAACAGTCAGTACACCAACGGGTGGCGCAGGCTGTGCGACCTTGTAAATGCGCTCGAACTGCTTCTCCAACTCAGAGACATTGAGCTGCTGACCATCCACGACGAGTGGGACCTTGAAGAACTGGTTCTTGCGGACCACAACGATGTGCTGGTTCTCAGCAGCGGGATATTTGCGAGGGAAATCCGAGCCCTCGGCGGGGATACGGCAGCAGTTGAACATGTACTCGTACGAGCTCATGGCCTGAGGTTCCTTGCGGAGGTACTCGGGCTCCAAAGAGCCATCATCGACCTTGGCCTTGAACTCGAGCGCAGCAGTGGTAATGGCAGCAGCGCGCTTGGCGGGGTTGCGACGCTCACGGTCGTCCCGGTAGGAGTAGAAGTAGGAGACGTAAGGGATAACGGGGTCGCGGTAGGTGAGGTAGGCGGCCTGGTTCCACCACTCGGCGAGCCAGTTCTTGATCTTAGGGTCGGCGGCGCGAGCCAAGAGACGCTTCTGTAGAGACTCACCCTGACCACCGGGGCGGACGAACTCCTCTACGGCACTCTTGGTGCGCTCATACTCGGACTCGGAGACGACGGCGTGGACGGACTTGAGGTACCGACGGCTGGTCTCTTCTAGAGAGGGAACGGGAAGTTTGGGGAGAGATTCTTCGAAACGAAGCATTTTGCCCTTGGAGAGGTCCTCCGTGTATCCTGTTCTTCTGTTAGCGAGTTTGATTCGTATTTGGGTGTAGATGGGCTAAGGGATAGCCCGCGTTGCGCCGGACGCATGTGTTACTCACCCTCAGGGACGGAAGATACCGTTCGTCGGGGGGCCATTGTGAGAGTCTATATGCGAGTCAATGGATTGATTCCAGGAGATTTCACAGCAATCCACAGCAATCCACATCTGTCATTACGAGAGGACTTACTGAGCGGGTGAGGAGAGAGCTTGGAGGAAGGCGTTGCCTTGACAGGGTAGAAAAACGGCTTCGGGCAGAAGCAGTGAACATCCCTCTGGTTAAATGAAAAATAAAATCGTTGGGTATAAAGAGAAGTGAACGTGAAGGTGAAGCTTAAAGGGAAAATAAGAAGAGTTGGCCGAATGACGCTCGATACAGAAAGCCTCGGCTGGCGGGGAAGCCGGTAAAACGCGGTACCGGGGGGGGGCCAGTGGAAGGTCTGTCTCTTAGTCCCGACCGAGTTGTTTTTCCCACGGGAAAAGAGTGAGAGAATGAGGAGATGAGGAGATGAGAAGATTGAAGATCTAATGAGTAATTGTTTGATGTTTAATGTTTTTTCTTATTGTGTTGGCTGGTGTTGGTGTTGGCTATATCTCAACTCGGCTTATAAGCCACTGAGATATAATACGGAAATACCAATACAATGCTCCACCGAGGAGCCTCGGTCCATTTCCTCGTTGATCTTCAGTCACAAGGAAGAAAAGGAAGAGCGGTGGATATCACCTGAGAATATGAGAATAGTAGAATGTGAATATATAATACACATGTGTTATTATTTTCTTTTGAGAAGGGAGTATGACTGTATGAAGCATATGAAACCATAAGACACAATCTACAAAATATACAAAACCCCAAACCTCAAACTTCAATACTCCGGTTCTCCGGGCGATCACAATGCGGGGAGAGCTTCTAGCGTCAATATACACATACAATATACGGGATCATGGACGGTCTCGATGTACATAGTTACAGAGTAATAAGGGAAGAAAGATAAAAAAGCGCTAGATTATGTATAGATGGGAAAAATAAATCGAAAATCTCCCTTTCATCCGATCCCGTTGACCCGGCCAATAAAACAAAACAAATTTCAACCAAAAAAAAAAAAAAAATATAATTGACAAGAAAAAATCCAACTTGGGAATATCCCAGAGTACATCGAGCACGGGGAAAAGGAATTAAAAACAAGTCAAAAAATCATAGACACCTTCAAGGTAGATCAAGCCCAGATAGGCCATCAGGAGACTGGCTGCACAGCTGCCGGTTGATCCTGGCCATCGATAGGTCGAGGTACCTGTACCCCACCGCGACGTAGTTCATCGATCTTAGCCATGGCAGGCCCCGTGCAGATGCGACCGGTTTGCATAAGCGTACGGAGACGTTTCCGACGGGCCTCGCCGCTGCGCTCTTCACCACGAGCAACGCCCTCGTCCACCCAGTCCACGGCATGGACCTTGAAGCTCATGCCGTCGTGCTGACCGGCCCATTTGCGGGACTTCAGCCCGAACATGAGAGTGCTGTCATACTGCGCCACGCGGGGAAGAACGAGCAGGGTGATGTGCAAGTCCTTGTCGGTGGGGGGGGATCGGTGGTAGGCGTGGGCCCTTAGGCGTGGAGTCGCCATCAGTGGCTTCGGGTGGCGGTGCATGCTGGTAGGTATCTTTAATCTCGAGATCGAGCATTGACTCGTCCACGTCGTCACCCCACGCACCGCGAATGAAGCCGGAGTGGATGGCAGCGGCGACAGGGTCGGAATCGTCCGTATAAACGCCGGTACCCCAGAGGGCGCGCCGGGCGCAAATTTCCTCTCGGTGAGATTGGTTGATTCGGAAGCGGGGCACTCGGACGGTAAATGTGCAATTCTCCCGCTGTTCGAAGCGGGGAAGCGGCTGTGGGGTTGTTGTATATCCAAACTTGGAGCTGTCCAAAGAGGACTTGGCAGTGGGAGAACTGATGCGAGGTGTGTAAAGCGTTGAGCCAAGGTGGTGCCGAGGAAGATGGGCCACACTCGAAAGCAACGGCTCCAGGTTCACGGTAGTACGAGGCTCGCGGATAGGAGAGGCAGCCGGAATGGTGGCTGGTCGAGGAGCATGGTGATGATGGTGATGGTGATGTTGGTGGTGATGGTGTGTGGCAGGAGGCTCCGCTGGGGATGTTCGATGGAAGAAGGTGGGACGTTGAAGGGAGCTCAGGGTAACCGCCTCTTCGTCTGCCTTGTGGCGACGGTGGTGGTGGTGGCTAGAGGAAATGTTAGTATGTGGATGATAATCAAGGGTATCTGATTGGGTAGACCGTACTGATGGTGATGGTGGTGGGAATGCCGAGAGCGACGGGCGTTACGTGCGGATAGTAAGCCTCGGGCGTCATTGGCCTCAATTTCCATCTGCTCCTCGTCGCGCGTCTTTCTCGACCGTCTGCCGGCTGCAGAAGATGGTCGGGCAAGCTTAGACGCCTCATCCGTCCCTTCTCCGTTCATCGAGCGACCTGTGAGGCTATCGCGCTTGAAAGGACTAGTCCCCAACGGTGTTGATGGTCCGCTGCCACCAGTAGCCGCGGTGACACCACCAACACCGCTGCCAATACCGGAGAATACTCGCCCTAGTTCATTTTTGATCGCTGGCTCACTAGCAGGACCAATGTATGGAGCTTGGGCGCCTTGTACAGCTTGGGGAAGCGGCGATGCACGGCCACCGCGTTTCCCATCAACACCAACGGTCAGCAGACTGCGATGATGGAGCAGCTCATCGCTTCCTTTGCGGTTACCCTCATCAGCCAGGGCTGCTAGACCCGATGACGCGGCAGCTGTCGATGCGGTGATGGCAGGGGTTGATCCTATCCGTGAAGGCTGCCCTTGGTGTCTAAGATATGGATCATGGGGCGGGGGAGGAGTGGGTTGACTGCTCCGAGACTGAAGAGAGATCTGAGGTTGTCTATTCCCACCCGGTTGCGACCCTAGTGATTTAGTGTAGCTCTGAATGGCCCCAAACCCGAAACCCGACCCGTGCTCCGGCGCAGGGAAGCGCTTACTTTCTGGTGATGGAGGGTGAGAGCGACCGTGGTCCCATGTAGAGCTACTCTGGTGCCGATCAAGCGGGTCGCGTTCACCATAGTGGGAGCCATACTGATATGATCCAGGCTGGTTCAACTTGGCATCTGATCCGTGGGTTGGAGCTCGGTCTCGCTCCCGCTGTGCAGGATCCTCTGAGTGCCGCTCGCCAAATATGTTTGCAAACCGACCATGCTGTGGATCATGGCTTCCGTACGAACCAGCTGCAGGCCGAGGGCCGGTCTCGAAAGAGCGATCTGCGACCCCGCCGGGCTGGGAGATCGGACTGTATCCGGGGGGTCGTGTGGGTGCGTCAGCATGGGGCGGCTGACTACTAGGTCGAGTGATTGGACCGTTGAGACTCATGCGACGAGGTTCGGTGTACGGTGGCTCTGCCGTGGAGATTCGAGGCGAAGGGTGCGTCGAGTGTGGCTTCTCAGGATACTGTGAGAGCGACGAGCGCGTCAAGCCCCCAAACACCGACTGCTCTCCACCCTGACTCGAACCGCCACCGGACCCAGACCGGTATGTACGGGGCCCTTGAGGCTTGGAGAATGACTTCTCCGGTGTGTGCGAACGACGGAAGAAGGAGTTATCGAGTGGTGAAGGTCTTGCCGGGGCGGTGGGTGGGGACATGGCGGCGGAAGACGATGATGGGGGTGCATTTCCAAACATCGACGATGCAGGTGGTCGCGAAAAGAACGGCGCTGATTCTCGTGCAGGATCTCGCGCAGCCCGATCCGCGTCCGAACCTAACATAGCGGATATCGACATGCTACTCCCCGGTCGGTACGCCTGAGCGCCAGGTACATCGCGCGGCATCAAGGATCCCCCAGGCGTGTGGGTTGATTGTGCTCGCGAGGAATATGTGTGTGGAGGGGATGGTGGTGGCATTTGGCGATTTCCAAACGCGGGTGGCGCGGACTGTTCGTTCGGACCTATCAGACGGGTTCAAGTTAGCATAAGCTATGCTTTTTTTCTTTTTTCTTTACAGCGAGGGGATTCCAAGATAACCGCGCATGCCCCGATCGGGTGAGTAACGAAATCCACGTATCGCGACAAGGACGGTTGCACGGGGCTCTCGGGGCTAAGTCGGATGCTCACCAGGAAATCCGGGACTCGCACTGCTGCCCTGGGAAGTACGACGTGCTGTTTCGTGTTGTGATGGCATATGATTCATAACGGAAGCACCTAAGAGCCCTGAGAACGAGTGAGCAACAGTTCAAAAGGGAAAGCAAGGGCCAGATCGGAGAGAACCCGTGACTCCAGAAGCTCACACGCTAGTCCCAAAAGGGCAGGGGCTCCTCTGGACACGCTAGGCCCGACCTGGACTAGCGCTCCCGAGCTGTCGTCCAGTCGATCTGCGCCACCGGGGAAAATCCATCAGGGGGCGGCAGTGTGTTGGGGCAAGAGAAGAGAGGGGAAGTTTGGAGAATGGGATTGGATGTAGTCACATAGATTTGACCTGAATTTGATGGCTACAGAACCCCATTCCTCCGGTCGCGCATACCCCAAAAAGCGGACTGGAACAAGGTGACAAAGTGGAGGCCAACCACGGCACAAGTCCGATCCTTGGAATCCTCAATCTGGGGCATCGGAACCATCTGGGCAGGCGAAAATAAACAAAAAAAAAACCCTAGAGAGATTGCCTACCTTCACGATATCGAACAGCCTGAGGTTGCGAATTATTCCTGCGATGGGTTTGTTCATGATTCCTCGTCTCAAGACTCCCATGCCGACGGTGTGTTTGTGTTGGGTCATTCCTCGGAAAGTATGCGCTGGAAGTATCTCCACCAGAAGTATTCAATGTCCGTGAAGCGGTTGACTGGTAGAGCTGTGACGGAGAGGGTGTGGTATTTGAAGAGGGAGAAGGGTATGGGCGAGGCTTGTCAGCCTCTTGACGAGACTCGGTAAAAGGCGTGGCGAACTGTGGATCGCGAGGTTCTTGCGAGGCTCCTAAAGGCGAGGGCCGTGGAGGGTATGAATGTTGTAGTCGTCGGTATTCCATGGCCAAAACCGTGTTTGAGTAGTAAGAGTAAGATAGAGGAAAGAAAAAGGTTAGAGAGCAGAATGGCGGTGGAACAGTGAAACGCAGAAGAAAAGAGAAAATGGAAATGGGCCAGAGCTGCAGGATCAGCGGTTGATCGCGCAACTCGGATGATAGCACAATGGGAACGTGCAGAAATAGGGCGTTTAGGTGGAAATGTGTAATCCGTCAACAATCAATTTAAATGAATTCCCCTTTTACAGAAAATTTCTTCCTAAAGTTGGGGGGAAAGAAAAAAACGGTGAAGCGATGACGGTGTTAGCGGAGCCAAGACCTTTTTTAAAAAAAAGCTATGCATGCGGGGATGTACATTTTACATTGTAAATGTATATGTTGTACATTGTATATAGATTGTGTTGATACATTTAGATATCGAATATTATAAAAATAATTACAACAGTTACATATCTTCATTTTAAAAATATCTTCTCTTTTTTTTTTTCATTCAGATTCATGCCCAACCCACATGCTTCTCCAAATCATGGAGTTTGTGTCTTGTATTACCTGTTCCTTGTGTGTCGGGATGTGTGCTACGCCCATTTGGAAACTTGCATATGCAGGAAATATGCTAGGATGACCTTGTTTGGGCAGGAAGGAAAAAAGTATCCTATTATACTAGGCTTTGGGTATACTTCAATTTTAGCCTCTTACTATCTTCAACCGGACACTTGTCCTAATATATCTTTATATACCGAGGTAATCAAATGCAAACATAATGCAAAGATAATGCAAAAAACCAATCAAAGACCCTCAAATGTTATAGGAAACACAATATTCAACACTTGACCGTGGAACCACTTACTTCAATTGCAGTCGATCTCCACTCTTAGCCATGGCGCGCTGGGTGCGCTCAAGCGGGTAGTTGGGGGAATTCACCACTAGTGAAGACGAAGAACCCATATAGGCAACCCTTTAAACCCACCACTTTGAGCTCTACTCCAAGGCCTATAGAACTAAATGACAATAGTGGTAAGCCGGGGACCAAAGTCGTGACTTCGTCGCCCTAGTTTAATAGGTAAAGCACATGCTTAGACGAGTAATAACCAAACCAATGATTAGTGAGTTTACACTAGCACTAAATTCTGATCATCACTAAGAGCTAGAATGATGCAGATTAACAAGGCCGTACCGATAAACTCTTTGAAGAACGCCGTGATAGAACTGATCCACACCCACTCGAATTCGTCACCAAGCTGTTAATATAAAACCAATATCGGGATTAAGGTGGGCACCGGAAACGCCACTATAAATGTAGATGGGATTCCTGCCTTTCTATGGATTATGTCTGATCATGACTGGGATCCCATGGGAGATCCATAAAGGGGGGATCCGTTGATAATTAATTACATTGATTCTATCAATTTGCATAATGTGTAGTTTTACGTATATTTGCCCTATATAAAGAGTCCATGGGTACATAATTAGCTTACATCATGGTCGATCGCACATCTATTCTAACCCAGGAATTGATATCACGTTACACGAAGCTGCAGGGTGAGAGCTGAGAGGATTCCAAAGTGGATCACCTTATCACCCTCCTTGCTGTAGATGGGAAGTCGCAGATGTGTATTCAAAGCACAAACACAATATTGAAAACCGATATCATTCACATTATTAAAAGAAACTCAAATTGGGTATCACAGCAGTCAACAACACTCATACTATACACACCGGCGATAGATGTCGAAGGTTATCCATCGTAAGCTCACTCGTCGTAAAGCGTCCTTCCGGTAGAGCAGACCAGAAGATATCAGAATAAGAATGATTGACGCAATCACTCTCAGGGAATGCCTCGCCGGTAACCACGACGGTCACAGGGCGCTGAACAACATTCTGCCCATCCCAATGAGAGAGATACCCCCTCTGCCGGAGAGTATCCAGTTGTTCCACGAGATGGGGGTACAGTTCATGAAGTGGTGTCTTGGCATCAAGCATCAAAAGGAAAGTTTGCGCCAAGTCAGCGTGAAAGCTGCCTGGTGTTTCATGGTTAAGAGATGCCCGGGCGGTGGCATCTTTCTCAGAGTCAAGTTTCGCTAGAAGAGGGTCGAGACCGAGTCGCTGCAGGAAGTCCTCGGGATCGGTTTCCGTAACGGCGTTTCCAATCTGCAGCTCGCCGTGGTGCATCCACACGGCCGTTCGCAGTCCATCGCATCCCTCGTTGAGAGAGGACTTGAGGGCACCTTGTCGCGTGTCTAGTGTAGGGAACGTGCACGCACTATTCTGGGGTTGAATCTGGGTGTGTTGTATGGATGCATGAGGCGGGAGTATCCGTTTGATATTGGTTGGGAGTAATCGGAGACATTGGAATGCGGCTCTGGTAAAAGAATGTTGTCAGCTTGGCGTAGCTCAGGGACTACAACGTTGTAGATATTGCGGTAATACTTACAAGCATCCGAGGATAAGGCATGCGGCGCGGAAGAGAATCGCCCTTCGCTTTCCGATGGATTCATAGTATTCATCAAGATAAAGCGACAAGCCTGGAATGCACTCAGTCGGATATGATCGTAGGGGATGATCATGGAGAAGCCATGGGTCGTATTCAAATCGCGTGTTGGATTCAAGATCAAGAGTCTCCTTTGAAAATTCCATGGTTGCAGTTTGCCCGTCAGATGAACCAACAGCTTCCATAGTGAGCTTCAAGGGTGAAAGCCCCCAGGTGCGATATAGCTCGGATAAGGGGGGTTGCAGACTGCCAAGAGCTCAAAAGCCACGGGTGCGACGTGCATGATATAAGTATTACAAGCTCAAGATATTCAAGATGAGGGGACATCGCGCAATTGTGCAGTGAATTGCGTGAAGCACGCAATCAAGATTGGCGATTGCATTTGCATGATCGTCGGATAAGGTGAGGTTTCATGTTAAACTCGCACATTTTTCGAATCCATAAATCATGATTTTATAAAAAGTAGTTGGATCCATCCGCATGGTGTAACTACATGTGCAATAGATCGTAGTTATGTAAGGGGTTGCACAATAAGACCTCGGAGTATCTCACCACTCATCCGCCAAGACGCCAAGACCAGGCGCATTTAATCTCACTGCAATCTTCAGAGTTCAGTAGTGTATTTATTTAGGATAAAGTGAACATAGCTGCAATGGGTAATAGTTACAAACCATAGAAGAAAGGCGATACCAACATGGCATCACGCAGAAAAAAATTGTCCTGATTGCGAGGGATATCTCAGCCCTCCATATCCACGTCGCAATTTCCAGCTGGGCCATTTCATCCTCAGATCGGGAAACCACTGACCTGGCTTAGGCTGACCCTGCCTCCGCCTCTGCTTGATGTCGGTGCATTCCAGTTGGCAACAGTTGACGTCGCGCTTCTTTTCGATACGACCCAGCGTGTGCTGTTGTTGCAGGTGAAGTTCTGGAACCACTTGGCGGAGGCAGTCGAACGCGCGGCTCTGGGAGGGGATTTAGCGGGGTCGATACTATGCTCCGAGCGAATCCACCTTCCAAAGTTGCCTTTGGAAGGTCACGAGCAACGGATTCAGAGGTGTTATCGACACCCATCGGGTTAGCAATCGGGATGGTATTGCTAGAAGTTTGGGGGCGTTTGCAATTGAGAGTGGAAAATTTAACGATCACCCTTAGCCGTGATAATCGGAGAACGCCGCAAAAGGACTCGGTGCAATTCGATCTTCCTTCAATTCTCTTGATTATATGCTCGGGCCCAAGGCGCATGTTGCCAAACCTCAGAAACTTCGCTGGGCATCGTCAGCAAGACGATTGCGATGGTGCATCTTTGCCCTGGCTGTTTCGACATTCAGATTATCCCGATACAAACAGCCGCGCCTTGCTTCCGCCAAAGAGCAGTTACTAGGCTCCCCTGAGCCTTGTCGCGTCTGATGATCATCGCTGGGTGTGGATATAGCTGAGGCGGCAGGTTCTGACTCGTATTCCATTTTGAGAGTCCTAAGCTGGGCCCACCACTCTTGCTTGTAGGTGTCCTTTGTCTTGGGTTAGCTCACTTCAGTAACACTATGTATTGGGAAAGTCATATCTTACCTCCTGGCTGCACCCTGCTGGGATTACTAGTTAGGGTGCCTTCGCAAATTGTACTTCGAATGAGTCACTTTATGCTCTTACCCTTGAAACAATAACCAACAAAATCGGCAGGAGGGGTTGAGGGAGAAGTAGGCACCTCGACCTCATTAGAGGATCGGTTAGAACTTGAAGGAACCCCAAGGAACTCCAAGGAGAAAGGGGCCTTTCTCATGTCTCTACCCCGCCTCAGGTTCTACTTATACCATCAGAGTAATTCGTACAAAAGGGCACCGCCAACGTTTACTCCCGTGTCTGTGGTTTATCGAGCTACCTGTTGCCCTTTAGTAGATTTAGAAGGACGGGAATGAGGGATGCTGTATCGCTTTGCATTTATGTATATACATCTAAGGATAAAATTGTAGACGGGTCCCTCGTCTTGGACGCATCCTAAATGCCTGGAGCCAACTAGTGGTGTTTGTGTCTCGGCGAGTACTTATCTCACCCAACAGAGAATAACGAGTTCCATCCGATTATTTTATGCCTGTACTGCCATGTAATATTGCTACATGTAGCTCGTCAAATAGCCAGTATCTGAGCATTCAAAACTCAAGTCCTGCTCATAGTCTTGCTTGCGGTTTCCCACCCCCGGGGGTACTCGCGAATATCTTGTCCTGACGACTATCAAGCCGGGACTGAGTAGACTCGAACAATTTCGGGAGTCCAGTTTGCGCAAAATCGACATCCTTGAGTACCATTTTTGCCAAGCCCTCAGCTGCTAGGAAGATCTGTGGCATTCCATGTCCCGTGAACCCAGCGATGATGTACTGATCCTTCTGCCCTGGGACATGACCAACATGCGGTAGCCCATCTAACGAGTACCCCATAACTATTAAAAAGTCGAGTCAGCCAGGTGGTCAGCGTATGGGTATCATAGATCGAGCAACGTACTCCCTGTCCATACTCTGTCCGTGTAAGCGTTACTATTCTCCCAACCGACAAAGTTACGCTGCATATAATTATCCCAGTACCGAACAGCAGGCTCGAGTACTAGGCTGTCATCACTGACATTGTACCAGCTGTCCAGATCATTGATGAAAGCCGGGCGAGCACCACCGACGACTATACTCCCATCGGCCCGTGGGATGAGGTAGTCATAATTCCAATTGTTCCAGCGCAGGGTATAAGTATTCGTCAGGCGAGGGGCGGTGGTACCTGCAGGAACAATGATTCGACTGCATGTTCCTCTAACATGGACAATCTTCTCCTTATATTGAGGCGCCAAAGACGAGGTATAGGCATTTGTTGCTAAAACCACTCTCTTGGCTGAAATGGAGCCTCGGGCAGTATTCACTGTCCAGAGATAACCCGATGTCGAGGTATTAGACTGTGTCATCCCAGTTACCGGCGTGTGCGTCTGTAGATTTACACCTTGCGCAATTGCTTGTTCCAAAAGGTGCAGCACGAATTTGTATGGCCAAATGTGACCGGCGTCATATGTGAAGCAGGCCTGCGCACCTTTGACCCCAGAGAACTGAGGTATTGTTGGTTAACATGTACGCACTCAGGGTTTAAACTATGTGCTCACCTTCTCTGCGTCATTGCCGGGGATATATTTTGCCTTTTTTGTTGCTTCACATCCCTTCTCGATCAATCCCTCGTATCCTTCCTTGAGTGTTGCACTATGACTCCGAGACAGTTGAACATCAATGGCTTTTGTAACTGAGTAGTCACAGTCTATATTTTCTCTTTCTATGAACTCCTTGAGAAATGGAACATGTTTAGCCTCGAAGGCTGCAACCTCAGCAGCAGCCTCGACGCCATGATCAGCGGCCAAGCCAGCGATGCCATTATAAATATCAGGCTTCATGTGTCCTCCTATAGTAAGAAAAAAAAAAGAAATAAGAATTGGCAAACTTCCTCATTTAGGATCATTCCAATCTTACCATTTCGACCAGTGGCACCAGAACAAGCCTGTCGCGCCTCCAAAATCACAATCGAAGGCGGCTTCGACCCGGAGATAACTTGGTCGAGGATATGGTGCACGACAGAAGCACCTGCATATCCCCCTCCTATAACGACGATGTCACACTCTCCGGGGAGAGTTTCGGTAGATCGATGGCTGTCTAGAAAGTGAGGCTCTGTCCGCCAGAATGATGTCATCCCATTTGGGACTGGGGTATGTTTTGCTTCCATTTTGGAGACCCCAAGACTATTAGCCGGCTTGGAAATTTAAATGAATTAGAATTATTACATACGTATTTATTGGCATTTGGGGACTGTCTTGTCTCCTCTCCCGGCGGCTTTTCCACCGGGAACTTTCCCGGTCCAGTTCACTCCGATAAGTAACAACGCTACAGCGCTGGAGGCGATAACAATGCGGGGGTACCGGATATTCTGAGGAGTTGACTTGTATTCTTCGATAACCGAGAGGCAAATAATAAAACAAGTGTGAAACTAAACCAACATTATCGGTAGAAGAGTCGAGGTTGAAATTGGTTGTCATGGAGCCGCCTTAGGCTATATAATATATTGATACCACAATGGCTTAAGTGATATAGTCATGTTTACTCCATTTACAAGTACGCGGGAGTTAATATGTTTAATAAGACGTACGGTATTCAAATTGATGTATGTAAGACTAATTGTAAAACCTCAAGATGATGCCTGGTGGGCAATGATCTTATCCGCCATCCCTGGCAAAGTATCATCCATAACATCCATTTCTCCGAAGAGTTCCGACAGAGACTCCTTCTCCCATACAGAGCAGTATGCTCCCTTGAATCTGTGTAATACAAGCGTCAGTACCAGTCGTTGGAAGCTCATGACTTCAAGGATGAGACACATACCCAGCTTTCCTTGCCGCAGAGACATCCCACATATGTGCCGCCGCAAACCAAGGCGTCTTCCCATCATTTTCCGACTTCAGCTTCTCCAACAAGGGGCGATAAGCCTCCAAGTCAGGCTTACCGACACCGACGTCATCACAAGAGAGCAAATTCTCTGCCGGTAGCTCGACACCCGCGTTCTTGAAGTAACCCCCAACACGGTTGATATCTGCCGCAGTAAAAGCCCACACAGTGAAACCGGCATCACGCAGCTTTTGAACGCACTCCGCCGCCCCGGGACGGAATTTGAGAAGTTGGTATTCCGCCATAATATACTCCAGATCCTCCGTTGAAGCCCAGGTGCGCGGCTCAGCGATGCCGGCCATCCAGAGCATCCGGTAGAAAAGTGCACGGAAGACTTCGCCGAAGGGAACGTAGCTTTGTGCAAGACTCAGATTGGTGTACTCGCGCTCGGCTGCTTCCATCCAGGTATATCCCAGTAGACGGGGCTTGATTCCCTCTGCGCGCAATCGGTCTCCTAGACGGGTATCGATGGCGTCGAAAACATGATTGTAGGCAACGAGGGTGCCAACGATGTCAAAGACAACGTGCTTAGAGGAGGACATGGTTGGGTATTGATGCCGGAGTTGCTTATCAAAGATTTGAGGAAGAATTGATATACTCATGCACCTCTTGCAAGAGAAGATATTTATCTTTCAAATAGATGAAGACAGGAAGACAGATCGGATAAGTAGTAATTAGCCAGACACTACCTATTGCCCAGGTGTTGAACTTATCTCTGACTTATGAGACTACATGTATGGATCATCCTTGTACCCCGCACCGGTTATGCGGGGGCTTGCATTGGGAGGTTGTCGGTGAGATGGTAGATAATTGTCGAAACCTAGGGATAATACCCTTATTATTACTAGTTATTACGAGTGTGAAGAATACATGTTTAGTGAGTCGCCTACTTTGTTCCTGGTCTTCGATGTACATCCAAGACCCAGGACATTCAAAGAATGCGATATGTGACAGGTTATTGAAGCTAGCAATAAGGATGTGTCTGCGGAGATTTGAGTGCTATATATTTCTTCCGGGACGATGACGCTATTGTCGTGGCAACTAGTTTGATCTCTACGATGCCTCTGATTGAGTTAGCCAGGTCCTTCTAGAAACTTTTCTTGACAGTCCTTGACTCTAACGGCTACTATGTATGTTGCTTAATTATTCTACTCACACTACTATGCAGTAGTTAAAGGTAAAGATACGGTATTACTTTCTAGTAGTACTAGTAGTAGTGCATATTGATAGAAAGCCGGTGTACGAGCAATGTGTGGTATAGATGACCAATGTTGACAACTCTACCCAACTAGTTAAAATGACAAAACCCGCTCTTTTAATAATCTATCCATGGATGCGGACATCGATGGCTAACTGTAATATACACTTTTGTATGCTATGCCTGGTACCTAATGTCATACGATGTTTCCGGTATAATACCTGGTTTCTACCATGTATTCGGACTTAATATTCGACAGTTGGCTCTCAGTGGCCCTGTGTACCCGGTAGGGCAGCATCGATTGGTGACGGGTAGTTCCGTAACAATACTACGCCTTTTAGATATTAAACCTTAAAGTATAAAGAAATATTATAAGTTCTTAGATAGTAATAGTATTCAATCGCCCCTTCGATAATAGCAGATATTGTAGGCGGAATTAAAGAGCCGTTTAACGCTAGTCCTAGTTACTAGAATTATGATTTTTCCTCTGCTTTCTCCCCCCCTTAGTAGTAGTAGCCCGTCCTCCAACAGTATGTACTCTGATCCCTTTGCCCTTTGCGCCGGATTGTCATAGACTTTTGTATCCGATAATCTTCAGGTTCTTCCTATCCTCTATCTCCGTCTAGCACTAAATCGCCCTCACAGAATTAATTCACTCCCCTTTTCTTCTGACCTCGGCTACCTTGCCACCCTCCATGAGCACAACTATGTCCGCATCCCTAGCCGCATCTAAGCGATGGCTCACAAGGATGATGGTATGTCTCGCAAATTCCTCTCTCACTATTCTCTGTATGTCCACCTCTGTCCCCCCATCCACGCTGCTCGTCGGCTCGTCCAGGAGTACAATACCACCCTCGGCCCTTATATTTTGCACCGCAAGAAGAGCCCGCGCGAGAGAGAACAGCTGCTTCTGGCCGCCTGATAGCCCGACGTTGTTGAGTTCGCCGTCGAGCCCACCTCGTTTGCTCACCGTCTCCCAAAGGCCCACGCGTTCCAGTGTGCGCTTCATAGCCTCTCCATTGTCCCCTGATCTTGCTTCCAATGATGAAAATTGAGTGAGATTGTAGCGCACTGAGCCGGGGAGCTCGACTGGGTCCTGGGGAATCGTCACGATGCGAGAGCGGAGAGCCGGACGGGGAATACGTGACAAGTCCATTCCATCGATGGTAATGCGCCCCGACTCTAGATCAAGCAAATGTAACAGTGTGAGAATGAGAGACGATTTACCACTGCCGGTTCGGCCGGTGATCAAGACCTGCTGTCCTGGCTGTAGCTCCAGGTTGACATCGCGAATTGCTGGCTGAGATTGGACATCACCAACGCTGTGTTGTACATCGTTAGCTGACTTTTGCAGGTATGCATGCCGAGGACCTAGCATAGCTTACTTGTACTTTGCTGTGACGCCTGTCATTTGAATGTAACCTCTTTTCGGCCACTCATTAGTCGGTGTCTCGTCTTCCATTTCCGAGCCCTCGGCTTTAGCTTCAGCCAGAAAGTCCTTAACTCGAGCGATGGCGCCAAGCGAAGTCTCCAGTCCAGTCCATGAGTTAATGAGCATCGAAAGGCTCTGGTTGAATTCCATTACATTCAGCATAGCAAGCCCAATGGATCCCTGACTTGTCGCATTAGAGAATCCCAGCGCAAACCCGACAAGAATAATTGCTATTGACGCAACAAAGATATCAAGAACCACATTTAGCCAACGTTGGATGCAATACCTAATTCATGCTCGGTCATTAATATTTAGCGTCTGTACTTTTCAACAGATTTAACTTTGATGTGCTAAGTCTCGGTGAAGTTGATACCAGAAGGTATCCTTTCGAGGGTTCTTTACTTACAGCATATAATAAGGCTTTTGCGAGTGATCAAGGTTATGTAGGTGCTCATTCATCAAGTCCTCTTTCCAGCCAAGTGCACGAACTGTGATAATACCAGAGGCTGTTTCCGTGAACAGTCGATATAGTGGAGACTTGGCTTCCAAGTCTAGGTGTCGCATTTGACGGGAAGTGCGAAGGTAGAATTTCTGGATCATGTAGATGCCCAATATGCAGAATGGAATGATGGCTGCGACATAGGTTGCACCAGAAGCTATCAGTGCAGCTCCTGCGATCACATTGTATACATCTGATATAACGGACATAAGTAGTGAGCCTTGCAGTGTGCTTTTTATGGATTTCTAGCCTACCGAATGTTGTCGTGAATGCAGCCATTGGAAGGACCTGGTCCACCAAGGTCATATCTTGGCTAAATCTGCCAACATCATGAGCCTGTGTGCTAGATAGCAGATGCTTAAAATTACATACCTGTTTAGAATTGTGCTGGTGTCCGTTGTTGTGAAGAGCCACAGAGGTGCCCTAAAATCGCAATCAGCAAGCTCCTATTTATAAATGACGAAGCTACATGGCGTACCTGAGCACAGCATCTAGTAGCAACGCGTGTATATGCTGAGTGGACTTTGGGATAATGATAATCATGAAGTAGCTGCAGAAGTCAGTCACCAAAGATTCCCTGTTTTAGGCCATTATAGAACTGACTATACGCAGAGCCCGGAAAATAGGACGCATATTAATCCAAAACCTAGGTAGCCTCCAAAATACGCTGCCGCATGGCTTGCGGTACCATTTTCTGTCCAAATGCGAAGCCATATCTCTGTATGTTTAACACGTGAGAAAAATGCCACAGGATATGAGTAGTGACACGTACGGGGTACCTTTCCGGAGAAGATGTAACCTGCAGCAAATACAAGCCAAAAGATGAACAATAAGGGACCAACAGAATGGAGGTAGAACGTGTATAATTTCAGATCTCCAGTCTTTCTTGTCACTTCGTGTGCAGAGGCATGCGGAGCGGAGTCTTTGCCCTGCGGTTTGTCTTTAATAGGCTTCGCCTCTGAAAATTCTGATAGGGGTAACTGATGATTCTCCTTCACAGATCCAAGTACCTGGATCTCAGGGTAAACTTCATTCAATCGAAGCTCACTATATGGTGCTCTGTTCACCGTGCTACCGGTTTTATCCTGCACGATGATATCGTCTGCGAAGGGCAAGTATTCCACTAGACACAGTCAGTCCAATTAGGGACAGGCTAAATTCGGAGTCTTAAGTTGTTAATGCTATAAATTAGCAAAACACTTACCCGTATGAGTAACCAACAAAACAGTTGTGCGTTTCCTCAAGATTCCTTCGCCGCCCAGTAAGCGGCTGAAAATATTGAGGGACGTTCTGTGATCAAGAGCACTGAAGACATCATCTAGTAAAACGACCGGGGCCCGAGAATACACAGCTCGCGCCAGCGCCTAGAAGCATTCTACTTGTTAGCACTTCCTCCGGGGGCCTATGACTGAAACAACATACCACTCTCTGCTTCTGGCCACCACTCAAAGCAATGCCCCCACTTCCAACGAGAGACTGGTCTCCATCCTTGAGGTGGGCGACATCTTCGTTCAGGGCGCAGGCCCAGAGAACTTGTTGGTACCATACCTCGTCAAGATCGTTTGGACCTAAAACATTGTCCCGTATAGATCCCAATCGCAACCATGCAGTTTGGTCGCAGTAAGCTATCCGGCCACAATCTAGTCGCACCGAGCCACTCAGAATTTGAGCTTCACCAAGAATTGCCTTTAACAGAGCTGATTTTCCCGAACCGACCGGCCCTACAATCATGGTAAGACTCGATTTTCGTACAACGAGGTTTATATTTTCAAGGACTGCTTCGTTCCCGCCCTGCAATGAGAATGAAGCATTTTCAATCCTGATAGCCGGACTTGCCTCTGCTGCTCTGTCGTGTAGGAAGTCCGTCATCTGGATTCCTTGTAGTTCGATATCATCATCTTTCATTTCACACTTGGAATTGCTATCCTGAGGAGAGGAGGCAACAAGGCGGTAGTCGTTCCTCTTGGTGCGTAACATAAAATCCTGAATGCGTCCCAAACAAGCTAAGCCACCAATAAGAGTAGGATAAGCCGCAATGATGTTCACCATTGGACTTGAAACAAGGGCAACAATGGATAATGTAGTGAAAGCTTCGGCAACGCTTATATTTTGGCCGCCCTGGCTCCAAAACACAGTAGCAGCAATGATCAGGATAGGGGTTAGTTGGTCCGAAAGGTTAGCTGCGATAATATATATCAGTAAAATATAGGATGCTTGATTTGAGCTTTGCAGATTATACCTATCATATTCATCCATACAATGAATAGACGGAAAGTCTTCGAGGAGTCGACTTCAGAGACACGAAGAGACTGGATAAGATGGAAGATGCGATCCTCGAGTCCCATCATCTTGATCCCTTTAATCTGATCTAGAATGGATGAAGTCGTCGAGACTCGTTCCTGCACTTTGCGATTCCATAATACTCTAGCCGGCCCCATCCCTCGAGCAACTCTAGCAGTCGCAAGGCTCGATACTGAAAGATTTATCGTCAGAAGGGTTGAAGACTTAGCCTAGAGAGTTTCACGTACAAATAGTAGGCACTAGTACCAGGAAGCAAGCTGCGCCGACTTGTCGTTGTAGCAGATATACGCCTAGGCCTAACTCGATGACGCTAGCCCAGATGTCGTGAATCTTCTGTAAGCCGCTGGCGACTCCGTCCACATCAGTACTCATCAGAGTTACAGCAGCAGAGTCCTTGGCTTCGGACGCCTCCAGATCCATGACTTTGGTAAAAATCAGTGTTACAAGTCCACCACGAACAGACGTAATCAAACGGTAAGTGTGATGAGTGTAGTGGCATCTAGAGAACTGTGAAAATAGGCTTAGAAAAGGCTCTTAAGTTTAGTAACAAAACATACAGCGAGTCCAAGATATACTAGAGCCGTGGCCCCAACGAGACCTCCCACCGTACCCTGGGGGTGATTCGACTTTGACGTCCCGACAACATCGACGATTTTATTTATGAGAAAGGGCTGGGCGAAACTGAAGCCGGTGTAACACAGCCTCGGTATGACGGCCTTCCAGAAATCACTCTGGAATGCAGTAAATGTCGCAAACGCTAGGCAATATTTCCTGGCTTTATCAACTGGTATTCAAACCAGCGTGAATAAAGATCATAACGGCGGGCTAGTAATTCTGACAACATACCACATTTCCATGTTTGATCCAGTTTCGAAGCAAGGCGATGAGAGTCTAGATGGTGGTCAAGGCTATACAAATCATCGACTTGGAGGAAAGAATAATAGCCCTTGCTGAATGTTGAATTCAACCACCAGAACGCAGAGCGGTTCCACAAGCCACTCGAAAACTCCTTGGACGTCTTGAAAATAGCCGGTCCCCGTTTGGGGATTTCTTCGAGCATAAGGACTAGAAGCTTAGTTGCAAGGATTGCTGTGGTGACTGCACCGATAGCATCTAGACTTCCCCGAAGGAAGAGTGAGCGGACATAGGCAATGTCAAGAAGGATAGTAATCGACAAGTAGACGCTAAGCAGCAAAGATGGCGAGTAGGAGTAGCGATGCTCTGCGTAGAGCAGCGAACCTATGACTATGACATCAGCGACCGAGAGAGAAGCAGCTGCTACCGCGAATTGAGTAAGTGCAGTCGACGAGATGCTCCATAGCGCCAAATTCGTCAACTGAAGCCCAAAAAGGATAAATACGGCAATCTTCCTGTGTTAGCAGCAGCGCAGCATCCGATGTTGGAAGCCTTACGAGCTTGATCCAAAGCAAGGTGCTCGCCTCAAAGCTTGGCTTTCTCCGGGTCAGAACATTAATCCGGAAAAGCGAGGCAGTTAGCAAGATTGCCGATGGGCCAATTGAGAAAATACTTTGCTCAAAGAGGAGGGTAAAGTCGAAATGCCCTTGTAGTTGGGGGCCAAACGTAGCGTCCGCGGTCGCGTTCATGGCAATAGTGAGGTAAGCTTTTAATAAGGGACAAAAGTCTTGGAAATATCTCAAAGCATTTCAAAACGTTCAACAGTAAAGGGGCCTTGGTTTATTATGAAAGAGGGACGAGTCATGTGATGGTATAAACATTAGTGCCAGCATTTGAAGATGCCGAGCACCGAATTTCAGAAGACTCATACTATTCTAGATCTGTAAAGTGGCTGGCGCTAAGGCATATACAAGACTATCACCATTACCAACAATATACTCCGTATGTTATTATCAGATGACGCGTACTACCAAGAGTATTTGGGCGGCCCAACAGGGCTGCCCTCCATGTTGTAGTCGAATGCTCGTGGGCCGAATCCCTGGCGATCGGTTAGACCATCCGGAAGAAGTTGGTATTCTCCGTGCACCTAGTGGCAGCGTAGATCCGGACCCTTATCTAACACCAGTCATACTCCACCGCGAGGTGCAAGGGTCTGTAATAATATGACACCCAACCATGTAGCCCGCCATATGAATGATTCGAAATATTGTCAAATTAGGTGTATTCCTACGTTCTCAAATAGTGTATTTGGGTATTTGTATAAGTTTGTCCCGTTGAAAAATAGTTTCTTTCGCTTTTTTTTTTCTTTCTTTTTTTGTACTAATTTATATTTCTATGTCTATTCTTATTTTTTTTTTTCGCGTTCTTCTACGCGAATACCAGAGTTAAACTTGGGTCTGTATAGTATTTCCACGTAGGTCGCTTACCAGCAGGTTGTCGCCGAAGGTTTACACGACGTATAGAAGTTTCAAGCTCCTATTGGCCTTGTAAAATTGGCTCAATCTCGCGGTTTCCGGTCGCCCTACTTTGATGAAGTAAAACAACAGAGATTTGATCGGACAAGATCACATTTTTCCGATCATTAAGCGTCCAATCATGTTCGTGTTTAAGGCACTAAGAAAGTCGTTCTGCTATCATGCTCTTTGTCAATCTAGGCTTCCGAGTTAGGCTCGTCTTTTTTAAGCCAGCGTTTCGAAGAATCCGACACGAAGTCATAGTAGATATATCAATTCCTTACTTGCTACAAGATCAGCACAAGATTTCTCTCGATTTAGTAATGATAAATGGTAGTGTGTGTAGTCGGTTGTTCTCTATATTACTAGTGGAACATAGGATGGGACGTGCGCTGCTACCTACTTTTGTTATCGACCTCTGTATACCGACTCTCCAAGGCCCATACAGGAAAATGGCTGTACCCTACCATAAACGTATCCTAGCTCTGGACAGCTGTATCGCTAAGCCAGCATCTCTCAACGGTGATTATGTTGTTGCTGATGCTCATTTCCCTCCTGGGCCTCTGTTCTGACTGTTCCAACTCTATCTCCACCCAGCCCAACGGCCGCCCTGGTATTCATCTCATCAAGAGCCACCCTCGACATGAATGCCATCTGGCAATGTTTGATGTGGCTTTCCCTGTCGTAACGATGCTCGACCTCTAAGCCTTTCTGCCTCATCCTGTACTCTTTTCGCCAGTAGAACGAGCAGTGGCTCACATGCCACCCGAAGGTGGTCCAGAACTGAGCCTCTTCCAGCGGCTTGTCAGCCAACGCTGACACTTGCTGGAGTGTGAGCAGTTCAGTTCCGTTTCGATCAGCCCAGTACAGCCATTCGCCGCCCGGACTGGCCTGGTTGAACTCGGCCGTTAGCTCGTCATCCCGGCACCGTGGCGGAAGCCACGACACGGAGAGGGCGTCGTATTTGCAACCCATAGCTACGGCCTCATCTACAGTTGCTCCACAGTCGCAAGAGATAGCCGTGACGGCTGGAAACTTCCCCGCGATGAAAAATGATGTGAGGCCATAGAGACCTAAGGCGACGAGTATGATGTTGCACGGTATCACGACGCAGTAAAGCAGCCAACGTGTCACGCGTGACCTTCTCTGCCTTTGGATACTGACTGGCGAAGTATCGTTGGGAAGTTGGTCATATTTAGGTTTGGATCCGCGAAAGAGCGTCATAGTGAAAAAGTTTTAAGCAAGAGCCAGCAAAAACAAACAAAGATTGGTAGGCCTCCAGACAAGAAAGTAAATGAGTGACGCTTAAAACATTTGAATGTTCCAAGGTTACCATGTTAGATAGGCCCGCTAACGGTAAGTAGTATGTAATACCGAAGGGGTAGCTGTGCATATTCCGAGCTCCATGTGTTCTATATTCGTATTTCCTTATCACCTTCTTTGTCCTAGCAATCTAGTATTCCTTTTCTGTATTGAAAATACTGGTATATCTGCTGTTAATTTCAATCCGCGTAACCTAGCTAAGCACCTCCTTGATTCAGGTACTTGGATGCCTGCGGCTAGACTTTATGGCGTAGGCTATTGTCCAATTAATTAATAGCATCTTGCAATCATATAATATAATGTTGGTATTAGAGACGGCCTTGCATACACGTAAAATTTTGCGCTTGCCACTTCCCAGATTTTGAAAGCTCGAACTAATTCACTCGTGGCTTAGTTACTAGCCGATTGATCATCTCGCAGCAATACGATGATTCTCTCATACACACTAGTGATGGTCTTGCATATTGTACTTTTGTGCTTATCGCTTTCTTGGACTTGAAATGACTGTAGAGGTAGTACTACTGCGAAGTCCGATGTAAGCTGGAACTAGTTTGCTAGACAAGTTGGAAGCGGCGTTCCATAATTTGACCATATCTGTGGCGTAGTATTCCTATCCCCGCTTCTACTTTTGAGGAAGGATAGTGGGATGTAACAGCACTTCGCACTGGCTGATAGGAGCGTTAAGGTTACATCGTGCTTCCAATTTTGTGAAATACAGAGTCGAGATTGGGAATGGAGACCCCCAGGCTAAGGGAGGCGGGAAGAGATAGGGCAAATACGGAGTACAGATGACTGCTTTGACAGGGGTGTTTCTAGCTTTAAGCTATGGAAGGATGAAACCGGCGTCGATTGTCAATTGATATCTGTAAGTAACAACACTGTGTCATCGATTGCCAACCTAGACTCAATCCCTGGTATGCGCAATAGTTCGTCATAGCGTACTAAACAAGGGTAAAGAAATCATATACAAATTAATGCAGGTTCAGGTTTACTTATAAAGGCCTGTTCCCTAGACCTAGACGCTCTCGTAATTTTCTCACTCAGAAGCATCCTTCGTCAACAATTCTAAAACATTACGCCATTTTTAAAACCAATATGTATTTGACGACCATTTTCTTATACGCGGCCGCTGTGTCCGCTCTTCCCACTCTTAAAGTCGGCCAGGTCGATATGGCTAAACGCAATGGTGATGAGACCGAGGGGGCTCTGTACCCCGTCACTTGGACCACGAAGCGTGATGACGAGGAGACCGAGGGAGCTCTGTACCCCGTCACTTGGACCACGAAGCGTGATGACGAGGAGACCGAGGGAGCTCTGTACCCCGTCACTTGGACCACGAAGCGTGGTGACGAGGAGACCGAGGGAGCTCTGTACCCCGTCACTTGGACCGCGAAGCGTGATGACGAGGAGACCGAGGGGGCTCTGTACCCCGTCACTTGGACCACGAAGCGTGATGACGAGGAGACCGAGGGAGCTCTGTACCCCGTCACTTGGACCGCGAAGCGCGATGATGATCTAGAGAAGACAAAATAAGCTAGTCAAGGTATAGTATTCTAGCCTTCTTATCACCCAACCCGCGGTTTGTTACTAACGACAGATACAGCTTGTGAGACTTCTATTAGAAAGGAGAAGGGGGGTGGCAACTATGAACTAATAAGAGTGGTTGCCAGCACTCAGTACTTTATGTGTGTAGCTAGTCAGTCCTGATCCCAAGGAGAGGCTCGATATTGTGGCTCAATTCTAGAATGTCAATTATTGCAGATATGAGTTTGACCCCAATAATAGACCTTGTATGGCCGGAGCCGGGGAATTACTCACTCTGCCAGCCGCCACAATGTTCATTTAGCATACAGCTAGGTGGCTGAGTTGAAAGCCCGGTATATCACGGTAAAAGTCTGATATATCAACTAAATCCCGCTTGGGACTTTTCTTAGCCCATTTATGCAAACCTATAATACACTATACGTTATGATATGTTGGTTCTATTCATAATAAAAGAGTGCTATTCAATGAGAACCGAAGAAAGAAGAAAGATATAAGAGAGAGAAAGGGAGAGAAGAATAGAGACCAGAGTGAGATTAAATACGTAGAGGCTTAGGCAGAACCATCCGAAACCATCCGAAACCATTAATACCCTAGAAGTCAGGCCGCGACAGTCACGGTCGTGACACACATCTCATTTCTCTTTTCCTCTCATTATAAGCCTACGTATATTATACCATCGAGGACGGATTTGTCCGGTGGGAGGACTTGCACTCTCAAGTTTAGCCCGCCCCATTTTTAAGACTTCCGGCCGGACTTGCACTCCTCCCGGGTGGGATCGACACGGTCTCGCCCTCTCCGCAGCCCAAAGTTGCTTATTAGTTGATTCTTGATAAGTGAGGTCCTTGCACATCCCCTAATAGCTATCTCATGACTAGCTCGCTAAACTTATATTATTGCTACGGAGGGATACGGAGTCCGACAAGAGTACTATGTACTAACGTGGGCGCGCAATCAGTCTCTATATTTTAGTCCCACTTTCCCCTTTCCCCGGCCAATGTGGCATAAGTTTCTAGCGATGTCCTTAGGCATCCCTAATAGTTATCCTAAGTCTAGCTCTATATACCCCCTAGCTAAATTTATATTATTGTTACGGAGCGGTACGGAGTCCGATAAGAGTACTATGTACCAACGTGGGCGCGCAATCAGTCTCTATATTTTAGCCCCACTTTCCCCCTTTCCCGGCCAAAGTGGGACAAGTTTCTAGCGGTCAATTGGGCGATCGGTCCGGTCCGGACCGTTGGGAATTCCAAGTTATATTTCCCCACTTACTGATCAGGTTAATTAGTTTGTTCCGTGTTCCCGAGAGTTCCAAATTGTTTCTATCGCTATTATTGCGATCCTGGGTATTCTTTTTACACTGATGTGTGACTGTAAGTATCCACCCAATTGGAACCAACGAGCAGACTCAATGACACGTATTCTTATCACTCAGGATGCATTCAGCTATTTAAGAAAGTGGATAGGTATGCAGCTCAACCTGCTGGGTTGATCCTGTAATCTGTATTATAGTGGGGTATAGTACGACCGGGAATGGATGACGCGCTCAGCGATAAAAACCCTGCTGATATTAATTAGGCACAATCCTACCTACATTGGTCTAGTGTTACGAATGTTGGTAATTAACTAGGGTGTAAGAAAGTGAGGGAGGTAGAGCCGATAGAAACTCGTTCTACGTCCGAAGTATTTGCCTAGCTGCATATAACTCAGTTAAATACGCTATGCACTATGACTCTATCTATGCCTCTCCATCTGCGCTGATATTTGAATGCTAACACCTCTCAAATTGAGTCTGCTATTTCAGGTATCAGTGCATGATTTTATTTTATCCAGCCCAACGATGGATACATCTCCTAGGACCTCTGTCGAGAAGCTCATCCAGCATCCAAAGTCACCATCCTTAGATGAATCTGAGGGGTCGGACTGGGCAAAGGAAAGCCAACGTGAGGGACCAAGGACACGGCGTAGGGTACTTGTTATTTCCCTGATTGTTATATCATTTCTTATCAATATTGCACTCGCCATTGTTGTGTACAATGCTCCCCAAGGGCAGAAGTCTGATGCAGGACAGGGACGGGGTAATTTTACTCTGCCATGTACGCCCCTCGGCTTTTGGGATATCTTTTTCCTTGAAATCTGACTTTATCAAAGCACCGGCCGACACTGCCATCTCAAAAAAGTTGGTGAAATTCCAAAACGGCATCAGCAGTGATACAACACTATATCAAGGAATGCCGACCACAGAAAACAACCGACTATGGAAGGAACTTTATGCTCGTGAGCTTGTCTGGTACTCAACAAACCTTGTTAGCTTTATACTGACCCTATGTCTAATCAAAGACGAAATGACTCGTATATCCTACGAGGAAGCCCTTCAACTCCCCAACAAGACATCACCCGAGGCACCGTATGAGGGGAGCGGCTATCTCATCGTTTTGAATGTTTTCCACAACTTGCACTGCCTCGATTCGATACGGAAGGCATTATACTATTTTGCAGACCCCAAATGGACCGCCGAGGATAACCCATATATACACATGGGTGACGGAGGTATCGATTCGATGCTACAGGCCATTGGCAAAAATATGGGTATCACCCACGTCGACCATTGCATCGATGCCCTGAGACAACATCAAATGTGTTCTGTGGATATAACGCCGAATGTCTTTCAGTATAGCCCTAAAGACTTTGGCATACGCGCAATGGCAAACGTTGTACACGAGTGTCGCGACTTCGAAAAGGTAGAATATCCGCTCAAGTATGCAGTTCTTGAACCCGATCACTAACCTTTCACACATTCCAGATTAAAGATTGGGCGAGGAACCGCCGGGCACCGCCTTTCAAGGGATTTGGCGATGGCGAAGCCGTAGGAAAATGCGCGTTGAATGATCCCCCAACTTGCCTATATGACTAGACAAGCAGGTCTTAATGTGTCGTCCCGAAAGATTTGCAGGATTTGCATTACTCGGTGGCCTTGGGCCGCTCCGAGGGAGTTGCTTCCTAAGGCCCAGGAGACCCATCGAGTGACTCTGGGTGCTCCGGGAAAGGGATTTCTGATAGAAAGCTGGTGTACAAACAATTTATGGTCAATCAATCAATCAATCAATCAATCAAAGTTCAATTAACCTGTTGCAGTCTAACTTGTTGCGTATGACTATGCAGGCGCTTCATCCAACTGAAGCAAGAACTCGAAGCCAAACGCCGAGTTGGAACCACATAGTGCATCCCATAGAGTACACAGATGCTGACCGTAAAGAGTGCGGAATCAGCCCATTCCTATAACCCATAAAACCCTCAAAACCCGTAAACACATACATAAGAAATTAATATATAATGATAGATGTGGAGTTGGAGTGCACCCTCCACCTTCCAACCCCCACTTCTCTCTCTCTCTCTCTCTCTTTCTCTGTACCCTCCCCTGCCTCAGTTTCAATTGATGGTGACGTTGTCCTGGCCATTCAACTGGCGTGATTGTCGACTCTGGCTGAGTTCTCGTTTCACAGCATCATTTGTCGTCATTGGCTAATACCCATCGTCTTCCACACCTAGATCCATTGCCGCGAGGCCTGTCGGTTCGTCGTCGTCGTCGTCCTCGGGTGTTATATACTGGAACTGCTGGAGTAGACCTGTTCGGTGCATGAAGTAGACCACGTAGTGGGTGGCCTGCGAACAATTTATGGTATAGATGACCAATGTTGACAACTCTAACTAACTAAAATGACAAAACCCGCTATTTCAACAATCTGTGCGGATATCGATGACTAACTGTTATATAAACTTCTGTACAGCAGCAATATTCGTCCTGAAATATTGGCCACAGACAGACGTCATTCCTCTCGCGGGATTTATCACTATGTTTCTGGTAGTCTCCGCCCTCACAAACATGTTTCACGTGAGAGGCTATGGCTATATCGAGTATTATACGTCTTTTGTGAAGTGCGTTGCAGTTGTCTTGATGATATTCTTCATGTTCATCATGATATCAGGAGGAATACCAGCAACAAACGGTCCAATCGAGTTCCGATAATGGAAGAACCCTGGCGCTTTTAATAATGGAATAAAGGGTATTGCTAAAGCCTTCGTACAGGCGGCGTTTAGCTTCGGCGGTGGTATGATACCCGAGCACAAATCCAAGGAGAATATACTGACTGAATCTAGGCGAGCATATTGCTGTTATAGCTGGCGAAGTAGCCGATCCACGTCGCACTATCAAGAAGACAGTGCGACTCGTTTTCTGGAGAATGTTTACCTTCTTTGTGGTTAATTATCTGGCTTGTCGGAATGTGTGTGCCATCCAATGACACTAATCTTGTTAATGCCAGCGGGACCATGGGAAGCCCCTTTATCATTGCAATCAAGCGGGCGGATGTTTATGGTCTAGCAAATTCCATCAACGGGTTCACCTTCCTTAGTGTTATTAGCTGTGGCATTACCAGTGTCTATATCGCAAGTCGAAGCTTGACAGCACTCTCTGACCTGCAAATGATCCATTCCTTCTTCGGAAGAAAGGACCTGCAGGGTCGGCCCTATGTATCCCTAATAATCAGTTTGGGACTTGTTGGTGGGCTGGGCTATCTTAACTGCAACAGTGTAGGCAGTTTGGTATATAGTTAGTTTTCTGCCTTGGTAAGAACATCAGAAAACGGATTTGTCTAGTGAAGAGGGATTAACAATTTTATTCAGGTGGCAATAGCAACCCTCTTCCAATGGGGTTCGATTTATATTGCTCATCTTCGCTTCCGGCAAGGCCTTCGTGCCCAAGGCAAGGATCTAAGCACCCTCCCATTCAAAGGTCTTCTCACCCCATGGTCGCAATACTTCGGTCTCATCATTGTGCTGCTTGTCTTTGGTTGTGAATTCTACCTAGCTTGCTGGCCGTTTGGAGAAAAGGGTTCAGTGAAGAGCTTCTTCTCTGCTTATCTCGCTGCTCCTTTGTTCTTCTTTGATTATTTTGTATACAAGGTGAGTGCCTCCAGATTGTGGTTGAAGACCGAAAATATCTGACTTTAGCAGTGGTATTTCAAAACAAAGATAGTCAAGCCAGTCGACATGGACTTCGGCCCTGCTAGAGCCTTTGATGAGCAAGATCTTATCAATGCTATTGCAGCGGAAGATGCGGAGCGGGATCCAGAGAAGAACAAGCGCCAAACCTGGACGAAACGTGTTCTGTACATAGTAATAGGATGAGGGAAGCAATCAACAAGGATATTAGTTCTATGTATCTCAATTTGGAATACTTTCACAGTGATGAAATATTATACGCATCAAACTCGAAATCACCATTTGACCAATCAGGGTCTAAGAAAGCCGTCATATCATTCAGCTCCGGATTCGTAAAGCCTTCTGTGCCAGGTGTGAAATGCGACAACGGACTAAAAGAAGACAGGTCCACATTTCCACTTGCAGACTTGTCCTTCTTTAGTGACTGCGTCCAGTCTTTGAACTTCGAATAGGCAGAGACGGAATTCTGGTCGCTTTTTGATTGCGAAATGGAGTCTTGTTCGGGAATGGTTAGAAGCTGGCTGATAGCTGCTTCGATAGACTCGAGGTAAGATATTTCGGATTCTGTAGAGCATCCTCCAACCATCTGACGTATAAGACTCATTCCACGGTGCAGACCATCTTGGAGTCTCTGCGACTTCCCTGAGTTGAGGCTTTCTGCAAGGATGACTAGAATAGCCGCACGACAAGCACCAAATTCATTGTAAGAAGCGCGGCACAAACCGACATGGTCGGATAAAGCTTGTAGAGTATTTAGAATGTCCAAAGCACTTGATACGCAGTCGTCCACCAAAACTGACCGACGAACCCGTCCTGGATCATGGTCTGCACCAACTACAGGTTCACTCTGCTTTTTTTTGTCATCGACAAATATAAAAGCACGGCCCATGTAGACATATATAAGCAGATAGCAGAGTCTGAGATGCGAGTTTTGTCGGAAATTTGGACCTTGTGAGCATAAGTCTCGACATTCTTCAGTGGCTGGGAGTGAATCCCACCACTGCTTGATACTCGCCCTCAGCCGCAAGAGCCGCTCTGAATATTCAGACAGAAGCCTTTTCGGACATCTTTTGAATTGTGCACTATTGAAGCATCAGTATGTCGTTGATGAACTGTTTAACTTTGCCGAGCCACTTACAGTGTTTCAGAGATCTCTCCCAAGTATGAAATCAATGTATGGAACGCGGTTAGGTTGGCAAACCGTGGCGACTCAAAGGTAGGGCAGTCCTTTGGCATATCGGCGTTTATCTCCGATCGCGCGATTGACATAGGGCGTCCATGCATGATACTGATATATCTATGAAGTAATGGTTAGCTTTTCTCTAAAATGCCCTCTGGGATATCATACCTTTCAACAGTGTATGCTGTCCAAAATAACCGATTTCTGACTTCAATAGTCCTAGAGTCACAGTTACCCCCTTGATATTGGCGATGCATCCCATTTTGAATCGCCATCTTCATTGCAAGACCGTAATAGGTGTATGCAAGCCCACCCGTGGAAACAGGCAGTGAATATGTAGCGAGAAGTAGGAAGACCTGTACACTTTCGTGAGAAGCAACTAAAAGGACATCAGGAATAAGCTTGCATGCAGCGTGGTAGAAGACTAGCCCGACAGAGTCCTCAGAGCACAGGTTGAGTTCTTCGGTGATCTCTGAATCGGGCTTTGGTTTTTCATCCTCCATATGGGCTACCTGTGTTCCAATAGCCAGAACAACCAAAACAGAGCATACCCAGGGAAAATCAATGGCCGTATATGTAGTTGTTGAGCTATAACAGAGGGCTACTTTCTCTTCAATCCATTTCCGCTCCATGTAAAAGGAGTTTATCTCAGCATACTTGAAGAACATGTTGATAAGAAAGTCGGCAATAGGCCTCGGTGGTAAATGCATCATTGTCTCCACCATAATTTCGGGCGAGGATTGAAGCTGGGTTGGTCGCCAGTATTCTTTGACCTGTTGTATATCATGAGACATGCTTGAGCTTTTGCGGGAAGAGACACAAACCCTAGAATCAATCTGATCTATTTGGCAGCTCATTTTACGGCGTAATTTCTGGGAAAAGTTCCAGTGAGAAAATTCCCCCGAGTAATGCGCCATATTATTTGACACGAAATGAACGTCGAACGACTCGTTGATATCCAGGGCAGTTTCCGGCAGGGTGGTATTCGTCGAGCTTCGTAACTTGTCCGCAATACGACTTATGTTCTCCTCGTCCAAGGACACATCCCCGAGAAAATGGCGAGCAATATGTTCTAGACTTTGTATTCGCCGATTCTCCTCTCTCGGAACAGACACGACGGGAACTGAAGAGGAGCAAGGGGATGTAGTTGTTGGAATGGGGTGGCCTTGAAAATGGCATGATCGTCCTAGTCGCTGACATCTCCAGCAGGGCTGACCACCCTCGCACTTTTCTTTCTGCTTTCTGCATGTCTCGCAACTTTTTGAGAATTGTCAATGTGAGGCGCGGAATGATGCCGAGCAGCAATGTACTTACGCCAGCGAAGCGCGTCTCCGTTCTCCGCGCTTACGCTTCGTGCCATGATTTGGTTCTGGATCAAGAGTCATGGAAATAGCAGCCAAATACAAGAGGAGTCTAGTGAAAGTCAAGAAGGCGGATCTGGAGAGACAGGGCAGATATCCACGGTTGGAGACCTTCGAAGGTTGCGAGTCCTTATCTCCTATCAGACATGCGGGGTTCCAAGGTTTGGGAATAACGGTAGCCAATAGAACCACAGAAGAAGTATATAAGGCCGTGATTGTACCCGTGATAGTCCCCGGGGACTACAACATAGACGAAATAGACAGTATAGTAGACGAATAGTAGATGGATGGTAATAAGAAGGATGGAGTAAATAGAGATGTCTTTAATATCTGATCCCCAGTTTGTTGACGTCTCAGCCAAAGCAGAAAGAACGACACACGTGCCTTCCATTGTCGCATCATACCTGACTTTGTTTACTTTTTTGTCTTCCCACATTTCAACTCTGCTGCTTGACCTTCTCTTTCCCTCTTAAACTCTTTTCTCTTCCCGCAACTGTCTCGTTATTCCTCCCTCATTGCCACTCCACCTACACACGGCTTGAATGAGCCTGCGCGACGCATCCACTGCTCTTCTTTTATCTCACGCTCCATATCTACTTTATTTGACTGGTTCTTAGCTCACAAAATGACAGCTGGAGCTTGTTATTGGAGTGGCAATGGCTCTTACTGCTGCCCTTGCCGTGGTCAAGGACAGCCCGATGTGGCCGAATCTTCGTCGACCTCTTGTCTGGAGTGCGGACATCCACTCAGAAATCATTTTAGAATTGGGTGTAAGTGATCTTTCTCTATGTTGATTTGACTTTAACAATTCTTTAGTACACCCAAGCGATCCTAATGTTAGCCATGTTTTCATACCAAGACACAATACCGTGAGAAAGCTTGCCAATCGCATCCATGAACAAAGAGTGGTCCTTGCTCGTGGGATCCCCGCATCAGGGAAGACATTTCTCGCCCGATCTCTTCATACCTACCTCCGTGGTCAGGGAGTCAAGTCGATCTATATCAAAAGCTTCCCCATTAGTTTAGAGGGTGGCCCCTCCGCATTAGATTATCTGGTCGAGGCCTGTCACATCCAAGGTTTTCCGACATTTGGCCACAGCCTTCTGCGCGACAACTTCGTGTTTCTCATTGACGATGCACACACGACTTACAATAACTCCGAGTTATGGTTAATCCTGAATTCGGTGAACCAAGGTTGCCTCGCGAACGTACCAGGTGCCAGTTTCTGTTTGTTCAGTGCATTCGGTACTCCCGATAGGGGTGTTATGCCACACAACATGGGGAGTGACTTGCTGGTATTCAACAAGCGCCAACGCCTTTTATTGAAAGAGGGGTCTGACGAGGATATTTCACTTTTCTACACCCGAGAAGAGTTCGATCTCCACATGGAAATGCATCTCCAGGCTCGAGGTTCCGATTACGAAATCTGCGATATTTTAAAAGATATCATCTATGGCTTAACTACAGGCCAGCCTAAATTAGTGAATGCATTCATGCTTCTCTGCGACATGGTATGTGATCTGCAAGCATTGCTAGTATTTTCTGCTATATTAAAATTTGCCCAGTGGTACGACGCCTTTTTCAAGGATGATGAACTTGATGAAATAACCCACGATGACTACGAAATCAGTCGATTCTTTCAAGTTCGTGGCCTCCTGGAAGGATGTATCGTTGTGATTTTAGACTTCGCGGGTCTTCCGCTTTCGCCGGAAACCTTCTTCCCTCCTGAACAGGAGTTTGAAGTTCTTCGCCAGGCTCAGCAAATCGATCAGCAAACCCGTGGCGAAGGATTGTTGTTTAACCCACACAGTGAAGCTATGCTGTCATGCCTCACGAAAGGTTGGCTGCACATGGAAGAGACCCGACGAGGAGAATTCAGATGTTACTTTCCAACCTTGTTTCACAACAAGTAAGCGATGTGCTATCTACTCAAGCTCGACATGCGTGCTAATAATATACCAGGCTCGTGGAGTACCTCGTGGGAGTCCAGGATCTTAGATATCCCACTCCGCCTACACTGAACAGAGGGGAACTTGAGTTGATGTTGGGCATGCGAAACATGACTATCTCCTAAAAGGGGGTTGCCTTGTGAGCGATGAGGACAACGTTCGATGGACATTTGGCTATTGTAGATTTCTCATACTTTCTTTCTGAAGGGGTTGCTTGATTCATTTCTGTGGGCGATCAACATACGTTCCGCGAATAGCCGGCTTATGCTACATCGTCAGTCTGTGTCAATCCTTTACCAGGCTATCAAGTGTGTAATCTAACTTTAGTTTGTGGAAATAATGTAACAATTCAACTTGATTGAAATTTGACCCGAAAACTTTTAGCTTCCAAAACCTTCAAGCCGCTTCGCCCACAGAATACGAGATTGTAACCTCCTCTTTGATCCGAATCTTCGAGTCAGGCAATCTCACGTCATCTCTGTTACCCTTCCCACGTAAGAAGTTCAATGGCCAACCAGGGAAGCTAGTTAATTGAACCTCATCACCGTGAGGGCCCTCTTTTTCGTCTTCAGACATCTGCTGTCTCGAACGACGGGTCTGAGAACCCCCACCATAATAATCCCCCTGTTTCTTGGAACCCTTTTTAATCCCCAAAATAGCCCACCAGCGACGGAACAAGGGTGAAAAGGTTGGTAGACAGGCGCATACAATTCCGATGAAAGGCTCAACGCAAGACCACATGAACACCGGGGCAATTGTCCACGATGGATCTTTGGAATGTGTATGTTTGTATAAGAAAATAACGCGAACGACACCGGCGATACATACGCTGTAGTAATTTTGATCAGCATAGGTTCTGAAATCCCTAGGATCCCATCCAGGGATCGACTCACAAACCACCGAGCAGCAAGATACTAGTAACTGCAACGCGCTGGGATTTGGGCATTTGCAATCTCCAGATGACAGGAACTGGGACACACAGAATCATGACATCAATGACGACAGCAGCAATGCCATTGGCAAAAAGGAATTGAGGGACATCTATACACGTCCCTTCAGCCGTGGGATCCGTGTATTGCTCCCAGAAATATGACGTCGGGCGACATGCGGCCGCCATGGTGACAATGACAGCGACGAAGTAGCCAAGGATGATGATTATGGCGAAACAGGATAACCAGCGCAGGTTAAAGATGCGACGATAGAACATAACAATTGAGCATTTAGTGAGAGTGACCGTTGTCGAGTAAATGAAAACATGTGCGAAAAGGAGCTTCCAGAGAGAGATGAATTCGGAATCAGTAACAGCTTGTTGGTGCCATCCATTTTTGTACTTGATACCTTTACAGAGCAAGAGTCAGTCAAGAAGGTTGAGATGCTGGATATTCTTGGGTTTACTTACTGATGATCACGCATATACCAGTGCCGTAGGCAAACCACTATAAGATAGGTAAGCCACCAGGCGAAAGGATGAGTAAGTACCATTATAACTGTATGCACACTCACCAAAGCAGCAAAGATCAAAAGATCATCAAGACCGAAATTTGTCTGAGATGTCTTTGCACGTGTATATACACGCAAAATAACCGCTAGGGTTCCAATAACCATCAACGTAATGACTGCACCCAGCATCTGGGTTTGCCGGTTCACGGCAAGGTCAATGCCTGGAGGCACAGGTCCAAAATCCCTTGTTGCTTCCATGCCTCCAGGGATTCCCGAATATCTTTGGATATTGGGGATATAACTACATATGTACCTAGGTAGGTATTTACTATTTAAATATCAAACCCCTACATCCATATCGGGCTAGTCTGGCAGCTGTCAGGGGAAATGGTTCCAAGGTTGATAGTGGGGCCCAGGCGACAGGTCTCCCGACGCGATATATCCCGAGATCAAAAAAAGCTCTTCATGTCTAATGCTCTCGTGCCCTGAAGTTGCAGAATCTGAGACTTGAGGAATATTGTGGACACCAGGTGACGTGGCTAGGATAGAAAACTTAAAAGCTTCATGGGATCGAGGCACGGATGTGTATCCGCACACAGCTTACCTGGGTAGGGTAACCCCGATGCACAACCTTACATTAGTCGGCAGAATTTTCAGCCAATTAAAATGAAGTCAAATAAAAACATAGCTGATCCATGGACTCTGAAAGCCACCAGTGGGGGCCGAGTTCATCTATACAAAGCCATTTTCCCTGCCTCTTCGCTTATTGTTGGAAATGATAGGGATCCATTTTGTGGGGATAGTCGCACATTCGTGAGTCTAGATCCAACCTGTTATTAATATAGATGCTAGCGAAATAGTTATCATACGATATTTTGGAAATTACAAAAATGGATCCATGAAAGCCAGCAAACGATAGATCCAAATCTCATATAGCACTTTGTTTTTTCTATATTAGTTATTTCCATCCGAGACAAGCCAGGCATGGGCACTCAAAATGTCCCATTCTGAAAAATATCAAACTCGGAAATTTCCATCCTAGCTCTAGTCTTTTCCCAAATCTCACACTCATTATCAATAATACTTAGAGCCTCATGACGATTTCAGCCATGCCTCGGCAATTACTCGGCGGAGTGCCACAGGTGGGTCATCATCTAGATCATACGTTCGATCTACAGTTTGCTGTCAGAAATAACCTCAACGAGATGCGAACGAATGGCCTTTCCGCGCGGGGTTTCTGTTAATATGGCACCACCGACCTCGCTATGTGGGGATACAAATTGCTATGATGTCCAATATTCACGGTCATCCGCTGGTATAACATAGTGCTGTGACAACCACATTCTAATCGTTTCCCAAGGGCTTGCCACGTGAATCGAATAATGAGGTGTCGCCAGAAGATAGTATCTTTCTTTGCTAAAAATTACTGCTCTAACCACCGGTAAATGGCCATGAGATCAGTAATATGCAATTTGCAGGATTCGAATTCCCCTTTCCGTCACTTCCTTCAGTGCTCCACCCAAAGAAGCGTCCGGGTGAGTTCGGAGACCTTTTGACGAGGCATCTCATTTTTCTTAATTTCCTGGAAATCAATTACATGATCTAGGCCTGGTCATTAATATCTCGCTGCCGTAGATAATACCAAAAATGAAGCTCTTGCAATGTTCTAAGCGGGGAGCCGCTTTACCCGCCAGGCCAACTGAGACACCATACTTCCAAGTGGAGACAGTGAAGACTGATAGTTCCCAATTACTTTTAAGAGGCATGGGTAACCCGTTCTCTATTGTCCCTGGAGGATCCATCGACGCGATACAACTGGGGTCGAATGGTACGATTTTCCCGGGAAGACAGGAAAACAGCAGCAAGGCGTGACAGTTTTCCGGATTTGGAGTAAGCAAACAAACGTGTCCAAAAAGTATATATCTTCCTTCTCTATCTTTGTCGGAGTATGGCTGACGTTAACCAGTTCATTTTGATGTAGGGTTTGGTGTCCGTAACTATTACTTGTCTACTACAGAACTTGTAGTCAGTTCAGTTATCCCCAAGTTATTTTTTTATTAGTCTCGTGAACGTATACCTTTGATTATTAAATACTATCTACCATTGATGTCGACGAAGTGCTAATGAAACCATATTACAAGCTGTCTATTGGTGCTGGAAGAGCAAATCTTGTCTTTATTTGAACAGCAAGATAAAATACTGACTATCACTTCTAATTTATAGCCAGATGACGAATGAGACGAAGTAATATTTTAGTTCACATTATGTGAAGACTCCATCTAAATAATAACCCAACTTTAGATTCGATGAGTTAGGCGGGCATTGCTTGCTTATATAGGCAATTATCAGACCCGCCGTCGACCCCTGGATCTATATATATTCTTACTTCTGAGACTTTTGTTCCTTTGTTGTCATGAAGCTATGCAAATGGCTTCATGGCAGCAGTAGTGCTCTTCATCTCTATATAATTAAATGGCATTGATCAACCAGGCTAGTTCTACGGGTATACCCCGCGATGACTCAGAAGGTTAGGGTTAAACCGGGTCTCCGGTTAATATAAGCTCAAATGACAAGGGCAACCAACTATGTTTTCAAGAACATCAGTATTCTTTTTTCACCTCGTTTGCACCTCATTCTCACGCATCAGCCTTCACACACATCTTTTTGCTCACAATTTCAACATCACACATTCACCCCAACCATCGAAACTACGGGCTAGACTGCCATCAAGGATGGAACCTTCTTTAACGCCCATGCAGGTCGATGGAGGCAATCTAGCAACCTCAAGAACTCGTCTGTATGTACGACAGCCACCAGCACAAGAGCTAAACTAACGCAGCCGCAGACAACCAGCCATCATCATCATCGCCTCGACGACCCTAGTCTTTACAGGATGTGGAATAAACTTCGCATTCGGTGTCTTCCAAGAACTGTACGATTCCATGTCAAAGGAGCCAAACACGCCATTCACCGGCGCAACACCCGCGCAAATTGACCTGATCGGTACTCTCTCAATCGCACTGATGACAATCGGCGCTCCATTCGCAACAGCGTGGACAAAGCAATACCCCCCTCGATATGTCATCTGGGCTAGCGGAATAATCCACTCAAGCGCTCTACTTTTTGCAAGTTTCAGTCAACATTTGTGGCAATTCATTCTCACTCAAGGCGTTCTTCTCGGCATGGCCACGTGTCTGACTTACATGCCATCTGTAACCGTGGCACCCACCTGGTTCACACTGCACCGCGGACTAGCAATGGGGATAATTCTTGCAGGAACCGGAATTGGCGGTGTTGCGTGGCCGCTGGCTTTTAGATACCTCATTCAGTCTGTCGGATTCCGGAACACACTCCGCGTGACAGCTGGAATCTCTTTCGTACTCATTTGCGGTTCGGGGGCATTTATACGCTGGCCTGCTAGCCAAATCACTCGTATTCAAGCCGAGAACGCCGCTTCTTCCCGTTCTTCGACCTTCTTCCGCCTTCCCTTGGTTGACTGGCGCGTCGTCCGAAGCCGCAAATTCGTCGCTCATGCTCTGGGTGCAGCGCTACAGTCCGCTGCGTACTATACACCGGTGTTTTTCTTCGCGTCTTTTGCGCGTACACTAGGTTATTCACAGGCAACATCGGCAAACTTCATTGCCATCTCGAATGCTGCAAATGCTATAGGCAAGGTCGTCATTGGTCATGCAGCTGACCGTATGGGAAGACTCAACACCCTCGTATTAACGACCCTCATTTCAGCTGTCTCGGTCCTTGCGTTGTGGCTTCCTTCGTGTCTATCCTCCACGCAATCTACCGGGAGCACACTGTTCATCACTTTCACAATCTTCTATGGCATCTTTGCATCAGCATACGTCGCTCTCTTCCCGACAAGCCTGGTCGAGTTGTTCGGTGTACAAAACTTTGTCAGTGTCAATGGCTTTTTGTATATGGTGCGAGGTTTTGCAACATTAGTTGGAACCCCAGTTGCGGGTGCACTGATCCGCGGAAATCACGAGAAGAGCGTTGGTCCGCGAAGCTATGAAAATACCAGCATTATGGTCGGCGTATTGCTAGTTGTGGCGACGTTAGCTGTGGTTTGGGCGCGACTTGAGGCTACACTTACTCTTGATGCTGCAGTGGGGCGCAGAATGAAGTGGTTAATGTAAATATTCTTGCCAAGCAGAGGTTGAAGGAAACATATTATTATGAGAAACCTCCCAATGTGGTAGACTGCACATTAGCAATATTTACGATTATCAAGCAGTCAAATTTAATAAAATCTCCTCTCAGTTCCATCATATCTAGCATCTATTCTAGGTCTAATGCTTCTGTAAATGCTAAGCTATACGCTTATAAAATATTCTTCCTTAACTGGAATTATACCCTTACTGGTTGCCCTCTACCTCTACCTCTTCCAGGGCCTAGTATGGGCTGCTCCATTCTCTGCCACCGATTTCTGGTCTCCTCCAGTAAGTCCTGCGGGGTTTTGCTCTCTGCATTTGGTTGGCTCATCAACATAATACTATCCTCCCCGGCAGCCTCCTTCAGAGCACGCATTATCTCATCCTGAAGTCTGATCTTGTTCGTAGTTGTCACTTCGTCATCTTTCCCATCACGGCGTATATGATCATTCAAAAACCCCCGCGCTGCCGTATGAAAGGGCGTCTCCCGGAGACTATTCCGAGCCCGGAAATTCGCCCCATTCTCAATTAAGAACTTTGCCGCTGAGACCTGCCGCAAATTCTGAGCAAAGACGTGCAATGCCGTTTTCCCGTTATTCTCGGCATGATTTATATCGGCACCGTGTGATAGGATTAAACCCAGCAGCATAGTTTTAACCGGGTCACCTTGATGGGAGTGGTACCCTAAAATATGTAGGATGGTACATCCGGAGCCATCGGGGATACGAGGGTCAGCCCTGTATTCGAGTAAAGTGCGGATAACAACCTCAGTGTGTTGGCTATAAGCGCACATAGCAGCATAGTGTAGCGGCGTGGACCCAGTGCTGTCAACAAGGTTGATATCAGTACAATCATGGTCGAGGAGTAGTCGAAGAGTCCCTGTGATTCTGGGCTGCTCATTCAGGAATCTACAATGAAATCCCCCAGGGCCACTAGCTGCCCAATGCAGTGGGAGTCGCCCATCACTGTCACAGGAGGAAATCAGCTCAGGGTTGGCATTGTTGTTATAATTTTGATGGTCCAAAAGCAATTTAACAGCATCAGCGTTGTAGAATAAGCTTGCTAGATGAAGCGCCGTGACATCATACGCGTGACCCCGACCCTTAGCGAATCTAGACTGCAACGGCACCCTAGCATGATGGAAGTGTTGATGCTTAAGGTAGATATCGGCACCGGAATCAATGAGCCGTTGAATTAATCGACCATTGGCCCTTGACACAGCAAGCCCAAGCACACTGTCTTGTACCTGACTTCCGCAGGGGGAGAGATCATTTGGCAAAGGCGGAATAACATCTGTCGCTAAACAGCCCCGGTCGAGAAGGAGATTAATCAACTGATGACCCCGCATAATCCGATTCCGAATCTCTACTTCATCGGCGACTATATCAAGATACATCAGCGACCCCGTAGCCGCAAGGATCGGTGTATCTCCGGAGTCATCTCTCTGGTGCAAGTCTACCGACCCGAACAGTAACCGATTATCTGGACTATCATGGATGTCCAAAATAAAGCGTACCACGTCAATATTTGCCGCGCCGCATGCGTCGAGTAGCAGACGGAACTTGGGATTGAACCTCTTAATAACCTCTGGGGCCGCAGCGTACACCTCCAAGATGATATGAAGAGCCTCGGGGCTGCCGTACGAGGCCGCATTGAACAAGGTGTCCTCCAAGTAGGGTGTCCCAGGGGCGATGATATCGTTGGGAGAGCATAAGGTGATAAATTGACGGAGTTGAGGGAGGTCGTTCTGCTTAATGATGTTCACGAGGCAGTTTCTACGCCTGCCAATCATTTGAGAGGGGGATTCTGGGAGGTCCAAGGGGTCTGAGATCGGAGAATCGCTCTCTGCCATGATACTTTGTTGTCCTCCTTCTCTTTCGTGTTATGTTTCTTCTCATGCAAGCGGTTCAATTGTGGAAAGAGAGAGTGTGAGAGAAAGGGGAAGAGGGAAAGAAAGCAGACGGGGAAGATGAGGGTTTCAATTAATGTTCCAAAGGCGGGGTCCACAACGGGAATTGATGGTTGTCGAATACCATTGAATACTCGTATGTCATCCATACCATACTTTGTTCGAGCGTATATAGGAAATGACCAGTTAATGGATCTCACAACGACATGGTCCTTGCTTGTTTTCACGGGGTAATCGTGCCCGGTCTTTTCATGAGTTTTTTTCAACCTAAAGAGAACTATGTAGACATCAAGATGGTGTGCTGTTGCGCTGGTGAATATGGTCAGGTGACCCCTCAGTATTAGTGCTAGGTTCTTCCTTCGTTTCCTCTCCTTGATAGCCAGTACGTTATATATTCTTCTCTATTTCTGTCCACCTTTATCCCTATGTAAGATCCCTGTTATGATTTCGTTGAGAGGTGGCCATGGAACCGCTCCTGTTTGGTCCGAAGTATCTAATTGGCACAGATGAGAGGGATATCAATATCACTAGAGATTCGGTTGTTGACAAAAGTCAGAGCAGTAACTTCGCCGTTGATGGTTGCATTAAATGTAGGTCCGTAGATGGTATCCACCTAAGTTCAATTGAAGAGAGGAAGAGAGAAATAAGTAGGAGGGTCGTCAGTAGTAAGCCAAACTCACCATTTTGCTTAAAAGAGAGCCTGTGGTAGTCAAACAAGGGGTCTCCGATGCTCCGATTCCTCCGACACTTCCGCTACCTAGGGAAAAAGGTATAAGACGGCGGATTATTGCATTCAAACTCAGGATTTGACATTATCTATCTCATATCCTAGCGTTCTGATTCAATGGTTTCCCCGTTCCGTCTCCCCCGCCGTGCCCCGGTCGCTCCTGTGAATGTGTCGAGAACCAGCTCATGCAGGTTGGCATTGGCACCACAGGCATTTATAAAGCCATCTACCCCAGCATGTTCCTCCGCTCTTTCAAGCAGTCCATCCGGCAATATCGCTTTACCCTCAAGTCGAGTCCAAATTGCACCCATGTCTACAATGCCAGCAACTCATGGCCACAGCCAGGCCTGCTGCAACATCCCTCCTGTTGTTTCATTGGACTATGTCCCTAAGGGCTTGTATGAGGAACTTGGTGGAATGAAAACTTGTATATACTAACCGCTCCTTCAACCTCTTTGTTAAACACCTAGCTAATAAAGACCCAACGCAGATGTGACCGGCCCAGAGGAAGCTACCAGAGGAATTGTCGCTGTTTTTGACATCTTCGGCTACTTTGATCAAACTCTGCAGGGTGCTGATATCCTGGCAACGAGTGATCATCACCAAAAGTACAAGGTGTTCATGCCTGACTGGTTCAATGGCAGCCCATGCCCTGCTGAGTGGTAAGACTTGCTGCACTACTCAACGGAGCGACTGGTCACTAAGCCGAAAACAGGTACCCTCCCAATACTGAACAGAAACAGAAGCACTTGGGTGAGTGGTTTGGTAGAAACATGCCGCAAGGTCCTGCGGCTGCACTGCCTGGTTATATTGCCGCCCTCAAGGCTGCGAATCCTTCTATCAACTCATGGGGACTTATCGGGGTGAGTTGGCTACTGGGATAATAAGTTGTACTGTGTGAGTTTATTAAGACTAACTGGATATATAGTACTGCTGGGGAGGTAAAGTTGCTGAGCTCGTGACTGCTAGCGAGGACAACCCGTTCAAGGTGGCTGCCGCCTGCCACCCAGCGATGGTTGATCCCTCCGGCGCGGAGAAAATTCCAGTGCCGTATATTCTACTGGCATCCGGGGAAGAATCCGCTGAAGATGTCAAGGAATTTCAAAACAACCTGAGAGTGCCTAACCATGTGGAGACTTTTGAGGATCAAGTCCATGGTTGGATGGCTGCTCGTGCTGATCTTTCTAATCCCCGTGTACAGGAGGAGTATAGTCGAGGCTATAAGACTGTGCTGGAATTCTTTGGCAAGCACTGGGAGTAAGTTAGATCACGCTGTAGGTGTTTACACCTTTTTAGAAAATTGCTTGCGTAAATTGAATCTCTCAGCTCATCGTGACACCATCTAACACTATTACCATCACTCCAAACTAAAAAGTAATACCAAACTTTATATAAATAAAAATCTTGGAAGCGAGTTTCCAAGAAATCAAAGGCACAGTATCTCAATAGGACAGAGGATACGGGGCAAGGGTACAAAAGCATAACGAGCAAGCAAGCTCAGAATAAAAATAGAGAGATACGCAATCAAGGTCAATATCGGGATGATAACATGCGCCTATCCTTTGTGTGATGACCAGTTTCAGGGATTCTCACGATCTTCAGGTCCATAAAGTCGTCCTTCTTTCCGACGCCAGCATCTAGTTGGCTTGGGGCAATGTTGATGGAGCTTGCGGCCGAAGACATTCTCACGGTAAGGCGTGTAAGAATATTAATGCAAAACAATACCAAATTCAAAATAATATCACTATGGAATGTTAGCTGTCAGTTTCTCCAACATTACACTGCCATTTAATTAGGGCGGAGTGGATCATGGCGATAGGTGTTGGTGACCATGATCAAAGGAAGGATCATAATAGTGCTCCGATACTAGCAACCGATTCAAATCAGGGAAAGCCAGAAGAGGATATCCAAGGCTGTATAGATCTATGACCCACTCCGGGACCGGACCGGACGATCGGAGGGTCGGAGGGTCGGAGATCAGCTGACTTCTCCTGGAATTTCTACGTACAACACAACATACTCGCTTGCCATTCACAAAACTTCGTCTTTGACTCAAATTGGGCCATTGAATTTGCGTGACTGGAACTACTCATACGAAAGTGGAGTATATTGACATTGATGAGACCATTCGACAATATCATACATAATTTCAGTAAGGAGCCCTTTGATGTCAAACACTCATCCAACACCCTCGATGGAACCAGAACCATTGGTTCCCGAGGCCGATTGTATATCACAATCTCGAACAGCAGCAAGTCGGCAACGGGATAAGCCACAATTATCTTGTAACTCGTGCCGCCGCCGCAAGTAAGAACACCATTCCACGAACTCGTTTTGTGGCCAGAACTCATTCGAGGGTCTATTTCCCCCCTTTTTTGTCCAGATCGCGATGTGATCGTAAAAGTCCATGCTCGTTCTGTTCCAGACGAGGACAGATCTGCACATATAACGATAATTCAGGCATCACAGGAATTTCAAAGCCCCAGCCTGCAGCTGCGGCACCAGGAGTCCACGACCGATTGGTACAGCTAGAGCGACTGGTACTCTCGCTGATGGGTGATTCAGCAAATAAGGGCCAATCTGCCTCAGTTCCAGACCCTGTACGATCGATGCCTCAAGGGACCCCGGCTGTGGGTGCTGTCATGGAACAACCCATCGACGGGCACTCGGAATGTGGCAGCATGCGGATCAGTGAGTCCGAGCTTCGGTATGTTGGTGGTGATCATTGGGCGGCTATTCTCGATGGGATCGCGGATTTAAAGGACCACTTTGATCGTGACGAGCAACTCCGACTAGCCAATACCCCAGATCGGCTCGCAGATGAGCCAGGGCATGACCTTTCTCGACCCAGGTCCGGGTATGCGCTACTCCTATATGGGTGCCGCAGGACGGCATCTCGCGGCGATATTTTGGCTGCTTTGCCCCCGAAGGCTGCTGTTGATCGCTACATATCTCGCTATTTTAACTATCTAGATCTCGTTTCCTCTTGTTCGTACTCCCTTTTGTGTCCTAGATGAATCCGCAAATCCAGTATTGACTACCCTTGTAGCAGTCGTTCATGGCCTAAGCTTTTTAAGAGAGGTCTTTGTTCTCCACGCTGAACACTGGAACATTTTTGCTGACGGAATTAGTATGAGGCATTTTGGACGGATCCATCCAGCGTGCCAATCATGTGGGTTGGTCTTCTTTTCAGCATGATCTGTCTTGCTTGCTTGACTGCGGATGCAATAGATACCGAAGTCGAACATCTGTCACTTCAGATTGAGCTTTATCGAGAGAAGATCGTCCAGTGCCTAGTGCTGGGCGAGTATACTAGAGCGGGACCGTACGTCTTGCAAACGGTCATTAACTACGTCTATGTTGAGTTTTGTCTCCGTGCCGACGCGGATCAAGATACCTGGTATCTGCTGGCGTTGGAAGTAAACCTTGCCATGCGGATGGGCTACCATCGCGATCCCAGTCATTTCCCGGGCATTTCCCCCTTCCAGGGAGAGATGCGTCGCCGACTGTGGGCGACAGTCTTGATGGGCGATATACTTGTGTCAAACCAAATGGGCATGCCACGCATGATCTCCGATTTAAAATGTGACACAGTGGAACCGCGGAATTTGAACGACACGGATTTTGACGAACAGTCGACCGAACTTCCTCCGTCGCGTCCCTTGACTGAAAATACCAATTCCTTAGGTCTGATCGCACGAAGACGCATCCTGGCAGCGCTGGGAACAGTGGTCGATCTCGCAGATGCGGTTGAACCATGTAGTTATACAGAAGTGATGCGCGTCGACGGCATATTCCAAGAAGCAGCAGCCAGTATTCCGCCCCCCTTGCAGATGAAGTCCATGGCTACGAGTGTGACGGATACTCCGCAGATTATCATGTCGCGTTTATTCTTAGGTCATATGGTCTACAAGGGGCTGATTTTGCTTCATCGCCGATTTCTATATACAACTTCGGCCAATACACATTATGATTCAATGAGCTACTCGCAGAAAGCCTGCTTGGATGCTTCGCTAGGTATGCTGAATATCCAACATGTGCTTGATGAGGAAACATGTCCAGGTGGGCAGCTTTATACCATGAGATTTCGAGTGACGTCCATCATGAACCATCAGTTCCTCACGGCTACTATGGTACTCAGTTCCATGCTCCATCGTGGGAAGACACTACAGCGAGAACAAGATATACGGGCGGCCCTTCAGCTTTCCAGGTCCATTTGGATGCGAAGAAGTCCCACTTCCAAAGAGGCAACGAAAGCGGCTGAAATTGTTAGTTTCGTTCTCGCCAAGGCCGGCGATGGTCGCAACCCTAGCCTCACGACTAACCAAGAGATGTCTCACGATGTGCAAGACAATGTTCAAACAAACGCATCTCAGGGAAATGGCGCCAAAGGCACAGGTCAAAATCTGGACGAAGGACTGCTGTTCCCCGACAACATGAATTTATTTGATCGTGAGTCTGAGGTACCGAACTTCATCTATCAACTGATCTGACCATGCGGCAGCCGACCCTTTTGTCATGACTGGTTCCCTCGGGATGTTTACATCGCCCGGCCAGCAAGATCAATACTTCGGGGCAAATTTCAATGGGATCGACAGGCCACCTGACGAGTGGATGGTGATGGATTTGCCTAGTCCAGCATGATCATAGCTGCGACTCAACTACGGACCGTGACCTCGGTGCGAGAAGTCCGTCATACACTGATGATGAACGATGGAGTTTGGTTAGCTAGGGAGACGGGGGACGGAGGAGGGGACAGGGGAAGGGACAGGGGGGAGGTTGGGTTTATAGTCGCAGGTGGAGACCATCACGCCTTCCAGGAATATGATTTGAATTGCCTGATTAGGGAGGCATACGTAGGGAACGACAAGACAAGACAAGACAAGATCATCAATGAATGATGGAAGTGGAAGTTACAATTGTCTCTTACTGATGGCCACTGGGTATGGTGGAACGGTATCACAAGAGAAACAGTTTCAGAGCAGCACAGATGGGTTCAGTATGCAGACTCATCAACGCAAGATCTCCTTGTTTATATGAGTGATATCTGCGACTTTACCGACCAAATAGCATCCCTTGGTCTTTCCTAGTTGTCTTCTTTACCTGCTGTGAGCACACAATAAATGATAAACCGAAAAATACTATTAATTCACTATGATCTTAGAGTCTCACACTCTCCAAACGATCGTCCTCACCTATATTATACGCAAACTACATTTCTACCTAGATATACGTCTTCCAGTTCAGGTAAAAGGGCATATATTTCTAGAACACAAATTCTTGATCTCACTCTAACCCAAGATATTTCCCAAACTTCCAGTCGTAAATCGTAACCCCAATGTCCTCTCACAGCCCGGGAGTCTGTGCCCCCTCCCCGATCCCCATCAACCCACCAGCAAGTCCGTTCATCCGACGGTCCAGCAAATCCTCTTCACTGTCAAGAGAAGCGATACTTCGTCCTCTTGGACGAACTGCACCCGGACTTTCAGGAGCACTATTTGTCTCATCTGGATCGAAGGGGTCAGAGCGACCCGCTCTTTCCAAACATCGGAGCTTAGCGAGGAAATCCTCCTTAGCATTGCGGTCATCTCCCAACGATGTAAACCCGGTAACTCGCGAGGAAGCAAAAGAGGATCGTGATCTCCTCCGACGCGTGCGATGTTCAGACTTTGATGCAAGTGCATCCTCGCTACCAGAAACGGATGTGATCTTGCTCATGCTCATTTCCAATGGTCTGTCGTCGTCACCGGAGGACTCACCAGTGAACTTGCGATGGTGGTTACGTCCCTTATCAGAATCGTTTGCTTCGACTTTTGCTGGGCCAGACCATTTGAGTGAAGTGTTTATATTCAAGGCATTCACATCCTGTTCAGGGTAAAGTGAATCCGCATCAAAGTTGTCGGTCTTAATCTTCAGGGACAGACTCTCCAGCCAGTCCGCGCTGCGATGGATATACTTCCACGCGTCGGGGAAGAAGCCAGCCATCTGCATGAACCCGTGCGAAATGCCAGGGATCAGGGAGATCTCGACGTAGTTTCTCTCGTTGAAAGAACGGTTCGCCCTCTCCAGCCCCAGGTCCTGGCGCTCGCGGAAGTGATGCAGCTTTGCTTGCCGCAGTCTTCCTGCAAAGATAACTGTGTCATCAACCAGAGGATCTCGCTCTCCGGTCATGATGTATGTTTTCGGGAAGCGGGCAAGTAATGCATCTGGGGCCAGGACGGGAGACAGGAGGAAATCGGTGTTGAAGTCTGGGCGATGGTGAGGCCCGATGTATAGAATTATCATCGCACGTGTCATTTCAGGTGTGAGGATGCGGTCGTGGACGTAGGTGATCATGGATGAGACGGCTAGTCTGGTCTTGATTGGCTTGACTTCGTCTTCTGCTTTAACCGCAGGCTTTGAAGCTATGTCATCGTTCTTTTCGAGTTTCTTCTCCAGTGATTTGGCAGCCTGAGTGGCCACATTGGCTCCTTTGTTATCCTTTGCCTTCTCGGGTGGTGAGATAGCGGTTAAATCGTCGACAGAGCCACCTGGCGATGTGAATGGTGTTAGTTTACGATATTGATCCTGTTTCCGTTGCAGAACACCGCGGTTTGTCTGACGGGTGCTCTTCTCCTGAATCAATGACATCTGCTCATCGCTCATCCAGCTCTCAACTCTCATATTCAATGCAGGGTATCCCAAAACCACACCATCTGGTGCCGGGAGCACATGCTCTCCACGCCAACCCTGAGCCATCGCAGACTGCAACACCATTAAGGTCATGCCTACTGCTAGGTTGCCACCGGCACTCTCGCCAGTGACAAGAATCCGAGGACGGGTCTTGCCACTCAGACCCATGCAACGACCGTTCGTAGCAACGATGCTATGATATACATCGTAGCATTCATGTAACGCATAGGGGTATGCAAATTCCGGTGCCTTCTTATAATCAATGCTGAGAATGGGAACCTTGAGTCGCCCGGCCCAGGACAATAGCTTGTCCTCTGAATTTCTAGGACTCATAGCCACGAACCCACCACCGGGCACATCCAGCACGATGAGACTCTGATCTCGGAGCGCACTTAATGGGCCATCGAAATACAACCACGCATTTACTGGATCGGTGTAAACAGATTGCGCTGGGCGAGGAATACGAATCGCTCGGGCCGGGAACCGAGTCATTCGTGGCCGTAGCAGTTTCGCCATTGACCACAGGTAAGGGCTGGTGGCTTTGTTCCAAGACACACGCAGGTGCTCCAGTGTCAGTGTAGCACGGACCCGGCGAACCTTCTCGTCGGCCTGTTCAGCAGCGATCAGGTAGTAAGCCGTGAAGACTAGCGACGCTATATCTCGTAGCCATTTTGGCTTTATGTTCATCGCGGTCCAGAATCCAGCATCCAAGCCAGTGGTAATCCATGTTGCTCGGAAAAAGGACCGCGAGTACATGTTTGCCAATGGCTCAGGGCATTCGAGCCCAACTATCTTGGCGAAGTTCCGGCTGAGGTAGAGCCAGAGGAATATGATAACAGTTGTCTGCCATGTTGTCAACTTTCCTGTGAAGCGGGATGAGAGTGATCGAATAAACGGCGGGCCATGTTTATCTGCTCTGGTGGATGTTCAGTGGTTGGAATTTCTTCGACTGATGTGGACTGGATATGCCGTACCTTAATAAGTAAACAGACCAGAAAGAAACAACTGCAAATACTTGGATCTTGCGGAAGCGTGTTGAAGGTCTCCCTAAGACGTGGTCTAAGCATCGATTAGCCTGGTGAATTACAAGTGGAATACTCTTTGCATACCTATCATTTCGTGAAGGCTGAGACTAGTCAGTCTAACTAGTTCAGCCTGTGTGTAGTCTATGTGAAGCCCAGATAAGAATGCATGAAGAGTATAAAGGATAGTCAAAAAGAACCAAAGCGAGACAAAACGACATTTTGAGACAAGCCACCACAAATTAATGCCATCAATCAGCATCGTACTTCAAAGTAATGCAACCTTGTCATTGGAGAACAACCCGTGTGAATCACATGTCAACCAGGTCCCACATTCACATGCCAGTGACGACATCAGCTGACCCTCCCCGGGGTAGATCTCTCATATTTTTATGTTTGATGTTTGATGTTTGATGTTTTGTGTATTTATATCTTTATGTTCGCATGACGAGGTATTTGTAGATCTATGTCTTTTGTCGGCAATAATCACGCCCATGTCCAACCTGCCAACTGCACAACCAGACCTCCCACCCCATACTGAGGAAACCCGCAATACAAATACCGCCAGAGTCACTGACAGTGGTAGCCCCCAGTGAGAATTCACGATCCTCCTTGGGAACACGATCGGCAATCTCAGCAAAGGTATTGACGTATACCACTCCGCCGAGGAGGCCCTCCCAGAATACAATGATGAACACAAGCCATACGCTGGGAATAAAGTTGAACATAGCATGGAGGGTCAGCAACGCAAGATTGACCACCTGCAGCAGCGACGGCAGGTACAGATTGTGGATGCGGTAGAATGGGGTCGAGGAGCGTGAGATGAAGACGCCGATCTGGTAGATGGCATTATAGGTGGGGTAGAACGAGCGGAAATGCTCAAAGGGCGATTCACGCAGTGGGAAAAGCAGAGTTGGAGCCACGCCTTGGTTTATCACGTACTCGGCGATGTAGACCAGTAGCATCGGGACCATGCTAGATATCTGTCAGCCTAGATTTGGGAGAACAGAAAGACTCGGATACTTACAAAGGAATGAAAAGTCCCTTGACTCGGTGTAGATTCAAGCGAGTCTGGTCCTGCCAGGAGCCACCTTGGTCGACATGGATAGACTTGTGAGCGGGGGAATTATGCGACACCCCCAAGAGCCCCTCATTTTCTCCACCAGCACCATCATCCAGTTCGTCTTCTTCCACCTGTTCCCCGCCCTCAACCACGCGATATCTATCAGGGCCGGGTTCGGCAGATCTCAGGGGGGACCTGGGTAGCACGACAAAGAAGCTCAGAACCATAATGGCCGGTAAGCAGGCCGAAACCAACAACGTGACATGAACGGAGAAGCCCAGCGCCGAAGTTGCGAGGGCATAAGCACCAGCTCCGATCAGCCCAGCGGCGCCAGTACCACTTCCCCACGCAGCCAGACTGAATGGGCCATAGAAGTGCGTGAGACCCACAAAGCTCAGCTCCCCAGCACCGCAAGAAAGGCTAGCCAGGATGATTCCCGCGATCTTAGAGGTTATTGTTCCCCCGTCGGTATAACCTGGGCTCATAGCGACGACCAGCATTCCCACGGATGACAGGAAGGTGAAGATGAGGATACGCATCCAATATGGGACCAGGTGGATGAAGTACGGGGCGACGAGTTTGGTCGCGAATGACGGGATCACATCCGCGAGGAGAACAACGCCTTTGGGTACATCGGGTCCGACTAGATCTACGGCTGCCGAGAGGATGATCACATATAGGACATTGTTGATAAGGCCTGCCGGGTATGGGGGTTAGCTAAGCTGATCAGCTGCCCAGGTAGGCTGGTTGAGGGTGCGCACCAAAGAGCCAGAAAGCGACACAGACTCGAGGGTCTGCACCGCTAAAGGCACCACTAAGACGGGCGCCCAAACGTTTCCAGATGGGAGAGGGTTGCTCTTGGGAGGAAAGCGTTGCGGCATCCTCATCGGACGCTGGAAGAGGCATTCGGTTGTTGCGCTGGGGTTGATAAGAAGCTACAGCGAAGTGAAAAATATATTCAGTCCATAATTTATTCTAATTAAATATTCAGGAGAAGCAGAAGACAGAATACGGGGCATATCGAATCACGCGCGAAGAGTGACGACTCCTTATCTCCACGCGATCCACCGCCTTCCGCCCTACACGTGGCTTAGAGCAGCCTTCTCCACATAAAAAGAAGGGGACACACGACACTTTTCCTTTATTGCTCTAGTTTCTATGAAAATATGTCTTGTCATATCCAATGCAATACAAGATGGTATAAAAGGAAAACAAAATCATAACTGGCATTCAGATTCAGGACAAGACACTTATGACTTGGCCACAACCGAATCCACAGCCTGCTCCAAAATCCGCAGACCAGTCTGAATCTGGTCTTCGGTGATCGTCAAGGCAGGGACGAATCGGAGACAACCCTCACCAGCAGTGATGATCAACATACCACGCTCACGGGCAGCAGTGATAATGTCACCAGCCTTAGCGGTGTACTCCGGGGCGAGCTGAAGACCCAGGATCAGGCCGCGCCCGCGGATCTCGGAAATCACACCTGGGAACTTCTGCTGCATGGCCTGGAAGCCCGAAACAAAGAGATCGGACTTGGCCTGGACGGACTGCTGGAGCTCCGGCTCAGCGAGACGCTCAACGATGTGGTGAGCAACACGGCAAGCCAATGGGTTGCCGCCGAAAGTGGTGCCATGGTCACCGGTCTTAATGTGCTGGCCAACCGTCTTGCCAGAAACAATGGTGGCACCAATAGGAATGCCGTTACCAAGAGCCTTGGCGGTAGTCAGGATATCGGGGTGGGCAGCCTCGCCGGAGGCCGGGGCGAGAGAGGGGTGAGCGTGGGCCCAGAAAGTACCGGTACGGGATAGACCGCACTGAATCTCATCGAAGATCAAGACGGCGCCGGTCTCGTCACAGCGCTTGCGGAGAGCAGCAAGGAACTCGGGGGTAGCGATGTTAACACCGCCCTCGCCTTGAATGGGCTCAACGATGACACCGCATGTCTTGTCCGTGATAAGAGTCTGGAGCTGGTCGATCTGGTTGTAATCTCCGTACTTGAATCCGGGGATCATAGGCGAGAATGGAGTCTGGTACTTAGGGTTGGGGGTGGCTGAGAGGGCGCCCATTGTGCGGCCGTGGAACGAGTTGTTGAAGGACACGAACTCGTGCTTATCGCCGGAAGGGTCCAGAGTGCGGCCAGTCTTGCGAGCGAACTTGATAGCGGCCTCATTAGCCTCGGTTCCGGAGTTGGAGATGAAGACCTGCGAGGCATCGCGCATAGCACCGGACTTCTGAGTCAAGTCGATCAACAATTTACTCAGAGCACCGGTCCAAGGGTTGTGGTAGAGGTTTGAAGCGTGGATGAGGGTTTCAGCCTATTATTGAGGACCTTTTGTTAGCAATTGATCACTATCCAGTCCATAAAAGCATCTCGCACCTGCTCCGCAATAATTTTCGCAATCTCCGGGTCACAATGACCAAGAGAGTTAACTGCAATTCCCGCAGTCAGGTCCAGATAACGTCGGTTCTCCATATCCCACAAGTAGCATCCCTGTCCCTTCATTATCATTGGGGCTGGGCGAACGTAAGTCGGGACCATGAAAGGAGCCCGCTCATTAATGAAGGACGCCGTGACTGAGTCCGCCGAAGGGTCGGGGTTTGGCAGAGTTGACTCCTTCTATGCGATCGTTAGTCCCCGATTCAAACGCTATCCTAAACAATTTGTGTCACACATACCTTGACCTGGGACTTCACATTTTGAGGGGCATTGGACGTAGTCGCGAATCGGCGCTGTACTGGTGACTCGAGAGCAGGGACGAATTTGGATGCGCGAGGCAGACGGCGAGCGGCCACACGGAGGGCAGACATGGCAAACTTTTGATTTATAAAAAATAGAAGAAAACAAGAAACTAATCTGCAGCAAAATAGAAGTGCGGGTCGTAAGAGAAGCGACTGATGGGATCAGCGACCTACTGGGAGAAATAAAAAGGCGATATCGGGATCGGCCGTCTTAGTCACATCGGTGGAGTGAGTCAACAACCGGGGGAGGTCCCGAGATCTCCCCGTACATTGTACAACTTCTGATTACCTCATTGGACATATCATTCTCTTATACACAAACACAATGGTGTACTCTCTCGTCATTCGCCGTTCAATTCTCTCCGCTGCCACAGCCCGCGGCGCAATCCGGCCACTTTCCACAACTCGATTCTTGCGCCAGAGCGGCGAAGACAAGCCCATGCCCTTCTCAGACTCCCCGGCTCCCCCGCGTCTCCCGAAGGAAGAACAGGAGATCTTCGAACAGCTCCAGAGGCGCTCGACTGGCGCCTTCAGCACGCCTCAGGTCAATCAATCCCCACAGGCTGAGATTCAGGCGGATGGCAAAGGTGGCGAGCTTCACCCGGATGCCCCGAAGGGACTGAAGCCTGAGTTTGAGGGTGAGAAGAACCCGAAGACTGGTGAAGTTGGTGGACCAAAGAATGAGCCTTTGCGATGGGGTGCAGGTAGTGATTGGAGCTATGGTGGTCGTGTCACTGATTTCTGAGTGACCTCGGCTTAACCAGAGAAATTTGCATCATGTTGGCGTTGGTGTTTCTTGCCTAGGAATATAATACCTCCATAATCGGAGACGGAGACGGAGAAGTGGGTGTGTGGTTCTGGTTGACCACATCTACAGTGTACACAACAAAACGGCCTAGACTGACAATGCAAAGCATATTTTCAAGTATTTTTGGCAAATATGTGAAACCAGTTGGGAACTAATAGACACTCCGATGACAAGCACGGGCTTTAGCGCGAATTTATCAAAGCGACGCTTTTTCTCCCGCCAGACGAGCCAGAGTCGCTTTTCCAACCCGGCTGTCATTAGCTCGGCCCAACTCCCCACTAATCCAACCTCCAATCTTGGACATCTCATCTAGGCTGATCCCGGTGTGCATCCCCAGGCTATGAATAGTATGCACAAGGTCCTCTGTCGCCACATTACCCGTCGCACCCTTGGAATATGGGCAGCCGCCAAGCCCACCCACGCTGCTGTCGAAAATACGGACACCATGCTCCAGGCCGACGATTGTGTTCACCAAGGCCTGTCCATAGGTATCATGGAAGTGCAACGCCAAGTCTGTATTAGCGATGCCAGCAGCCTTGAGCGCTTGCAGAAGCTCCATGGTCCGGGGGGCCGTGCCCATACCCGTTGTGTCGGCCACTGAGACCTCATCCGCTCCCATCTCCAGCAGCGTGGCGGTAATCTCAGCCACCTTGACGGGATTCACATCGGGGCCCTCGTAGGGGCATCCCAGGGCAACAGAGACATATCCGCGTACCCGGATATTCTTCGTCTTTGCTAATGACACAATCGGCTTGATGCGCTCGAGTGACTCGGCAATGGAGCAGTTGGTGTTCGCTTTTGAGAAAGCTTCGGTTGCTGCTGCGAACAGAGACACCTCTGTAGTGGTCGCTGTCTTGGATGTTTCTCCAGTCACATCTGCGGGAACTCCTGTGCCATCAAGTATCTTAACCAGGCTCTCCAGTCCTCTGATGTTGGGGACAAGATAGTTGTAGGCGATTGTAGATTGTGCTTGTGGCGGTTTTGTGAGAAGATGCTCGCAAATCTCAGCTGTGCTTGCCATCTATCATAATGTAACCAAATCGTCAGTCTTCCGCGAAATCGCCGCACTGCATGATGACGCTCGGCAAGATCATACCTGGGGTACCCATTTTGCGGGCACGAATGAGCCAGCTTCAATAGTGGTAACACCTGTTTTAGCCAGGCGTTCAATCAACTCAAGCTTTGTTTGCATTGAAATTGATTTCTTCTCGTTTTGGAGTCCATCCCGAGCGCCAACCTCCACAATACGGACATGGTCCGAGGTTAACCGCGACTCGGTCGCGAAGCGGCGTGTAGAATATGGAGACCGTAGAACTGAGAACAAACTCAATCGGGGGCGAGCTTTCATCATGATAAATTATGGGCCAGCTTGTACGATTAGAGTAACCAGAATCGTAGAGAGAATAACAGGTAAGAGGGAGAGCTTTGAGAATGGAACAGTAAGAGGCCGAGAATGCGGAGAGCGCTTTACCCCTTCCGGACTAGCTGATCACCCCACCTCCTGCTGAGTCAGTCGGCAGAAAAAAGAAGTGGGATGATATCGATTCCAATATTGGAAGATTATCAGGATCTAGTGAAAAGCCCAATTTTGGATATTTTTGACTCACATTACAGCTGGATATCATGGAGGCAAATCTGCCTACCCCCTCTACTGAGGATGGTTCACAAGCCGCTAGCCAAATGCGACAGCCAAAGAAGAGATTTGTCGGACGACGAACAGCAGATGCCCAAGCCCAGAAGGATACGACTAGTCAGAAAGATGTCGAGTCCACAGCGGTGCAAACAGGTAAATATTGTCAACTGGCGCAACTAAAATACTTATATACTAATTTTCACTTCCTCCAGCCGCTCCCAGACGCACTCCCCGCACCCTCAACCAAGTGCCGCCAGAGATTCTGAACGACCCTGAGATCCAAGAAGCAATGGAACTTCTCCCCAAAAACTACTCATTCGAGATCCCGAAGACAATCCACCGAGTCCGCACATCAGGAGCCAAACGAGTAGCCCTCCAATTCCCGGAGGGACTTCTAATCTTCTCGACAACCATCTCCGACATCCTAACCCAGTTCTGTCCTGGGATTGAAACCCTCATCATGGGCGACGTCACCTACGGCGCCTGCTGCATTGATGACTACACGGCGCGTGCTCTAGGCTGCGATTTGCTAGTACACTACGCGCACAGCTGCCTGATCCCAGTCGACGTAACCCAGATCAAAACGCTGTACATCTTCGTGGACATCAGCATCGACACAAGCCACCTCCTGGCGACATTAGAGCGCAACTTCAAGCCTGGCCAGTCGATCGCCACCGTCGGCACGATCCAATTCAACGCAACACTACACGGACTGAAACCCGTGCTTGAGCGCGCCGGCTTCCGCGTCATAATCCCACAAATCACACCTCTCTCTAAAGGCGAGATTCTCGGTTGCACATCGCCGCAGCTCTCTGAAACCGAAATCGACGCAATCCTCTACCTCGGCGACGGCCGCTTCCACCTCGAATCCGCCATGATCCACAACCCCTCCATCCCAGCCTACCGGTATGATCCATACTCGCGAACGCTGACACGCGAGAGCTACGAGCACGAGGAGATGCATACGATCCGTCGAGACGCGATCGCAACAGCCAAGACCGCGAAAAAGTGGGGGATTATCCTCGGTTCGCTTGGTCGACAGGGTAACCCGCACACTATGGCGATGATCGAGCGACACCTGCGCGAGCGCGGCATTCCAATTGTCAACTTGCTGCTCAGTGAGATCTTCCCTGGTAAGCTGGCGTCTATGGCGGATGTGGAGTGCTGGGTGCAGATTGCTTGTCCACGGTTGAGTATTGATTGGGGATATGCGTTCGCACGGCCACTGTTGACGCCGTATGAGGCGCTTGTTGCGCTGGGAGTGCGGGAGAACTGGGATACGGGGAATAAGGGTGTGTATCCGATGGATTTCTATGCGAAGGAGGGGCTTGGGCGGACGAGGCCAGAGCAGGCTTAAGAGGTCGACCGTTGGAAAATAGAAAAATATATATACCCCATTCCAGACTCTGGGCAGCAGGACTGGCTCTAGCTGAAAAGGTTATGACAATGATACACATGTTAATATGTTTCTGTTTAGATTATCACTATGTATAGTAGACTGGAGTAGAGAATTACACACGGAGAGCAGGAGTATTAATAATTGTCGGGCTATCGAAGGCACCGACGGAAGACATCATAGCATTTCATTTCCAAATCCAATAAACCGATCCTAATCAAATACAAAGTTCATAATACAAGATGGCGTTCGAAATAAATCACCCCTTCACATCATCAGTACTGTCAGTGTTGAAATCACTGGCACTTCCACGCCGAAGAGAGAGGACATTCTTATTAGCCAATTCATCAGCAGTGCGTTCAGCAGCCCGCCATCGAGTAACGGCCTGCTGAACGTCCTCAAACATCTCCAACGAGTCCTGGATGATACCGCCCTCGTCGGAATCGCCCAGTTGGGTACTCTCGCGCGAACCACGGTCACTAGACATGGGGAAGGCGGGCCCGAATCCTCGCTGAGGAATTGGGTTGAACATGATAGCGTTGGCGAACATGCGAATCAGCTCTTTCTCCAGTTGTGCAGAGTTCACAACTCCCTTGGGTGGTATGAAATCCTCATTCTTCTGCAACATTAGCACACCACTTTTTGATGGCGTGCCGCCAGGAACAGGAGACTCTCCATCCCCAGCTGGGGTGCTTGCTGATTCTCCTGCGGTTGCGACAGCTTTGCTTCCCTGGTGGATGGCAGATTTGATTGACTTGAGGTCAGATGGCCGATAGATGAGATCATGGTAACCGGGGGCGTCGCGCTCGCTAATTGGCTTGGCAAATATGGAGGCAAGCTTGTGCGTCGCTACGTCGTTCATGATCGGTGCCGCAGTCCGGTGGAAGTTACGTGTAGCCATGACATACTGGGTCGTGTCAAATCTGGGGATATCCGCAGGGTGGGCTTCTAGTTCCACTATTTCACTTGCGCCGCGTTTACGTTTTGTCCGCGGTTTGGGCGTCCCTTCGTCAGCGGTAGCAGTTACACCCTTTCGGCGGCCCGATGCTCGTGATTCACGTAGAGTGTCTTCCGATGGCGCAGCAGACCCATCGCGTGAGGCCATGGATCGTCCGCGACTCCGGGAAGAAGCCGAACTTACGGCACGCGTCCTCCGAATTGAAGATAGTTTCTCGGTCTTTACGACGGGGGCGGGTTTGGTATCAGGCTGGCCGCGTCGTGATTTCCTGTCTTCTGTAGATGGAGCTCGCTGGCCTAGATTGATCCTTGGGGGAGGTGACATTTCCAGCGCATCAACAGGTGATTGGTCTCGTTCACTGATGGGACTGACGTCCTCTGGCCGAGGCCGTGGCGGTGAGCTTGGAGAGCGCGAAACCCTCGGGCGAGGAGTTCTCTTCCACGGTGTGGAGGAGCCTTGCGTATCAATTGACAGGCGTGGATGGGAGGCGCGCGATTCAGAGAAAGAAGGGAATGTGGCACTCGGGGTTTGAGAAATACGCGGACGGCCGATTGGAACAGGTGTGTGAACTGCGGACGGAATGGCGCTAGGTGTTTGTGGAACATGAGGTTGGAGAGGAGTCTGGGCTTGTGACCCGGGCAAAGGCGGGTTGGTGGGAAGTGGTGGTACAGATCGCTTGGTAGTAGCCTGGGCCGCTTGAGGTGTAGCGGCACCTGGGGAGGCGATCGGGTATGGTGAGTGAGGAGAAGGATCCAGCTGCCACTGCTGGAAGCTCGGCTGAGCAGGGGTTCGCTGGGACGCCGGTGCCAACGGGCCAGCCTTACCCGTAGCAATGGGCGCAGGTGGGGCGGGATTGGCACGAGGTGCGATTTGCGACGGATGTGCCGGTGTTACTCGTGGCCCGGCTGGTGTGGTTGGAGGGGCCTTTTGGGTAGATGGAGCAAGTGTAGGTTGGATGGACGGTTTTGGTAGGGGATGGGTGGTGATCGGCTGCGGTTGAGGTGCATGCCCAGCTATGTCTTGCGGTTTGGGTGTCGGGGTTTGCACTTCGGGAAGTGGAGCTTGAGGTTGGGTCACAGGAGGGACGGGGTGTGTTTTAAGAGGCTCGTTTGTCGTAGGGGGCACATTCATTGCGATGTGCTGTGGTTCGGGCTTTGCCTTGTCTTGGGCGAGCGGGATGGCCGTCGGAACAAGTTGAGCTGTCTGATCTTGTACATGTGGGCGCAGCACCTCTTCCTCCATAACAGCATCCTTCTCTTCAATAGGCATCGGCTTTACCGGTGTCAATGCTGTAGCTGCGGCTTCAGCTGGTTTGTCGCCCTCCTGCTGCAGTCGTTCCAGCTCAGCCCTAATTTCTGTGTACTTTTTCTCATCGTCCCTAATTTCCCTAGTGACTAGATCTCTGTATTTGGCGTAAAGATGTGTCACTAGCTCTGGGACGAGCGTGGCATGGGTGAATCCGCCGGTTAATCCATCTGGTCGCGGACTGGAGATCTTGCGTTTCTTTGGATTAGGCGGACTAGAGGTATCTGCGGGTCGTCCATTGACCGAGAGCGCACCATCACGACTGAATCCATCCCGCATTAATGTCGTATAGAGATCTTCCAGCGCCTCCGGGGTCAGGCGATCGGCATCGAAATCGACATTCTCGCGCACGAGCTGGTTGTTGCGCAAAAGAGTTGAGATTGAGCCGAAGCTTGTTGGTCGGGAATCGGAAGTCGCTAGAGATTGGAAAAATAGCAGGGACTCAAACGAAGTGTATGCCGACAGAGGAGGCATCCCCCATTGCCCGTCCGGTCGGCCACTGGGGGGAAAGGCTTTGAGGATGGGGGCCACGGTGGTCGGTCGGCGATCAGGGTGGTGACGGAAAGTGTTCGGTGTCGCTGAACTGCGGGCTTCGCGGGCTTGGTTGGCTTGGTTGGCTAGTATTTAGGGATAGTGAACGCGACAGGCTAGAGACGCAATACGCATAGCCCTTCAATCTATCCGCGCGAAAAATTGAGCGGGAAAAAAATGAACGGCGGCCACAACGGGTTAGGTAAAAACGCGACGAATTTAGGGTTAGACAAAGCGAAGAGACGAAATACCCCTGTCGAATTGAAATGACGATGGAAATGGAAATGGAGATTGGAATTGAGGAGAGTTCACGATGCTACCGTACTGTATGGTATAGGTCATGTGACCAGTTGCCAGGGAGGAATCTGCCAGAATGCAAGTTATGCAACGTACGATGTACTTTGTCTATATTGGTCTATATCTATATATCTAAATATCTATAAATCTGAATATCTTTTTTTTATATCTGAAAGCATAGACATTTTCAACCTTATATGGCTTATATATTCCGGTAACATTGAGCCCATGTACTGTAGTGTACTTCGAATGAAAATCACCCCCTAATTGCGTTGAACCCCATGTCAGGGGCTATTTTGCCTTTTTTTTCTTATAAAAGAGAGTTCTTCAAGTTATTTCCTCATTCCTAAATTCCCGCTTATAAGGTGAGTCAAGTACAATAGATATGTATTATGTATGTTGTATGCACCATCAACCCCTATTTTTCTTCAAATATAACGCAAATAAATATAAAAAAAATACCTGTAATGGAAGTATAAAATAGTCAACCCCTGAAACAGGAACCCCCTATATGTACGGAGGACTCCATACTAATTCTGAAAATGCGACACATAATGGCGTAGAACCCCTGTAATACAGTTGTAACACTTACCTCTCTCCTTGCTGGTGGGGATATATGGGACCTCCCATTTCCGCGACTAGTAACATAGTCGGTGGGCTATGATCATCTCTCAATTTCGCACTTCTCCTCTTCTTCTCTTCCCCCCCTTTAGCTTCCTCTGGCAGGTCTCCAAAGTTCTTGCTTATCACTCTTCGATCTGTTCATCGCGACTAGTACTATTGATATCCGGTATTTCTTTCACCTCCCCACCAGATTGTGGCTTATCTTTCGAGAAGTATAAAGAACTGACACTGTTTTTCTCTCTTACAGCCTCAAAATCCTCGATTCAGTCTCATCTGTACTTGATTCTTGGCTGGTCCTGGTCTCGACAATACCTAAACCGCCTAATACCCTAATTCTGCGACTTGTTCTTGGCCCGCCTATCTCAAGGTCGCACACCCCTCTGTCGCCGTTCAACTATTAGGACCCGTTCCGTAATCACAGAAATCAAAGAGCTCAAATCACACAAGATGTCTGACCTGGATCGCGAGTGGAAGCCGAAGGCCCGGCCTCAGTCGTTCGTTTCCCTATACTGTCGCCGGATATTCGAATAGTGGCATTAACCGTGACCTCAGGACCATGGCGCAAGCCTTCTCGTCGGCCTTGGACAGCGCCTTTATGCTAGACTCTGACGTCGACAACCTTTCGCAAACCATCGACCAGAAGTGAGTAGCATTTAATAATTCCTTTAATATCGACATCGCACGCGAGCTCTCGATGTTATCATGATCCTCATATCCATGGCGCTAACCTCAACCCCAAAGGAAGCAGCAGATGTTGATCCAGAACCGCGAATTGGAAGAGCTGCAGAGGCGCATCCTCGAGGCCGAGAGACGCCTCCAGTCCCAGTCTACCGGGAGTGACAACACCTCGTCCCAACTCAGCCGGGGACAAGGCCAGTCAGCTGGTGAGCGCTCAATCTGATCTTTTTTGCGGGCCGATTGATATAGCTGGCCGGGTTTGCGCTGTAGCGGGATCTGACTGTAACAGCTTCCCAGGGAGGATCCTACAACGAGCAGCAGCCGGGACAGTCTGAGCAGCGGAGGAACAACTGAATTCCGAACCTGCAAATGTTAAGATCTGGAAGGTCAAAAGAAAAAAAAAGGGCCATCCAATCCTGGAGTCGGAACGTCGGAACTAGATTAAGGCTGGGACGAGCGCATCAGGGCGGAACTCTCTCTATGATCCGTGATATTGGACCCGCGCCGCGTCTGATAGACGCAATATGTTCCAGTCGGCGTGGTTATTTTATTGGGATGATTTTTTTAGTTTTATCTTTTTTTTCTAGCATCCTTTGAGAAACCCCCTATTGTATGGATCTGGCCGTGGAATTTCTATTCCCAACGCCGTCCCTCGTTTGCAGTGCTACGGCGCTGCGATTCACCTATGCTTTTTTTTTTTTTTTCTGCCTTTGTCCCTGAAATTGAGATTCTTTCAATCAGACTTACCAGACCCGGGATATCTGCATATTTATACCCTGGGGGGTAATGCGTACCTCTTTGCAGAGTAACTGAAGATATAGTTCCGGAAAGTGTCCTGCACCTTCAGGCCCTAGCCGCATGATAAGCAAGTGAGTTGCTAATGGGCTTACTATGGTGTCCAATCATAGGCCGACTATCAAAACTTGAATGCCCAACTATCCCCTCGATTCCGTCATTGTCCCTGTTTTCCTGGTCTAGGCGCAGAAACCAGAGGGCACGGGCTTCAGATACTGAGCTGTTAGCCCCTGGGGAGCTGCGGGGCATGAATTTGTGGCTTTCGTATGATTCCTTGCTTATTCTCTCAGTTGATAATGGTAGAGAACTAGTCCTTTCCGGGCGAAGGATGTCACAGGAGGGCATGAATATATCTCCACATACGGTCAAGTTCTTCGCTACTATTACGTCTCTTGATCTTTTGAAATCAATATCCGGGTGGTAAGTGTACATGGTATGGCTTGCTCGTTAAATAAGATTTTCATGAGGCTTTATTTTGGCTGGGTCCATTCTTTTAGATAACCGTTGTAGCCCGCTATAAATTTTTGGACTATGTCTTTGGACTAGAGGATCTAGGTAGGTTGCTGTGTCCGTTCCACCGTCGCCTCTTGATTCTTCTTCTTAAGACTCTGTCGCGCTAAAGACTGCATTGAGCTTTGGAAAAGTTTCCTGCCCGATGGATAATTTTATGCTTGTTGGAGATGGGTATGTCGAAGTATGGAAGGTGGAGCGAGGATATCTGCAGCATCCAACAATTTTATCAATAATAATAAGCCTATTACTTACTTCGAAAGCAAGGTTTCCTTTTTAACTTTCCTTCTAAACTTGTAATGCTAGGTTATTGTGAACTTGTAGGTCAAGCTAGATGTCTCAGCTCCAGCGCTACATACTATGTAATAGTGGGCACGATAAGAGAGTATTCTTTCCCGATACCAATTCTCCTAGAATACATATATGTAATCGGGCAGAAGCCGATCTTTGGGTACCGCCCACTCCGGATCATCGAAATGCAACAGAAGCTATATGATGATTCGAGCCAAAATGAGACGATTAAATGGGGGTTGTAGTCTTTTTCTTATTCCCCGCTTTATATAGGTTGAGATAGCTGGTACTATTTTTCTTTTCCTTACGTAGTCTCGATATATCATAAACGAATTTATAAAAGCAGAAAGAAGCAGATATATAGCTTACGTATATGGCTAGGGAATAATATAAAGTCAATTGATATTTCGCTATTTCGGGCAAAATCAAGGTCCATGACCTGTGCACCTTCCAGGCCCGAACCGAACACAGGCGTATCATCCAATCAGAGGTCCCCATTCCCCAATCCGACCCGATTATCCACCCGAATCTCTACCTGTGGACCCGTGGAACCGGTGATTCACGTCATTTCTCTCCAGGACCCCAAGGTTGGCACGGACTGCAGGGACATTCCCCTCTTAACTTCTTTTCCCTCCTCTCCATTCCTATATATCCTTTTTTTTTTTTTTTTTTTGGCATTGTCTTGGTTTCTTCTCAATCGTCAGTATGGTCTTAATCGATGGGAAAGAAGTCGTCACAGCGGAAGAGAAGCGCCTAAACGAAGACCGCGAGAGAACCAAGTATTGGAAGGTAAGATCTTTCTAACTTGTGAACTAGCTTTAAGAAGTTCTTGCTAAACTGACCAAAAACAGCGCTGGGGACCATATGTGGTAAGTCGAGGCCTTGGATAGCTCGGGAACATACATATTAGCAGTGCTAAAAGCTCTCGGATTGGTACAGGCGGAGAGGCAGTGGGCCACAGGTGAGAGCTTGCAAATCATACCCGAATTGAAAAGCAGCAGGCTAATGCTGGATTTGTCATGGTATAGTCAGAGAGGATTACAGTGCAGATGGCGACGCCTGGAGCTACTTCACCCACGATCACGCGAGATCGAGAACTTTCCGCTGGGGCGAAGATGGAATTGCAGGTGTATCTGATACACACGGTTTACAGAACATTGCCTTTGCGTTTTGGAATGGCGAAGAGTAAGTCAAGCCTCTGCTTAAATACTGTGGGTCTTGCCCTCCGCAGTGGAATCTGACTGGAGTACAGCGACTTCCTGAAGGAACGCCTGTTCGGTTTGTCGAACCCTCAGGGTAATCATGGTGAGAGTGTCAAGGAAGCACATTTCCATGTGGACAACACCCCAACGGTAAACTCAGTTATAACTCCAATCCAGTTCACCTCTAACAATGCTGACCCCGGAGTATAGCATTCTTACATGAAATTCCTCTACAAATACCCCCAGAGAAAGTTCCCATACCAAGATCTCATTGATGAAAACGCAAAGCGCTCACGTTTGGAGAAAGAGTATCAGATCCTTGATACTGGCATCTTCGACGATAACCGCTACTGGGATATCTTCATCGAGACTGCTAAGGAGGCCGACGACGAGGAAGAATTGCTCTTCCGTGTAATTGCCTACAACCGTGGCCCCGAACCTGCTCATCTGCACATCGTCCCTCATGTCTGGTTCCGAAACACATGGTCCTGGGGCGACGAGAAGAAACAGGAAAGACCATCTATCAAAAAGGAGGGACCGATGGTAGCCAAATCGGAACACAGCACAATCGGCGAACGATATGTCTCCTTTGCACCATCGCCTCCAGTTGGGTCTAGTGATGACGACATCCAGCCCCAGCTGATGTTCACTGGGAACGAGACTAATAACAAATTCCTATGGGGTACTGAGAACGACACACCCTATGTCAAAGACGCATTCCACCGCCATATTGTCGAAGAGGAGAAGGGTGCTATCAACCCAGACAATGAAGGCACCAAGTTCGCTGCGTGGTACGCCTTCAACAACGGCGAGGGAGTTCCTCCCGGCGAATGCGCCGTTGTCCGCTTTAGAGTGTCCCGCAAGAAGGAAGAAGTCCTGGACGAAGAAGTACTGGATGATGTGATTGAACAGCGCCGTGCCGAGGCAGATGATTTCTACTACCATCTCAACCCTCTCCCCATGAGTGACGATCTTCGCAACATCCAGCGTCAAGCCTTTTCCGGGATGATGTGGTGCAAGCAGTACTACAACTTCATCTGGGATCAATGGAGCAATGGTGACCCGGCTGAAATCCCCCCTCCGCCTGGCCGAAAGGGCATTCGTAATGAGCAGTGGCGTCATCTGTACATCGACGACATCTTATCGATGCCGGACTCTTGGGAGTACCCATTCTTCGCCGCGTGGGATACTGCATTTCACTGTATCCCACTGGCTATGATGGATCCCGATTTCGCAAAGAAGCAACTTGACCTTCTCACTCGTGAGTGGTACATGCACCCGAACGGTCAGCTGCCTGCATACGAGTGGAACTTCGGCGATGTGAACCCTCCTGTGCATGCATGGGCTGTGTTCCGCACGTTCAAGATTGAGCGTAAGATGTACGGACGACAAGACTTAGACTTCCTGGAACGTGTATTCCAAAAGCTGCTACTTAACTTCACCTGGTGGGTGAACCGTAAAGACTCTAGTGACAAGCATGTGTTTGAGGGCGGCTTTTTGGGACTCGATAACATCGGTCTGTTTAACCGATCGGAGCCATTGCCCACTGGAGGTGTGCTTGAGCAAGCTGACAGCACTGGTTGGATGGCCTTCTACTCTCTTACCATGCTCAACATAGCCCTGGAGCTGGCCAAGCACCGTCGCATATATGAAGACATTGCATCCAAGTTCTTCGAGCACTTCCTGCTCATCAGTGATGCAATGACCTACAGCTCGGGCGATGACACTGTGCAGTCACTCTGGAACGAAGAAGATAACTTCTACTACGATGCCATCTCCTACGGCGGACCATGGACCCAGCAGCTACCCATTAGGTCCCTCGTCGGTTTAATCCCGCTATATGCAGTTCTCACCCTAGAGCCCGAGCTTATCAACAAGTTCCCCTCGTTTAAGCGACGAGTGGAATGGTTCATCGAGAACAAGCCGGACATAGCCGAGCGTAACATCGCCAGCATGAAGCGCCGCGGCAAAGACGACCGACTCTTACTGGCCCTTGTCAGCAAAGACCGTCTCGTCAAGATCCTCGAGCGAATGCTCGACGAAACTGAGTTCCTATCCGAGCACGGCATCCGCTCCATGTCCAAGTTCCACCAAGACAACCCTTACTCCATGGATGTCAACGGCCAAACTTACAAAGTTAACTACGTCCCCGGTGACTCTGACTCCTCCCTTTTCGGCGGCAACAGCAACTGGCGCGGTCCCATCTGGCTCTGCGTCAACTTCCTCCTCGTCGAGTCCCTCCTCCGCTTCCACATGTTCTATGGCGACTCTCTGCAAGTTGAGTGTCCCAAGGGCTCAGGCGACTACATGCATCTCGGACACGTAGCGGAAGAACTGCAGCACCGCATGCAGCACCTCTTTGCCCGCAACGACGACGGCCGCCGCGCCGTCAACGCCGGCTCAGACCTGCTCGATTTCGACGAGCACTGGAAAGACAATCTCTGGTTCCACGAGTTCTTCGACGGCGACAGCGGTCGCGGACTGGGGACATCGCACCAGTGCGGATGGACAGGATTGATCGCCAAAATTATCCACGACACCGGTATCAATTGCCGCCTACCGCAGACGCCACGGTCGCCCTTTGCCGCTGCGTCGCACTACTTTGATGATATCTTCTCTCGTTCTGGACGACCGCATGGCTCGGACCGTCCGTCTGTCCGTCGCTCGTCGACTACACGTTCCATCGGTAACCGTAGTGACTTCTACTCTGGCGATGCTACGCCTGCTGCATCGACGATCTTGGATGAAGATGATGAGAGTCGTGGTCCTAGTCGTGCAGGCAGTCGTAGGGGAAGCACTGCGGCCCCTGACAACCAAGATCATGTTGATCACTATGTGGAGAGTCAGCTGCAGCGGGTGCGCAGCTCGGCTTCGATTGCTGCGTACGAGGATGAGTTTGAGACGAGGGCTGACAAGGACAATGAGCAGAATGGACAATCTTAGTCTAGCTGTACCTTCCGTCTTTTCTCTTTTCTCTTCTCACCTGGTCATTTCCCTATTTGGTTACTTCTGGACACGATAATAACGATCTCCTTGTCTGTGGTTACTGCCCTGTTTCTTTCCTATTTCCTTTTTTTACACGTGTTGCATCCCCTGCTATCGATCATTTCCAACCCATCATATAGTATTTTCGGATATAATTTTGATTTCTATTGCATTTGATAGTGAAGTAAACGTCAATAATATCATTAGCCTTGCAAACAGAAAGGACCTACCTGCCACCTGTGCCTAGGCATATCACATCTCCCACGCCCCTAAGAGAGTTAACATATAAAAAATAAAAAAGTCATCCCGCGGATTGACCGGCGATCAAAACAGCACGTCGGGTCCACGCGATACGGAAGGCAGGCAGACACCAAGGCAAGCAGGTTGAGGGATAAGAGATACACTACGAACTATCAACCTGCTAGACCAATGTGCCCACCGTACCTTGTAGGACCAAGGCAAAGAACAGATCTATAAGACATCAATTATAGATGAATTTGTGCAATTGACAAGTAGTGAGAACAAAACAAAATGAGAGCAGAAAAGGGAATCTTAGAACCCCCCTTTCCCCCTACGAACGCTACCGTTCATCCGGGACGATATGCTATAATCTAACCATCCCCTCAAACGCTGAGGCTAATTTACATTTACAAAGCATCGGAGAGAGCCTTGTTCATCTTGGCGATCTTGGAAGAAACGCTAAGGTCAACGGTGCGGTCGCCAATCTCAACGACGAGTCCACCAACGAGGTCGGGGTTGACCTGATCAACAGAGTTAGTAAACAGACACAAAAAGAAAAGTTTTCATCCATTAGAAACGCACCTTGGCAACAACCTTGAGCTTCTTGCCCTGGCTGAACTGAGACTTGGAAACAGCCTTCTCGAGACGGGAGAGGGTCTTGGCATCGAGCTCCTGCGGACGAAGTTTTAGCTTATACCCTTATTTTTTTCTTCTGCTGAGACCGAAAAACAGCTCAAGGGGTTCGTACCTGAGCACTGGTGATGTTGAGGTCGATCTCGCCGCGGTGAGCGCCCATCAGGGTAGCGAACTTCTCGCAGACACCCTCGAGGGAACCGAGACGGTTGTTCTCGGCGAGAGTCTCGAGGAAGTTCTTGAGGATACCGGCCTTGTCGGTACCGGCGATCTTGGCGAGCTCCTCAACGATGGACTGCTTGTCGGCGATGGTGAGCATAGGGGCGCCGAGGATAGTGACGAGCTTCTTGTCAGCCTTGAGGGTCTCGCCGAGGCTGGCGATAGCACGGGCAGTCTGGTCGAGAGCAGCGGACTTGGCAGAAGCGGTGTACTATTCGTAAGCATTGTTAGAGGCGGGATTCATTCCGGGATTTTGTTTGCGGGTGTTTGTGATTAGGATTTGAAGATTGCTTTTGAAGAGTGGAAACACAACTGTGGGAGGGGTCGGGGAAAGACGGGGGCTGTTTGTCGCGAAAAGTCCAATACACGGTCGCGAGAAGACCGGGGCAATGGAGGTGCATACCAGAGCAGAGGCGTAGGTGCCATCAACGCCGAACAGAGCGACGGGAGCGCGGGTCTCCTGGGCCGGGGTGGCATAGGACCTGATGCCGTTAACGGCAGCGGTGCGAGGAACGGAGAACTGGGTGGCACGCAGGCCAGCGCGGGCGAAGCGAGCGGACATCATTGTGCAATTGGCTGGAGGAGTGGCCTCGGGGAGGGGAGGAGGGACGCTGAGGGTTGAATGGGGAGGTGATATCGACGTTCGGAGTGCTTGCTTCAGTCAAGGATGCAAGGTTGAGACCTCCGGGCCGAATGTTCCCGTCGTCACGTGCGCACACAAGGACTGAGTCACGTGTATATAATTGCTTGGCGGCTTCGTCGTAGCTTCGACATCCTTGGGGTTTTTCGGATGTAAATAAGTTACAGAGCTTCTACAGGAGTACTGTATTATTGATTCTATAAATTTCCACAGGTGAAGGAACTAGACACTGAAATATTACATTTGCATTAGTCGAATCTGGCAAAATGTTTAGTGTTTCGAAAATAATACTATTGACATGCTCACGTAGTTTGTGCAATTGTGATGGGACTTGACTGGCTGGGATATAAAATAAACAGTCGATCTAAATCATGTTTGTCACTTTGGTGATCCGCTCAAGTTTCGGAGGTCAAGTACCCAGTTGTGAATAGGACTTCTGGGTAGCTTAGGGCATATATAAGCTGGTATTGGTGTTATCTAGTGGCCTAGCCTTGAGCCAGCCCACTAATAACGACCAGCATATCATTGATGATTGGTTTAACGTCTTGAGCTATAAACCATACCTTATGCTGATTTCAGGAGCATGGAAGTACAGCATATAGTCTAGACACCATAACCCGCAGAACAATTATAGAAACGTCCTCTTTACAAAACTAAATCAGAGTTGAAGAAATATCCATGGATTCATCGTTTCGGTCTTCGCGTCAGGTCAAGCCCCAAACGCCAGAAAGTCCAAGCTAAAATACTTCAATGCATGCACCGCACCCGAAACGCCGTGAAGATGTCTTTTCCGTCAACCAGTCAGTATCCCTTGATTGCGGAGATCAGATGCAAAACACAATTACTACCCGATTTCCGGATTCAATCCTTAGTCGCTTCGTAACATACTATCCACCAAATCACCCAGTGGTCCCCAGAAGTCCTTCCCACTGGCCAGCTTGTGCTCATCAATGAACAAGACATAGTGCTTGAAGCTGGTGTTGAGGTGAGGCTCGAGGCCGAGGTGCACTACCACTGGATAATGGTGGCAGTAGATGTGAGCGTAGACACGGTATAGACGCTTGAAGATCTGGCGGAGAAGACTGGGGAACGTCTTGGGGAATGGGACACCTGGAAGGAAAACACGGGTGAGCAATAGATCTACTACCTAACGGATGACCGCTGAGACATACCGATCCGGCTAGGGAACATTTGTTCGTTGTCGACGTTGCTCTGAACCCAGGCCATCAAGTGCTCAATATATTCCGGGGCAGACATCTTGGTTGGCCGCTTGAAATTCTCCGAGTCTTGCCAGAGGTACTCGAACCTATCCAAACTTGTAAGCCGGGAGTCAACGACCTGCTGAGGAAGCACCGTACTCATCTGTAGCCTTCATCTCGGGACATGTCTGCGGTGAGCAAAACTCAGTTATTGAGCCGTAGAGAAGGTTGATCTGGTTGTAAAAGTCGACAACTAAATCGCCAAAACATTAGCAATGCACTCAATACAACGCCGCAAGATGTGCCGTACTGTTGACGGCGAGCCATTCATTCTGATCTTCGCCTTCGGGCAGCTTTACAGCCTTGCGCAAGCTACCGCTTCCAAGTGTGGCCTCGGCGAACTGTCGTAGCTGATAACTGCTTGTGCCCTTGGCGGCCGAGCGGGGCTTGAAAGGGGCGCGTGTGCGAGCATTGCTGGGAGGTGTTAGTCCAAAGCAGCCTTGTTTGAGTGCGCGCACCGCCGGCGACAGGTAAGATGGAGGCTCTGAGAGGGGGGTATGAGAAGTGCGAGTAGTCTGATATAAGGCGGGAGGGCTGATAACGGAAGGCAGAAATTGCGGGGAGCAAGAGGTAGGCTTCCCAGGGGGAAGGGGAGTGGGCAACGGGAGGGGTAGCGGGGACAGACATGGTGGTGATGAACGAAGCCATATTCTCTCAGGCTCGAGAAAAAAAAAGTAATTCTTTTCGGTAGGGGGTGTATTTCGGCGGGGTTTGCGCTGATCGCGATGTGCCTACATTCCAATGTCAGATATCAGTTGCTATGCAAGATTTGAGGAATGTCATCAGATGTGCAGATGTGTTGACGTACATATAATGCCAATGGACCGTACCTGACAATGATTCTGGATGATATGTCTGAGAGAAACTTTGAACGCGCAAGGAGAGAGATGTTATCGGGTTTCAGCTCCCAAGTTGATAATGTGAGATCCGATCCGTTGACTGACCGCGTTGCCCTAGTTACCGCATGTACGTCATAGACTACAAGAATATATTTTACATATCTTAGTCGATGAGTAGAACTATGTAATTATTTTCCAAATTCAACTTTTATATCAATTGTACATGGGGAATCCAGAGCCTGATGGGGCCTATATTTGGGGGGATTTCGCCCTCGATGGTACAAGGGGAATATTTAATCAAACAAAATAAAATCAAGCATAGCCTGCACGGTAGGCAAGCACATGTGTACATCTAGTGTACATCTAGAGTTCTAGATTGGGTAGCCTTCATTCTCCTCGGGCAATCGTTCTCGAACAGTCTCTCCGTAAACCGTTAACGGGATAGCGATCTCGAATGATTCACAGTTCAAATGCTCCATAGCGGACAACACCGTGCCGCGATCATCCGATGACAAGGCCTCGAGTAAGCGAGTACCCGAGGGTTGGGCCCCTTGCTCGCCTCGGACACTGGATGTCACAAACTCGAACCGCAGTTCCCAGTCGAGAGTCACACCGCTCGTCAATATTGAAGGCGTGGCTGTGATAGGAATAGCGGGGCTGAAAGCCACCCGGGTGGCATGGAGTGTGTTCTCGAAAAGCGAGGCATGAATGCGCCGCGTGGTTCGGTGAATGCTAGCATTGGACCGGATGGCCAAAGTAGGAGCGACCTTTTCAGACGTCTCTAGCGAGGCACGTACAGCGTAGCATGGGATTGTGGCATCTCCAAAATCCATAGTGGCGATAATGGTCTCTCCAAGTCGGTGAACTGGTCGGTTCAAGACGACCACTGCGATACGTTTACCTTCGCGGGCAATCTCAAAGCGATTGGGACTCCGGCGAGAGTTCACGGCCTGGTTGCTGCGAAGGATAGCAAAATCGATGACATCCTTGGTAGTAAGCATCTGGGGTAATCCTTCGACGCTAGGTCGTCTCGAGGGTATAGCACCAGGTGGGAACAGCGTGTTGGAACGCGCACGTTGCTCCAAAATTTCATCCACAAAACCAAGAAAATCAGCCGCGGAATGGTGAGATTTGCTAATACTTTGGTTTTTCGTTATCACTGGCATCACTGGCCCGACCTTTTGCACCTTCGCTTCATCCCGTAGAAGTACATAAGGTGACATCAAGTCATGCCCAAGAATATCTCCCTTTTCTATAAAAACGTGAGAAATTGGGATGGAAAACGAAGTGGAGGATGTAACTTACCATTCACACCGCTGAAAACGCGGAAGGGTATGTTGATGCGGTTGACTTTTTGGGGCTCGTTGGGCCCGCTAGTTCGCTGGGTTCCAATGACTAAATTATATGAGATCTTGATTGCTTTCCCTTTATGACTCGCCGGGAGTCCTTTGGGAAGGGCGAAAGAGAAGGAATATGACTGTTCCTCCCCTGGTGCCAGTCGGAGGTCAACAAAAAGCAGCGACTGTGAGGTGGACAACAACGGAATTGATCTCGACGATGTAACACCACGCATTTCTCGTAGCCCATCCAATTCATTGTTTGAAAGAAGGCCGTTGATAGATTCCTCAATGGTGTTCCATTTGAGCGCGCCCCAAAACCCACCAGTTTTACGTGGTCGCTCGGCTGTTGACGTTGGGCGGCCAGGAAGTCCGCCTGAACCCGGTTGGCCACCAACAACTCCCTTTCGCTTGACTTCGTCGAAAGCTGACTGGTTCACTAATGATCCATCGACGGTGAATGATGCATTAACCTGCGCATAGCCCATCAGCAGCGCCTGGCTGTTGGAGGCTTTGGTGGGAGATGCAACTACACTCGAATGGTGCCGAGCATGCCGCATGGGAGGGGGAGCTCGCGCACCCTGTACCGAATAATTTGTGTATTCGGACCCGAGGGTGTCGGTGGAGTGGTCGCTGGCAGAGTAGAATTCGCCGCTGCTCCGGCTGCTCCCATTTACGCTTGTAGCTGATATAATTCGGGTTAGTTGCTGGTGCGCCGGTCCAGTTAGACCCTGTGCGTCTCTGACAGTGGGTCTTCCACCGGTTGATGATGTACCGTTCGTTGTCGCCGACTTTGGTGATGGAGTGTGCACAGTACGATTGTTAGTTGAATCGGTCGAAGGCGTGGCTGGAAACTTAAAATCGAGGGGAGGTGGTTGAGGCCGACGTGAAGGTGCACGCAATGGCTCTATTGCGCCTATTGGACTAGTTGCTAGAGAGCCAGGGCCGCTGGTTCGCCCCAAGTGGGAGGTATCAACTCTCAGGCTGCCGTTGGGATGCTCGTTAGGAGCCTCGGTCAATGGAAATGGAAAGGCATGAGAGGGGGATCTCGCTAATGAGAGACAGTTATTAGTTAAAGGGCCCCCCAATCACAAATTTGCACTGTCCATCATCTACCTTTTTTGTAAGAATCCTCATAGCTATTGTTCCTTCGCGGCAGAACCTGGAGACTCGCCGAGCGCCCATGACCCCTGGCTGGCTGATGTCGATTATAATGGTGCGGGGAAGGCGTCGAATCGAGTTGGCCATCGCTATCAATGGAGAGGATGGAGACGGATCGTTTATGGTTGTGGCCCGGTTGCCATGCTCGCGGTGTAGAGGGGCCGTTGTTCGGAGGAAAGCTATGGGAGCCGACTAACGGAGAGCTCAGGGATGAGGCTGCCCGGTGAGAAGGCTTTCGTTGCGAGCTGGTGGAATATGATCGCCGACCAGAAAAGAGAGCCTGTGGTGATTTGAACCCAAAGAAAGATTCCGAGTTCGAGTTGGGTGTGTGGTTCGCGACTCGAGAGATCTTCCGTGAATGTTGACTTCCTTCGCCGCCATTATTGGCATCAGCACCAGTGTCGGCCACGTTCTTGAATGTTATAGTGCATTCCACATCCTCTCCTGCAAATATAGTCTGGTCCTTCCATTTCACGAAGACTTGGATGTTGGATGGCATGGCGGTTGTGTCAGCATGTGGGTTGCAATTCGAGGGGGGCCAAGGCCTGGGGGAGATTGCCGGCACGATGAGCTGTAATTAGGTCGAAGCTTGGTGAAATGTGCCGCCAGTAGCATTCTGTCAACCCGAATGAACCATGCTGGTTGTAGAGTTGAAGATGTGTTGCCGACGGAGTTGCGTGGCGATGATATCCTTGCTCCTAGCTCCACCCCGAACTACGGGCTAAATGACATATGATACCCACCCTGCCCTGCAACCAACTGCTGTAGTAAATATGTCGTTTATTCCCATTAAAGCAGGAAAAGGTCATAGGAAATATTATTTATTGTACAGGCGCAAATTAAAACATATATAACATAGTATAAAATACACAGACGACTATCTTCGCTTGCGATTGTTGTCATCATACAGCACATGGAAATCGGAAAGTGTTCGCGTCCGGTCGGTCGAAGGGCGAAGACCAAGCTCAGCCATGCGGCTCCAGATTCTATCGTGTCGGTTCTCCCATCGCTTGCGCCGATTCTCCATCTCGTCCTCCGATGGGCGCCATTTGCTTTTTAAAATTCGGCGAATAGCTTCCGGGGATATCTCAAACTCCTCTGCGAGGACAGCAGTGGTGAATTGTTCGGGAGCTTTCGCATGAAGATGACGGATTCCATCGAGTGCATCAGGTGAAAGCTTTTTGGGCGGGTTCCAACCACCGGCGAACTTCTCCTTCAAAGCCGCTTTTTGCACTTGCCAGCTCTCAGGCTTTCTCTTTCCCCTATTCTCTGAGAACTGTTTCAACTTTTCGGCTCGCTCTTGCCAATTCTTGCGAGGTTCCTTTTTGGCCTCCCTGCGAGTCTCGTTGCGGAAAGCTCTGCGCTCTCTGTCGGTTCTTCCGGTGCTATCTGGGTCCCTTCGCTGGTCCTTGGGTTGTCGTTTATGATTATTCCATCCACCTTTCTCGCCGAATGAGTCGGAATCTTTCTTTTTCGGTGTGCTATGTTGAGAAGGCACGGTGTCATCAGCAGCGGTCGGGGTTTCAGGGGTTGCGGGTGCTGGTTCATCATTCTGGGAATCCCCCAAGCGCGACATTGAATTGAAGGATCGTTGAAGCTGGATATTTGAAGTGAAAAGAGGACCAGAGGTAAGAGGTCGGTGATAGGGGATTATTGAAGAAGCGCCCAAGTTGCTGGTGAACTGAGACCGGAAAACATTGCGCAGAACTGCAGGTAGGGCCAGCCTCGATGAGGCAGTACATTTAGTAGCCATATTGGAAATCGACTGCAGATGGAAAAAGACGGAGTAACAACCAAAGCAAACTTGAAAATGAATGAATGCTAGAGATCTGGAAGTTCAAAAATATCCGGTGGCGATAAGATAACCAAATCCAAATGTTGGTGGCCTGGAGAATGTGGCATAAAAGTTGGTGAGTGTGTAACTAACTATCAATTTGAGCTTTTCGATTTATATACAGAAGAATAGTCAACCGCAACCGTTGTCGTGATTTTTCCTACTCTTTTTCCGGGTCTTTTTATAATAGTTCCCCTTAATTAGTGTTGTAGCTGGAGAGTCGACGGAAACGAGCTTAAAATGTGACGGGTTTTGAAAATATAGAACTCTGAACTTATCTACTATGTGCCTGGTTTAAAACCAAATGGTTCCATGAGTAGATTGTCCTAACCGTACCCTATAACTACACGAATAGTTCTCCTAAAGTTCCCCCAAGTTGATCATCAAATATACATCCATAAATTTTTGACTCGCGGCTTTCGTTTGATATATTTATTTTAAAAGATAGGTATCCTCGGCATATACCAACTAAGATATATATTGAGCTATGACCTGAATTGGTTCCATATTGCTTGCGAAACAGTATCCCTTCATTCTATACTGCTTACATCCGTCTCAGAGTTTCAATGCAAGTGACTAAACAGATATGTAAGACAGATCAATTTCAATACAGGCTAGTCTAACAAAGCCATATCTATAATACTTGACTGCGACTGATTATCGACCAATGCGTATCTACAAGGTGACGCAGGAAGAGGCCATAACTAACCATCTCAGTAGGATGGCTAGGTGGTCCAAGGTTGCCCTTGACAATCTGATCTGTGATCTGCCCTTAGAACAATTTGTAGTTAGGCAGACTCTAAATGGCAATAGAAAAGTAGTATATGTACTCTGTTAACTAACCAACAGAATGTTTGGCTATTCCGATTTCCCATTATCAATATCCTTCGAGCCGAGAAAGCTAGAAACACCAGGTTTTGGTACATATATGACTTGGAATTCAAAAGATGCCCTGCTTCTGCAGCCAAAACCCCAGAATATCGTTCACTTTCTGTGACCGCTGGACCATAATCCAATGCGATGAGCGAACTTCTTCAACTGTCAGATGGGGAACATATGCTCTCATATTCTCCACCATGTTCGAAGTAATCGCAAAATCATCCATCGCCCGAATGAAAAGCGTGGGACAATTGATCACCGCCTCTTTCGGATTCTCAGTGAGTAGGGGCAAATCATCAACGAAATTTTGATAAAACACACGATAGGTGTTGCCTGCATCGTTTTAGTACCGGAAGATGGAGTAACAATCTCATAACTTACATGGGCCCCGGAGGCCAGTCCGTGAAAACTCATTGACATAGTAGTTCATTTCCTCCTCATCTAGTAGTTTGCCAGCCGATAACTGGGGTAAACACTCGAAGTCGATGCCAGATGTCGCAGTGATGGCCTTTTTCCCGTCCTGGGTTAACCCACCGTACAAGGCATTCAGGAAATGTCGGATTCCCTCTTTGTTTTGCGTGTGTGATTCGATCACACCATCTTCACTCCCAAATTGGAGCATATATCCGAATGACGGCTGTAGTTTGACTAGGTCGTTTACAGCAACGTATTTTGGCGACGGCGGGAAGTAGGGAACAACGAATGTGATAAGATGCGTGATGAAGTCAGGAAAGTAGAGCGCAAATCGGGAGGCAAGCACGGATCCCCTGTTTGTTGTGATTCTCAATTTTGATTCATGCTATGTCCAGTAAGAGAGCCACATACCAATCATGACCTCCTAGTATGATGTCCTCACAACCGAGTTGTTTTGCTAGGAGGTAAAAGTCCTCACACTGAGATTTCAAGGCAAATGGAACCATGGAGCCAGAGGGAGAATCCTTATAAGTGAGAATTTATTTCGATGGGAGGGCGGGACTACCTACCGATTGTCCATACCCCATACAATCAGGGCAAACTACACGAAGTCCGCGCTTTAAAAGAAAGGGGATTTGATATCGCCATCCCATGGAGAGGTCCGGGAAACCGTGAATCTGCCTTGACCCATTAACCGTGGCCTCGATTGAGGTAGCATTTCGTAGGGTGTACCAAGAAGATCGTTCGAGAATACTTATGCACTGGCTCGGCATAAAGGTAGGCTGTGTCGCGGGTCAGCTCGCTTCTAAGTCATTTAGCAAGACTACAATACCGTAGGTTTTTCCGTTGATGGTCGCAGTCCGCCGTTGAACATGCGGGTCATTGAAACTGATCTTCTCCGCGGGTTTATCCATGTTCATAGGAGAGAGCATGGGAATTGTTAAAGCAGGACGGAGTATGAAACACGGAGTAAACGATTCGATAGTGCTGATTTAACTACCATACTGACCGGATCTCCATGCTTAGTGAATAAGTAAGGAGTTTCTGTAACAAGTGCGGTAAATTAGACTTTAGATCTGTATGCAAGGGGTCTTAAATCTTCTTTCTGATCTTCACTTTTATGTTGCTGCTGTCTAAAGGCTGTCTAAAGGGAAACTGACCAAATGGCTGGTGCACCCGCTCTATCCGTTCTCATATATCCGCCAAATGACAATCTTGCTAGCAATTCTAGACAATCTCGCGACATTTAACAAACATAGTTGTAATTGACAATGGTTCAGTTTCCTTCTGAAGTTTGACGCATACGCTTCACGTCTGCTGCTTGGTTTCTGACTCCATCTCAGCTGTTTCCAGATATCGTTTCATGATGGCACTGGCTTCAGCGGCATAGTGACTGCGCTCACGAATCCGGGAACCATAACGATAGATTAAAAATGGCATCGGAAGACACGCTAGCGCAAGAAATGCTGGAATTGAAGAGGCCCAATGAATACCCAGACCCCTATACATGTAGCTTGTGAAGAGCGGCAAGGCAGCCCCAAACAAAGATCGCAACATAGAATTTGCTGCCAACACGGAAGCGGCATAGATGGCATAGGCATCGACGAGGTAGTTCAAAACAGCAAGGAATACCGTCACCATTCCAAACCCAAATGGAATTCCTGCGGTGATGGGAACCATCCAGTGAATAGACGGGGAATTAGTCCATGCAAACCAGAAAAGACCCACAGGAAGGGCAATGGCTCCTAAGAATGCGTCCGGTAGACGATCCTCCGGTGATAGATGGCCTTTTGACTGTAGGGACTTTTTTTTGTACCGTTGATACATGGGGATTGTATACACAGTGGCACACATAATCCCAACCATGACTCCAAGAAATGTTAGGCCTGTGGTACCCTCGTCCCATCCACGAACCTCTCCAAAGACAATCGGATATGCTGCCAAGAACATATACAGTGTACCATAGATAATAGCGAGATACAAAGATAACAATAGCACGATTGGCTCACAAAAGAGCAAGACCCATGGCCGTGATAGGGCGACGCTCAATATTTTGGTCATAGGTGGCTTCCCTTGTTCCATGTCCACTTTGCTGCGGTACACGCAATCAGTAATCTTTGAGAGGGCCTGGGCCCGTTGTCGCAATAGGACCGGCGCATATGTCTCGGGTAGGAATAGGTACATGGCTAGCAGTATAGTACCCGACAATGCTACCAAGAGCCATTCCACCGCGCGCCAACCTGCCTCCTGGGCCAAAAAGCCTCCAATAACTGGTCCAAGGGCTGGTCCCATGAATGGTGCACCTGCATACAAACCAGCCGCAAACCCTCTCTCGACAGCTGGAAAAGTATCGGCGATCACGCCACCAGAAATGGCCATTGGCGCTGATCCCAAGCTACCAGCAAGAAACCGAAAGATGATGAGAGATTGTATGTTTGGCGCAGCGGCTGCACCAGCTGTAAAAGCTGTCAAAGCGATCGCGTTCATGAGAAATAAGGGACGACGTCCGTATGTTTCACTCAGCGGTGCCCACAGAAGAGGGCCAACAGCAAAACCGACAACAAACACAGACACACCCAACAATGAGAGCTCCTGACTTGTATGAAGGGATTTGACAACCTCCACCAGCCCTCCCGTATAGGCAGAGGAGATGAGGGAAACCGCTAGAGTTGCAAGCGAAACAATGATCGTGATGGTCCATTTCGAGGATTTGCTGAAGGCGAATGGATTGAGCTGGTCGTCGGCAGGCCAGCAAACAACATATGGGTCATCTTCCGTGCCGGAGCCTAGGTATTTGTGGTTGATAATTTGCTCACTGATGCCGGTCTTTAACGCGATACGCCATAAGGAAATTGTGGAAGGCTGAAGCTCCTCGGCCCTGGGTGCTGCCATTTGAAGCCGTCAGGGATGTTACTTTTTTTTTCTCGAAAAGTTGATCTTATCGAATTTGCTGTATTCCGCCCAGTGGTATTCAAAACGGTTCGATGGACGGTATATACTTGAGACAGAAGGGATGATCAATTCTAGAGAGACAGCCCTGCAAGGGCAAACGTTATCTTGCTCTGAGTAACCTTATAAGTCCTTCCTTCATCTATTGGAATGTGGCGCCTCTGACAATTACTGCCCGTAGATCATTTCGAACTTATCACGGCAATGTAACTAATCAAAATAACTTAACTAGTTACAATATAGGACTATCACCTAATTAATCAATACGAGATTAAAATTTAAATATTACTTAGACAGGTCTAATTCAACTACGGAGCACTTCGTACCAAAAATGAAGATGAGATGTAAAGGAGATTAATGACAAAGACCATCGTTCTAGGTCAGATAGTTGGATATGAAGCCCTCAAAATTATCCAACGGTGATTCGTCCTTAACCCCTTCCCAAAGAGCATCAATCCTCTCGGCCACCTCAGCACTAAGTCTGCCCTTCTTGACTCCATTTAGAGCCTCCTCTAACTGGGGACCAAAGCGTGCCCCGATGATGATCCCATCCCCCAGCTCCGGCCGAAGTTGGGAATTGTGTGCCACCCATCTGTAGGCCAACTCTGCCTGCGAGATCCCAGTATCCTTTGACAACTGTACAAAATCTGCCAGTGCTTTCAACATGCAAGGTTTGTTGTACAAGGCATTGTACATCTTGGCCGTGTAAGTGCCGCATGGGTCCCACCGTCCCTTTCCACCGGCCAGGAGTTGTTCGGGAGCTTTGGCCAGAAATCCACCTGCAATTGGACTGTATGCATAGAACGCAATGTTCCACTTACGCAAAACTGGCATGAGTTCTGTCTCGGTACGCCGAGAAATGGCGTTGTAGTTGCCCTGGTAAACGGAAGGTATCACAAAGTTGTTTTCTCTCGCCACACCAATAACCTCTTCGACCTCATCTGCGTTGAAATTTGACAACCCGAATCTTTTGAATTTGCCCGTTTTGTACAGCGTATTGATCCCTGACAGGATGTTTTTAACTGGCGTGCCACGACATGGTGCATGTATGTAAAAAACATCAACCTGCGATATCAATTAATATACATTTTCAACACAGTTCCTCTAGGGCCATACACTGCTGGTTTTCAGTTTTTTCAAACTCTCTTCGCAACTCTTCACAGTTTTCTCCTCCGTTGGCTCCAGCTGCGATAGCCCTCCGCTAAATTTGGTGTCGATGGTGAAGCGGGTTGCGGCACCCGCCATACCTAGGAACTCTTCACTCTCACCATATATCTCAGCTGTGTCAATGGTTTGGACCCCTTCATTTTCCAAGTAATGCAAGATCTCCTCTACCGTCTCTAGAGTGTGGCCTCTGTATTTGACGAAAAAGCCACCATATACGATTTTGACGGTGTTAATCATGATGGGAGCCTTGAACTTGAACCTTGTAAAGCTTTTAGAAACTGGAGTTCAATCCTTTAAATGGAAAACCTGCAATATGACCTGTCGTAATCACTATATTTCGGTGAAGAAACCAAAGTATAACAAGTAATGTTAACGGAAAAAGTAGTTCACCGCAAATTCATGCCAGATCAAGGTTTCCACAGTCTTTGACATCTTTCTGTTTTCCAGCTATGTATGTGATATACCCACTACTATAACACGGGAAGTATGCAAGGGGAAAATCTCAAACTAACTTAGGATAACAACTATACCGCCTATCACTTTCCTCCCAGCCTATTCCCTGATGCACTGTGAAGATATTATCGGGATCCACTTCCTTTTTTAACTTTAGAAGCCGATCATAGTTGTCCTTCCCCCAGAATGCGCCAATCGGATCTGGCTCGAACACATCTCCTTCATTTTGGTATGCACCTCCGCCAGGTGTCAATTGTCGTAGCGGGTTCATGGACTGGCTCGTCTCCTTCCAAATATCTACTACGGTAGATGGTTCAACCTCATCTACCCATGCTCGTTTATGAATGACATGCCACAATCCATCACGCCACGCGGGTGTGACTGAAGAGTATCCGGGACCACCTTCCCGATCCATGCCCGGAAGGTGCTTCGAGTACATGACTGGGGTGGTGAGGCAGACAAGTAACGGGGGCAATGAAAGTGAAGAATTAGTCTTCTGCTCAAGGGTAAGCATGATATCATTGAGCACTTCAACGAGCCTGTGTTTGTTCGCCGTCCCCTGAAAATTGACACGGGGCACAATACGCGATGACATGGAGACAGCCGCTTGATAGTGGTTCAGCGACATGGTATTCAGCGTGTCCATACTCTGCATCAACTCTCCATATCCGGTAAAGGTTGTCAGATTTGGGGACGCAGTGGTACCAGAATGCAGAGCAAAGTCTAGGATTGGCTTCATTGACTGCTCTGCCTGCGTATGGTTCATCATTGATGTCGCCATAAACAGAGTTATTGGTTGATCTGCCTGCATTCCTGGCTGGAAGTATCCACCCCAGCCTTCATCGGCCCATCGCTCAGCATTGTTAACCATCACCTGAAGAAAATGCTCCACATTGCGGGGATCCCTGTTCTCCAGGCTCAGGGACAGCACTTCCATACGCTTCTCTTGATGTGCAAGCATACTGATATCCATTACAATCCCAAACGTGCCACCCCCACCCCCTCTCAAAGCGAAAAAGAGTTCAGTGTTCTGGCAGCGCGAGGCGGTGATATAGGTTCCATTTGGGAGGACAGCGTGAATTTGATAAACATTGTCGACCCCAAGACCTTCTATTGTCAGCTGTCATTCTCATTGGTAAGGTCCCAGAAGGTGATTACCGAGTTCATTCGAGAGTATGCTGTGGCCACCACCAGTGATCCAACCCCCAGATGCCCCAACAGTCATACCGGTTCCGCCCACTACTCGGAGGTTTTGACGAAAAGCGAAGTCATAAATTTCTTTAAATTGTTCACCAGCACCAAAGGTGATCACATCACCCACGGGAGTCCGACATCCTTCCGGAATAAAACTGCGATTCAAGTGAATTGAAGGTCGGTAGTTGTGTGTCCTTGGGAGAAAATGAATTAGCTTATTTGTCTGATACGTAACATGGGCAGTCATACCAGAGAGCTAACGCATCCGAAGCTGAGCTTCTTCCGAGGTAGTCGTGTCCGGTGTTTTTGATCACCAGCTGCAATCCATTTTCTCGGATGAAGGCTAAGGACTTTTGGACGTCGTCTAGACTGCGAACATCCACATATTTTGAAGGTACGCTGCCTTGTGAGCACCTCCGAGTGGGGTTAATATGGTCTTCACTCGTAAAAGAACTGATTGAGCAATTATCACCAGTGGACTGACAGGCGCCCCAGTTGATCTGTATGACAAAGGTTAGCATAAGTGTGGACTTGATCTGAAAACTTGGACAAGAAGTACATTTTGATACCCTCCAAAATAGAGGCTAGGGGAATTCTCCCTCCGAAGTTCCATGCACCGGGTATGATTGGCTCTCTGAGGTTGTTCATTGTAATTGTTGAAACAGGGGCTCATCATAGGTGTACCATCAAAGAGTCGCCCAGAGATATCTTGGTTGAAGGCATCCCACGAGGCTTGGTCGACTGAAAGTAGAGAAGATAACACTGGCCTAATTTCTCCCAAGAGAAATATAAGGAGGTGTTTTGTGACCATCGTGGGGGGTAGTTTACATGAAACTTTTGCGTAGAATTCTGGAAAGTATATATAGCAATATGTTACGAGTTGATGAGATGGTATTTTACAACTAGGATCTACCTAATCTCGCTTTAGCTTAATATGGTAAAATAGGCTGTAACATGCCAATACTACTAGTAGCCAGGCATATAGACCCGCCCTCTCAATAGTGGTCTCGATAGTTCTTAAACCAATCAACTCAATTGCTTCCATCGGTACTACTACGTACGGACATCCCGTGAACTGACACATGGACACAAATATTTCCGCTAGAATCTACGGGAAACACTGTAACTGGGGTGTAAGGTAATGTACATGTTAAGGCTTGCTTAGGTTTAGAACAAGTAGTTTCTTTCCCGAGATTCATCCTTCTGCCCTGTATCGACGCAAGGGAGATTGAATAACAAGTAGTTTCTTTGCTTCCCGAGATTTATCCTTCTGTCTTGTATCGATGCAAGGGAGATCGAAGTACAAAGTTTCTTTCCTTCCCGAGATTCATTTGTACCGATGCAAGGGAGACCGATGAGGAGCACGATGTAATCTCTAGTAGTGGATATTCTCCCTTTGCATATAACTTTTTCACTAGAATGTTGATCTACATAGGTTGCAATCGTGAATCGATTGATACGAGTGATATGCCAATACCTTCTTATAAGCCTTATAAACTAGAAATTCCTTGCTCCAATTTATTTCAAGAAAGGATCACAGATTGCCAGAAGATTTGAAGTTATAATTTCCCTTAATCGAACAAGAAGTTTCTAACTTCAACTTATCTTGTTCTTTCCAGCATGCCCGCCAGATCGTCCTTCACTACCAAATTCTTCCTCTGGACGGCTATCACTTGGTTCGGGGGGCGTCTCTGTGGATTTCGCTTCGAGTCAATAGGCTCATTTACTGCATGGATATTTGGCACTTGCTTTTCTTACTGTGTTTTGATTCTTTCTTGGAGGACTCTGGGCCGGCGATGGTTCAGTCCGTTGAATGATCTACCTGGGCCTAAGGTATATCCTTACACTACTCTATCACGCATGGTTGCTTATGGACTGCACAGGGAGAAAATTTTCTATTCCAGAATGCATCCGCCATTTTCGACCAGCCACTAGGAAACCAAATCACCGACTGGGTGAACTCAATTCCAAACGATGGCCTTCTTCATTTCTTTGGATTGCTGGGCGCCGAATACCTCGTGCCCACTAGTGTGGAAAGCTTATCGGATGTTCTCTCGAATCGTTCCTATCAATTTCAAAAGACCAGTGGCCTACACAGATACGCAGTCCGCTTTTTCGGTGAGGGGCTTGTGGTCCAAGAGGGCAATAAACATAAAAAGAATCGGAAGTCATTTGTTCAAGTTTTTAATCAGCGACAGGTCGACAAGCTGAAGCCAATTCTGTCTTCCAAGGCGAGCCAAATTGTCAAACATGTATCCGAAAATTGCGTGAGTGACAACGAGAAGGGGGCCAAGCTCGCAACTATCAACGTCAATGAGTTTGCAAAGTTGATTTCTCTGGACGTGATGGGAATAATCGCACTTGGAATTGACTTCAATAGTATCCTCGGTCAGAACTTGGAGATCTTTGATGTATTCCAGACGCTCTTTTCTTCCAATGACCACAAGAAATCCCACTTTATGTGGCACAACTCTGCTCCACCTTCGCTCGTCACCATGTTTCCCTCCAAGATAGATCGACAAATGGAGACAGCCTATAGGCAACTTCGCAAAAGCCTTGAGCAGTTGATCCCGGAAAAACTTGCCTCCCTTCAATCGACTGATCTATCTGATCAAGATATTTTGACGCAAATCGCTTGCTCGGGTGACTTTACACAAGAAGAGATCATTCCTCAGATCGTAACTACACTAGCTGCTGGGTAAGTCAGTTTCCACAATTTGGAGTACATTCGCTGAATAGTTTTTACGTAGGTTCGAAAGCACGGCAAGTTCTTTATCTTGGACATTGTACTGCCTCGCAGCCAACCTGGAGGCCCAGAACAATTTGCGACAAGAGCTGCGCGAAGCAAAGTCCACTAAAAATGCACTGAGTGAGGAAGATTACGAGAAGTTGCCATTGCTCAACGGGGTATGCAGCGAGGCTTCTCGCCTTTTCCCTACATTTGCCATGACATTACGCAAGGCGATATCTGATACCTACATCAACGGGCGTCTGGTTCACGCTGGCACTTACATTGCAATTGTCCCCAGAGCCATCAACCGAGCAAAGCATCTATGGGGCGAAGATGCAGAGCAATTTGTGCCAGAGAGGTGGATTGACCGATCCGATTCTACAGCCCCTAAAATCAATCCAACAGGGGGGTCTTATTCGCCTATATGTATGCTGTCGTTTCTTTATGGACCCAGGAGCTGCGTTGGGCGATCTTTAGCGCTGGCAGAGATCAGGAGGGTGACAGCTCGCATAGTCGAGTGTTTCCACCTCCAAACTGCCAGCTCAAGCATTCCTCAACCGACTGGCTGGCTTTCATCGGGTCCACCCCCAGACTTGAACCTCCTTTTCTCCCCGGTGGAGAAGTAAATAAACGTGTTCATACATGCCCTTTGTCTGGTAGCCTGCTTAAATGGTGTGTCGGATATCAAGTTTTCGATAATGTATCATGCATGTGATAGTGGTTGTATGGATGTCCCGGCCTTTAACGGCCACATCAACCGCGAGCGCTGAAGTTGGAAGTTGACGCTTATGTATGTAGCTTTTCCCGGCAGTGAGATGCGACCAATATTGGAGCACGGTTATTGTTGAGCGAAATGTTTAGAGCCCTGTACTTCATACTTTATTTATCTGTGTGATTTGTAGGAATGAACAAGTATGGCTGTCAAATAAGTATAATACCGGAGTTGGTGATGTATCGCAATAGACTAGTCAAATTATACTATGAGATTAGGGCATCAGAGGGGCACGAGATACTCGAGGCACGTGAGACTGAATTGAGGTGTGTACGGTGTACAGCCAAAGTCCGGATTTGCTTTAGTTCGGGACCAACCTGTGGACCTCCCTTGGTTCCGAGCTAATCTGATTTGATTTAGATCTGATTTGATCTGATTTGTGATATAACCACGTCCAACATCCAATACACTTCCATCAAAACTCACGTTGAGCCGAAGTCCGGGTTAGTGCGACGACCTGTGCGTACACGACCCACCGTTCATCTCACGCTTTTCCGCAGATCGAGAAGAGCTCAAAGATCTCAAAGCTCTGGACAAGTGAGAACCTGGCAATTCCTCAAATCCAGGCTAATCAGAAGCCAAGCATAATCCCATATAACCCCATGGAGCCAGGGGGAAGCAGAAATCCAATGTTCAAATTCCTCTGATCGACTGGAATGATCTGCTTTATTGCGGCATGAGCCTCGTGTTTGTTTGTTTCTTTCTCTCTTCCTATACACTCTTTTAGTGAGTTCTAGATTTGTGTGTGTGTACTTGGAGATCGGACTTGGCTGATCAGAGCTTCATTTCAGCTTGCCCCCACTAATTCTACTATCCTTCCACACACTCTCTCCTGAGCGCCCCCGAGATAAAATTTCCGACATCTACTACAGCCTGACTGGCATCCACGAACCTACCTCATGAACTTGGCTTGAAATACAAATATCCCGCGCTACCAGCGGACCTTGAATCACCGATCGCCTCCTTCCCGAGGATATGGCTACCACCGCCCCCCTCAGTGCGAAAAGCAAGCTTGCTGGACCCGGTGCATCCTTGAAAATCACTCCTTCGAACTCTCCAATCCTCAGACCGGGCACGCGATCCCCTAGCAAAACTTCCCATCAATCCTCCTTGTCCCTCCAGACCGTTATCGGCACAACAACCACCACTCCCAATGGCTTTTCAAGCCATGACCAGAGCAGAAGCTTTGCGCTATGCGCTGGATCGGCAGCGGTTCTTGCAGAATTGGACGAGAACGATAACATAACCCAGCGCTTCTTCCGAGCCCGGCCCTCCGCAACAAGTGTCAACCCATCAACTTCTTTTTACAACCATTCGACTCCCCCAGCCACCCCAGACCCGAGATCGCGATCCCTTTCCCATATCCGGTCCAATCCACACCTTAATCTCCACAATGGGTCCCCGTCAAGCGAAGCCATCGACAGCGGCAGTCCACGTGGATGGTCTTCGAGGGAAAGAATCAAAGCAGTAACGAGTGTTTCGATCAGCCCGAATGGAAGATTCCTTGCAGTGGGAGAGGTAAGTGGGGGACATTGAGATGAATTATTGCAACAGCAGCAGCTGACAACTTCAAGACTGGTTACAATCCTCGAGTTTTGATATTTTCGACCGCGAGAGATGCTTTGCCGGATGTTCCCCTATCAATTCTAAACGAGCATACGTTCGGTGTTCGCAGCCTGGCGTTTAGCCCCGACTCCCAGTATTTGGCAACACTCGGCAACCCGAACGATGGATTTCTCTTTATCTGGACAATCAACCTCAAGAATGGGTCGGCCAAGCTACACTCCGCGAATAAGTGCACTTCATTTATTAAGGATATGTGCTGGGTCGGTCAGAGCTTGGTCACGTATGTTTGATTGGATGGTGATAACTAGCACTCGACTAATGTCTTTGTTTAGGACTGGTCTGCGACATGTTAAGGTCTGGCGTCTTCCAACAGTGATTCGGCCTGTTTCACCAACCAAGACACGTTTAAATGTCGAGGGAGCTGGCCCCTCGCCAAATCCTGCCCCGAAAGCACTTTCTGGCAGGAATTGTCTACTAGGCGCACTGGGCGACAACACCTTCACCTGTGTGAACAGTATTTCCTACAACGAGGCTGTAATCGGCACAGATTCGGGCGCGGTTTGCTTTCTCGATGATCGCGAAGGATCCCAGAAGATGACCACGGTAAAGCAGGTTGGATTCAGCATCACCTCGTTGGCCGTGGACTTTGACCAAGAATCCATATGGCTAGGTGGACGAGGAAGGCAGATGCAGCGGGTGCCATTTGAGTTTCTACGATCATCCGGCTCATCTACGCCGATGTCTCCTGTGCGCCTTGACAAGAGCGCGCTTGACAAGAAAAGCAAGACACCGGCGATTACTTGTATGGGGTCTCTTAATTCCCATTTGGTCACCGTTGAATCCACACGCGCGATTCATGTCTATCCGATTGACACTTTAGGCGAAGATGGTGAACAGGAGGAGGGCGAGGCTTCCATGCCGGCCCATCGGGACCCGATTCTCGGCATTTGCCGCATGGATTTCCCCAATGACTTGTCTGCGGACTTCTTCACATGGTCTCGCAACGGTTCAGTGAACTTTTGGGATGCTCAAGGGAAATGTCGAGGATCTAAAAATATCGATCTCGACCAATTTCCAGGAAAGGAAGATGATGCGGCAAACGAACTCAAAGTTTTGAGGACCGCCGAAAATGCGCACTGGTTTGTCTCTGCTGACAAGTTTGGTGTATTGAGGTATGTACAAATATGAGATAGTGACCAAGCTCTTTGGCTGACTCTGGTGCAGAATATTTTCGGATTCCGACTGGACTTGCCTTAACGAGGCGCGCGCCCATGGTGGAGAGATCACGGATGTGGTCATCCAAGGAATGGACGATACCTGGTTGATAGCTAGTTCTGGACGTGATCGGATGGTGCAACTCTTCGAGAGACGAGACACCGAGTTGCAGTTAATTCAAACCATGGACGATCACGTCGGAGCTGTTGGACAATTGATGTTCATCAACGAAGGCGAAAAACTGCTTTCGTGTTCCGCAGACCGCACCGTTGTCATACGAGAGCGTGCGACACGCGAGGTGGATGGTGGCACATCTGTTGCCTACCTCATCTCAAGGGTCATCACTCAAAAGTCCTCCCCGGTGTCAATGACACTTTGTCCAGATGACTCGAACATTCTATACCTTTGTACCATGGATCGTTGTGTTTCGAAATTCGACATCCCCTCCGGGCATCAGCTTCACTGTTTCAAGGCATCTGATTCGGAGACAGCTGATGCGGTGGTTTTGAGTTCGTTGACAATTGCATCTGAAATCTCAGGCCAGACCCCGAAGGTTCTTATAGGTGTTTCGAGCACCGACAAATCTATTCGCGTCTACGATCTAGAGCGAGACCAGCTCCTCACTGGTGAATTTGGCCATACAGAAGGTGTCACCGACGTGTTACTACTGGAGGAGCGTGATAAATCCGATGGCTCCCAAACCAAGCGCACAGTGGTCAGTGCTGGTATGGATGGTATTTTGATGATATGGAACCTATCTGTCCAGCAACAGGTCTCACCAGACCTCGTTGGGAATACGCGCGAGGACGATGAAAACCCCGTAAAGGAACTGACAGCGGCGAAGCCTCCTCTCCGAAAAGTCCTTTCCCGCAGTGAGCTCGCTGGATTCCAACGACCGGATAGCCCCAATCCTACAACACCAACACCTATACGCGAGCACTCTCCAACCCTACTCCGTAAGCTGTCTCGACTATCTCTAGCACCATCATCGCTCAAAAACCACGCCGTTTCAGAAACATCCTCCCCTCCAAACCGCCTCTCCCCAACACCAGGACCAGGCACACCACAAGACCGACGCCGCCGCTCCCCATCCCCAGTAAGCCCGAAATCCAAAACCCCAACACCCCGAAAACCGCACAGCGCAAGAACCACCAACCGCCGCACATCCCTCGATTTCCGCAACCGCGGCAAAACAACCACGCGCAGCGAGTTCGGCAGCCTGGATATGTCCACCGAGCAGCTATGCCGAAGTCTGCGAGCGTATCGCAAGAAACTCAACGGCTCGAGTCAACACATGCAAGCGCAAAAGGAGCTCGAGCGCGAGCTCAGTCTCACACTCCGCATTGTGGCTGGTCGTGGACAGAGTAGCGATGAGAGCGCCGAGACTGAGACAGATAGTAGCGGGAAAGATATGGAGCGAGAGCGGAAACAGAGCTACTCGGCCATGCCCAAGCCGCCTCGTATTCCTCACCGTATGCCGTCTACCCCGTCGTTGCGGTCTAAGGGGGTGCGGCAGGTTTCGCGGAGTCGTTCCTGCGATACGAATGAGGAGGAATGAACTCCGTTCTCTCATTGTGGATTTTTATTCTACTTTGAGGAAAGGTACTGCATTTTTTTGTTTTCCATGGCTTCGGTCGTGGAATTGCTACGGCGCTTCTATCTTACCCCTACCCTTGATCCTTTCTTTTTTTCTTTTCTTATTTACTAGCATTTTGACTCGTGCATTCTCTTGGTTTTTTTTTTATATTTTTTTGCTATCTTTTTGTTTCCTTGCATCTTTGCATCATCTACTGGATTTTTGGTGGTTTGGGCGAGTTTCCTTTCTACTTCCTGATTTCCTAGAGATCATTTCCCTTCTGATGATACCCATATTTATCCTTTATTGAGAGGCTGTAGGCCATCTCACCGTGATCAACATCCTTGAGTCCTTTCTTTACATTGACATCTTTTTTCTTTTGATCGTGAAACCATAAGAATACCTAATTCAAGTTTTTCAATTTCATAAAAACCTAGCATTTCACTCTACGCACATTCTTCCACCTCGCCAGAACCTATCTGAGATACCATTGAACATCTCCACCCAATCCTCACCTAATGTCAATCAGTAGCGTCTTGATAGATGCTTCTTGCTGACTGCACGCACACAGACTCTCGTTACACACGGACTCGAAATCTCCAGGCAAATCAGCTTAACAGCTCAAAGCCTCAAACTCCAATCAAGCTCCCCAGTCTAGTTTGAAGGGTCTCGACCAGTTGTTTGCCCTGAGCACCTGGCACAAGCTGAGCAATACTAATGGCCTTGTTCGCCCAACGCTGACAATCCTCATCTTGTGTAGCACGGTAAAAGTCAGTAGCCTTGTTGAAAGCCACGGTAGCAATCTTGATCAACTCCGCAGCTGGATATGTAAACACTTCACAGAGCTCAGACCCGGTATGCATGGTGTTCAGACCGAGCTGTGCATTGAGTCCCTCCTCCTGCTTAACGTCTGCCTCTTCGTTTGCCATTGCAAGTATTTTGTCGAGCACTTCTTCGGCACCCTCGGGGTCAGCCATTTCGATATCGAGAGAAATAAATTCAAAATAGTCTTCTTCTTGAACTGGTGTGATGGCTAGAGTAAATAGACAATGGAGGTAGCGGGGCAGGGAAACCCGGAAATCGCGCTGCCATGTGCTTGGGGGGTCGTCCTGTAGCTCGCTAAGTTTTGACACGATCCGCTATTACATGAATGTAAGTTGTTGTTCAGAGAATGCAGTATCTCATATATAAGAATGGAGCGTACCTTGATGACCTGGATTGCCAGTGTGGGTGGCGGGTTCAATTGGAGAGTCAGATCCATGATAGGTGCGTAAAATCCCGGATCAGGGAATGTGTCATCGGATGCACATAGGCTGGCCACATCGTCCCACTTCCTAAGGTGCATGGCAGCCTCAAGGTCGAAGAATTGGGCAATATCATGGTGCCTGTCTTCTTTGTAATTCGCGTCATCATCTGTCTCCTCCTCTCCATCTCCCCAACCACGCAAGTCATCGAGTTCCTGGAAACAAGCGCGTACATTATCGTAGTGCGATGTCTGCATATGGTCAGTATGGTCATCAGGCTTTGATATTGTGATATTTCCGGCCATAATTTGGTATAGACAAGAACCGCTGGAACTAACCTTTTTAATCGGATCATCCTCGCCGCGGGCCTTGAGGGAGTTAACAAGGAGACGGAGGTAAACAACTGCAAATAAATGCGGCCTGGGTGCTTTGGAACCCATATTAGGGTATGAAATCTGACGATACTGAAGGGCAAACTATAAACTTGTTAGTAAATATAGCCAGAAAGATACCTTGCCTGGATTCAAGACAGACATCTCTAGAGTAATCCAAGACAGATGTAGCCCACAGAAACCCGGAAGAGTTGATAAGTTTCAAAGCAAGTTTGTAAGATGCACAATACAGCCATTGCAGTTGAGTGACTGAGACCTCCTGGTCACCACCTTCAAACATGCTGTTTTCTTCTGCATAAGATACGGCTGTTGAGCGGTCAGTATTAGAAGATAGCGATATATTTAGAAGGGGAAAACGCACCATTTTGGAGTACAGTCTCGATACAGTTGCCAATCCTCTTGCTAAAGCCTTTTGAGAGTTCTTCGGAAAGAAGAGTGATTGCGAATCTGTTCAGGGTAACCAAATTAGCCTCGTAGACAAAGTCAAAGATTAGAAACATGCTCACATGTAATGTTCGGCGGCGTGAAAGTCGTGATGATAAATGTCATCTGAAGTCAAACATTTGATGAATTGATCAAGACAGTTCAGTACTTCTTCTGGTTTGTGTTGTCTCTGGGCTTCCATTGCGCATGATAGGAGGCTCGTTTGCTTGTGTGGCACCGGGTGCAAAGGAAAGCCGAGATAGAAATGCCCTTGCATTTGGTTAGAGTAAATCAGAGGAATGAAAGTTCCATGGAATATCCCTACCAGATCCGTCTTTCCCTTCTAGCAAGCACAACTTATAAGACAAGTACATCCTTTCGCAATCCACTTGACTTTGGAATAGACCCCGGTCGATTAACTGACGAGCAGCGGTGGTATCCCCAGTCTGTAGGTAACATGCTACCAGCTTCCTGAAGAAATATTAGCTCGCAATGCAAGTAAAACGACAGATTTGTTTCGCTGACTTTTGTATCGCTATCTGGATTTCCATGGAGCAGTATTGAAAGATCTTCGGATTAGTGCACACCTGAAGCCATATTTGTGCAGTCCAGTAGTCCTTCCTGATAAGGGCCTCGCCAGTCATTTTCCAGATGCACTGTAGGCAATCAGTCAGCGCTTTTCATTGATGGTCATGAGAGTTTGCCTTACAATCACGGTGGCATGAGCTGCCCTGGCGCTAATTGATGGATATCCGCGTTTCTCTAGTGCGTCAATTACACCCCGTAGGGTGCGAATGCGCTTGGAATCAGAGTACTCCGATCTGCTCAAAAGTAGAAGAAAAGCAACAAAGCATTTCTCTGTCCATTCTCTTGGCAGAGGGCGCATGAGCAAAATTCGAAATGCTTCCATCCCGTTATCCAAACCACTAAATAACCGTTAGTAAAGTACCTCACCAAATATACTGCACCGAGGTACCCTGAATGGCCCAGAGATCGGGCAAATTGGAAAATTCTAGATCCATGTTAATGTTTGTTAAAAACTTGCAGTCAATACTTGTTGGGATAACTCACATCGGCATGTTCATATCTGCGAGAGATAACTTATCAACCATACCCTTCAGGCCTACAACAATATGGTTAATTCAATTCCATGTAAGATAAGGATCAGTCTTACCTTGTAGTAATTCGTTGTTATTAGAATTGTTGTATCCCACAGAGAGATGAAAAAGGACCACAGCAGGGTGCTCTGGGTAATACTAAAAAGGTCAGCCTCTGGATTACCACGCCTCACCACAGGCGTACTTCTTTCAAGTGTCTCATTTCAATATCGTAGGTGACGTTTGCTTGGGGGCTTCTAGCATGTGCAGAAGCCACAACTGCAACATGTTAGTCCAGGTCATCGACTAGATCAGCCCACTCACCAAGGGAATGTCGAATAACCAAGTTCCAATTATCGTAATCTGGAAACTTCATCAGGGTCATAATGGATAGAGACTGGAAGTGATCGTTTGCTCTCTGCAGCCATGTGATTGCGATTTCAGGCAGGCACCGTGCGAGTGCAGAGTCACCAATGATGAAACAAGTTTCGAAAATCAACTCTTCATCATTTGACACAACCGGCGTAGGGAGTTTGGTGAAGAAATGTTCGGCAATATCGACTCGATTCTGTAACCAGGCCTAGAATAATATGTCAGGTCTGATGTAGACACAACGCAGTGTTCCGACAATACAACTCACCAGTCGAATACGAAGCAAGAGGTATCGGGTGGTGATATTGCGGTTGATCGCAGGATCAAGGCCAAGATGAACAGGCTGAATACTCGTCAGACGTAGAGCGGCCACAGACAAGATATTCAGCGCAATTTCGCGTTGCTGGTTCACTGTTCTTGTTGTTAGATCTGATAAAGTCATAAAGTGAGATATAGCATGGTATACCGATGCAAATACGTGCTGCCTTGAGGGCCAGGTCGAGAGCTCTGAGGCTCCCTATAGAAAGTCAGATAGGCTCACTTCAACATATATTAAAGATCGTCAAAAAAACCTAAGAGATCAGGCGTGACAGCCATGTTCAAGACGGCGAACGCGATAGCTCTCACTTTGCCGAGCAGTAGCACATCCTCAGGGTTGTGACCACGCGAGGTCATCAGATCAGTACAGTCGTTCCAAAGAAATGTCCCAATCAGATCCAGCTGCTCGCGATTTGGTATATTTACCACGAAACCAAACGGGTTACTGTTGAGGTCGCTATCCAGTCTGAAAATGACATTGGGGGCGAGGAGCGGACTTGTCGAAGTATTGACCGTGGATAAGCTCGTATGCAAGGTACAAGCAAAGTCTTAGGTAGAAGAATCTGGGGATTAGCTGTTGCACCCAGAGGGACAAGGTGCGCGTCTCGTACCTGCCAGAGCCTGGCGTGTTCCTGACAATTGCGCCATAGAGAAGACTTGGTAATTGGAAGACAAAGGGAGAGGAAGATGGAAAACAGATAGATGATAAAGGTTGATAACTGTTAAGAGAAAAGAAAGAAAAAGAGTGAGAGGGAAGAGGGTTGGAGTTGGAAGAGCGTGGAGGGACGAAAGAGACAACTGAGACGTGGAGGTTGCGCTTCAAACTCCAAGTGCACTTGTTTACGTCGTCTGTTGACCATTGCAAACGGAACATACATCGATATACACCATTCAGAGGATGTCCTCTCTTCCTATATATCGTTCGAATCAAAGCATGCTATTCGATGTTGTACACATAAATCAAGCACTATACATTTTTCCGTGAAGAGCACAGACAAAACTCGGGGAATCACTAAACCAAAAGATGATACCAAAAGAGAAATCCTTGCGTGACATAAAATAAATAACAGTCTACCAAAAAGTACTATTTAGTGATGGGGAGGAAGTTCCCAACGATGAGAGACGGGCTGCACAGTGTTAGTTTCAGTACGTCAGGATCTTGTGGACAGTGAGCAGTGAACACTTACATGTTGTGATTGTCTCGTCTGATCGTAAACGAAAAGCAGCAGGTAATACCATCGCCTGATGAGTTAGGATTAGGACTCTTCAGCGTGCAACTGGTGAGCATGGCCTTTTGGGTATTGTCGAAGGCGATAGCGCCGAACTTTTCCCAATAGCTGACCAATTGATCTTCGACAATGATCTCGTGAATAGCAAGTTTGCCCTACAGAAAGTAAACATGTGAGCTGGCTGTGATATGATATGAGGATGTCCAATTTTAGAACTTACATCTCGCAGACCCTCAACCGGGACATCAATCAGCTGTGCCATCTCATTGTTTCCTCGGAAGATCTCGCCCGTTCGACGCCAGCAGCAGGCCGGGATAGCCATACTGGCAAAGACGCGGTCATACTCCATAAGGCTCCGTTCGAACCACATCTCCACCAGAATCAATTCGATATCAGTCAAGCTCTGCATGCGTTCTCGGAACTTAGGCCGGAACTTATCGAGCTGCCGCAGAATCTTTTGCCGAGATATTTGTTGCATGTTCTTTTCCATGTACTGATTCAATCGTGCATACCCCTTGACGTAGTTGAACGGTTTCAGTAAACCGGCGTCGTATTTGGCTTTGAGAAGCTTGTTCATCCGCTCCTCTGGTGGGTCAGTTCCTGCTGGGTCGGCGGCAGTCATGTAGTATGTTTCCCGAGCTTTGTCATTGCCCACAGTGGAGGTTGGTCGTTGAATGGAGTCTCCTGGCAGTACTTGGCTTTGTGCTGGCGGCGGAAGTTGTGCCGGGGGAGGTAACCCGTTCGGTAGCGCCATACCATTCATCGAATTCATCAAGGATGAATCGGTGTATATTCCCTGCATGTCTTGATTTTGGAACATCGCTCCATCGTCCAGGAGACTGTTACTGAGGAAATCTCCGAGTAGATTGTACTCGTTGGTCACTTCATGGGCATTAAACATGTACGACGGGTGGAGAGAATGCATATCCTGGAACTGATTCTGACCACCTACCCAGTCGTTATATTGCATGACTGTCATACCACGTCAGCTGAGCCCGGGGCAAAACAGGATTCGTTGCGAACTCACGCTGAGATTTAGGCTCGAGGCCCTGACTGGATGCAGAAAGATTGCCAGGCGGTACCGTTGAAGGCGGGTTCACAGCTGAGGGTGCAATTCCGATCGTGGTATCAGGGAATGATTGCTGACCAGCAGCATCGGCGACATCGACACTCCCAGACATGCCTTGAACGGAGCCCAATTCATTGTTAGACGAGCCCTCGTCATCTGCAGCAGAATTTTCGTGTTCACCGCGTCCTCGTTTTGCAGTTTCCCTCGGCTCGTCATGGCACAGGTGGCCGATGTTTCGCTTTATACAGCGCGTGCAGGGCCGTTCCTTCATAGATTCAGACAAGTCAGCTGGTGTAATTATTTTTCCGCAAGTCTGCCTTCAGGGTTTCAGATGTGACAGGTCGCGAACGGGGAAAGGGGAGACAGAGGGGTCGTACTGAGTCACAGGTCATATGCTGTCCCACGCGAAGAAAACCCCGTTAGCAAAGCCAGTTCCTCCAATGGATATGTGCCAGCACTAATGCCATGGCCTATCGCGTATAGCAATCAAGCATCATGACATCCCAAGAGGTAAACTTACCGAGCGGCGACAATATACACAAGCTAGAATTGAGGAAACCTCTCGTTAGCAAAGATGTTCTTATCGTTATGCGCAACAGAATCGGCCGCGCCCAGATCCCTGTCGCATGCTGCGCAACGGCACCTTACCGTGATTCACCTTCCGGCGCTTCTTGGGACTGGAGTGACTCCCCGAGCCGGTCGTTGCGGCCTTGGCCGCAGATGTTTGCGAGTTCTTGACGCTCGTATCCTTCCCTGCATCAGTGGACCTGGATTTTGTCACATTGGAAACGCCCAGCGGCGCATTCTTTTCGGACATTGCGCAAAAGTTGAGAACCACCAGGGCCGGGGTGAAATGGCTGCCTGCAGACCAGTTGGTAGTTGGTAAACGTCAAAAAGTTATTGGGGATGGAGAAAGCGGAGTCACCCCTCCGAACTGCTCCGCATGGGGTTGGCTGTTTGGGCACACGCCACTTTCGGGGGCGAGACCTCGGTCGAGGAATTACGTTTTTCTATTCTTACAATTGGGGTTTGGATTGGGACTATATTCTGTACTCCGTGCAAAAATGCAGACTCGTGTTTTATTGATTTTCAACCGTTTAGTCTTTTTTCCCTCTCAAGCAGTAGGGGGGCCTCGGGTTGCCTAGTCATCTTTGAAGCCAGGACTCCTCAGATTGGACCGGGTGCGCATGATACTCGCGTTACCCTTCTCCCAATATAGTGTGATTCATATTTGACGCCCTGCAATGGGATATCCTTTATTGAAAAAAAGGTGCGTTCAACCGTGCGCGGTTCCACCATATGTAGCTATTCAGCGACTGCATTGAGATTCGAGCACGCGACAAGGATTGCCGCTGTGATTCCTGGTCGCCAAGCTCGGTCGGTACTTGGTTGACGTTTTAATAAGCGTGCATACTCTGGGTCCGAGGCCCTTCATGTGTCAATCATAAGCATCGAAATGCCGGTATTGGTGGCTTGGATGGTGTGGTGATGTCCGGTGGGACGATCAATCGTTGGGCATCGAGTATAGATCCAAGGCAGCTTGTGAACGAGTGATGGCATCGCCGAGTCCTGCGAAGGGGGCGGTGTTGCTTTGCATGGATTGAAGATGGCCATGTAGTTGCTTCATGAGTCCTTGGACTTCGGGGTCGGTCTCCAACTAAAATCAAACACAATGGTCAGTTGACAGAGCGAGCATGTGTGGTTCGCAAGCGGTCCATACCTCATCTAGTGTCACTTGGCTATCTTTCGCGCCAAGAAGGATGAACTCGGAGGACCCAGAACCCTCGGTTTGGGGAAGTGCATCCAGCTGTCGGAGCACAGGGTGTTCCTGCGGTCGCAAAATATTAGCCAGTCCCGCTTGGAGCAAGATGCAGTTTCTGCATACATTCTTAGTCTGTCGTTTTCTTTCAGCCTCGGCCCGTTTGGCATTCTTGTCCATTTCCTGGAGTGACTTCGTCTCCCCAGCAAGGAGCGCTTCTTCTTTGGCAATTTCGGCTTTTAATAGATCGACGCTATCGTTCATCGTAGCCAAGTGGGCCTCGAGCGACCGCTAAAAATTTAATCAGGATGGACTTGTCGACAATCGTAGAGGGTCACATACGTGCTCATTCAGCGCAGATTCGTAGTCGAAGTTGGATTCCTTCGTTATGGGTGGAAACGGCATTCGCGGGAGTCGTTTACCTAAACTAAAACAACACAGTTAGTATCATCATCTCTTTCAAGACAGTGGTAGCTCTGCGGAAGCTATCAGATTAAGCATGGTCCCCTACTTCCGCACAACCGCTTGCACGGCACCCTGTGCCTCGATGCGTTTGCGCTCATTTTGATTCCGCATTATCACCGGTCGCTCGAGGGAGTGAAACATGTCCTTGATCTTTTCCTGGACAGGTTCCGGTAGAGTGGTCCATTTCGACTTGATGGTCTTCTCTGGGACGCGGCGGACGTGAGGTTTGAGATAGGCGTAGCGCTTGGATTCCTCCTCGTGCGGGACATCGTCGGTGTGTTTTCGCTTTGGAGGCATGGTAATGGTAGGTTGAGGGTGTTGGGTCTGTCGAGCTCCAAAATTAAAGTTACGTCGACGCGTCTTCACATGCAGGCAAAACAGAGCGGTGGAGACAGAACATGGAGATACCAGCAGCATTCCGATAAGGCTTGGTAGTCTTAGCCTTTATTGACAGTATTTTATATCGAAGACTAAGATAGAATCTGGACATGTCCTTGAAATTTCAAATGGTAGTGTTACCTACGTCAGCTTCAAAACTAGGTGTGTATGCATAGTAGAGAGCAACGGCACACCTATATCATAGCTTTTAGCAGGGCAATGTGTCATATACTCCTTAGTTATATGATGAGCTAACGTAGAAACATAACTAAACTATCTTAACATATGTACCGACACATTTTTTTTTTTTAAAAAAAGGCATCTGAAATACTCAAACTATGTTCTGCCAATACAGGCTTTTCGAATTATGCACCAGGGTATCGATATTTGCCGAGAACCAGCCGGAAGATGACTTGTATCACCTACAGCGGTTAGATGGGGAAAAAGACGGCGAAGAAACAGTATGCAGAGAAAAGCAAAAAACTAAAGGTATCTTGTGGCTGGGATTTTCGAAGATGAAATGCCCACTCGCCGATGCACATACACAAAACTGTCCACCCGCTGAAACGCTTGCAATCCCCACCAACAAAAGAGGTAGGGGCTATCCATGAGATCATAAATTAACGTTGTGATCGTGTCACAGAGGGTATCAACGCGGCATAACCAAGCCATTAATGCCCTTCAAGTCATGCAATTGGCTCTGGAGTATGTCATTCCCATGGAGAAGGTCCTCAAGCCAGTCAGCAGCTCCAGTGAGCATTGCGCTTTTGCTGAACCCGCCACCTCTGAGCGCAGGGACGAGTGTGCACAAGTCTTCGAAGCCTTGGCGAATGAGATTTCGGCGTTTCTGCTCCGAAAGAATGTGGTTGGTTCGCTTTTGTTCCTCTGTAAGATTCTCTCGTGCAGCTTTAGACCCTGGCTGTAGTCGGGCTTTTCGAGACATGTCTGCTGATACCCGTCGACCTTTGCTGATAGATCCTCTAGATTTTCTTGAGTGAGCTCGTGCATCATCATCATCGGAGTATTCGTCGCCCTCCTCTTTCACGACTCTTGAGCGTTTCCGAAGCTGTAAGCCATCGTCCAGGACACCACCACTTTGGAAAGTGGAACCTTGAGGAGCCCCAACCATGCGTTCTGGACTAGGTGCTCGTGTGTTTGCTGCACTGCTTTGTGGCTCGAAACACCCGAGATGATCGAGCAGGTCATTTGTCCGCTGTTCCTCGTCGGGCTGGTCAGGGGGGCGAAGATAACCTTGATCCATGAAACTAGCATCTGAGCCCCATCGCAAACTGCGGACCTTCCTTGATGGATGTTGGTCCACGGGAATGGGGTCACGGATGTCAAAAAACATCTCCGAGGTATGGTATCCAATCGGTACATCAGCCCGGGGTGGAGATGAAGTTGAACCATGTGCAGTACTGCCGGTATGTGAATTGTTTTTTCGTTGTGTCCCAAGGGCAGGGAGAGAGTGTCCCGCGAAATTCTGTTGTGCTAATGTAGATCCCAACTCTGATCCGTTTACACCGCTGTGGTAGAGCATGGAGGCTGCGGCGAAGATATCTGAGCTTGTAGGGTTGTCTGTCACCATCCCCCCGGCTGCTTTGCCTAGCCCATGCTGCTGAAATGAAGGCTGTGATAGGGACGTGGTTGATCCCTCAAAGTTGGGTGGCAGCTCACCTGACCAGTCAAAGTTGGGTGCCCCGGGTTTATGTTCTTGTCGCATCCAGAGATCATTCGTAAAGTGGTTTGCGTTCATGGTAGTAAAAAAGTTGTCGAGCATGTTGGATTCGTTATCATCAAGAAGAGAGGGCCCTGGGGGAAGAGCAGGGGCCTGTTCAAAGGGGGTGTCCATGGGTGGGAGAAAGGAGTCTAGAATCGGGTTAGAGAGGGAACAGTACAGAATGATGCCCGGGGCAACTCACATCCAAAGAGAGCAGCCGGAGGGGATGTGCGCCCAGTCCGAACTTCAGTCCCATGTCCATTCATAGTGAAGGTTGGTTCAATATCAAGAGGAATTTGTATGCCAAAGCGTTGCTACTCTGATGCTAAGAGTAGCGCGGATCAAGGCGATACTGTCATGCCTTGGACTCAAGTGCAAACGGTCTGCGATCAAGGTGATAGCAAAGGTTTGACTCCACAAAAGAGGGACGCGGGGTGGTAGATCAAAGCCACGGGGTTCTCCAGAGTTGATAATGCGACTCGATAAGGAGCCGGTTCGGTTCGGCGCAATGGGAATGAGAACAAGAAGGTCAAGCAGAAGTGGAAACAAAAAAGAGAAAGAAATAGAAGAGGATCAAGAGAGTGTTTACAAGCAAGAGAGAGCGAGACGAATACGTGGAGAGGTTGGCATCAAAAGCAATCCTCCTGTTCGGCCTCGACCTGATCACATGCAAAAATTTGAGCGCGTGACGTAACAGTACCAAAGTTACAGGAAATACAGCCGTTCCGGTGGGCTTACAATGTACCCCCCGGTATTTAATACGTTCCTGGGGAAGAGCTCATGTTCCCGGAGAACCCTTCCCGAGGCCCTCCAGCGCTGCCAGTGCTGCCAGTGCTGCCAGTGTTGCAAGTACTACACAAGTAGACTACAGGTACCCCTTTATTACCGCTTGATTCTGATGTACACTCGGAATACATCGCCCTTCCTTATCTCTTTTCTTATTCTTATTTTACGAAGGAAAAACCAGATAAATTGGGTCAGTGCGGTTCATCTCCCTATTTTGGATAGTTCTCCTGGGATCGTCCTCCGTCACGGACTTTTTTTAATTAAAATATTCCCTCGTTCAGCCCCGCAATCCCGATTATTTCCAAGGTTTGTCCCGAAAGGCCTATTGCTTCGGATGATCGTCCACTGTCTTCTCTTAACTGGACTGGTCCCTCCCCCGAGTTTGGATTTGGATCTTGTTTGTGGGGGCTTTTCTGAATTTCCCACCTGGGCAGGGACCGAGGTATAACCGAGTCTCTGACAGGCCCATTACATGGGATTCAAGATCCACATAGTCCAGAAAAACGATCGTGCAAGTGTCAATTTCCCTCTGCCGGAGAATACTACCCAATTTTCGGAAGGTGCAATTTTTAGGTCACCCACGGATAAAACCGATTAAGCTCTTACACCTCCTGATTTTCTGATTGGCGAGGAGATTCTCGTGAATCCCATCGGAGTTTATTGTTAGCTGAACCCCTCATCGCCGATTAGTTCGGGGAACTGTGATGTTGAACACCTCCCGACGGATCATGACATGAAGGTTTCCGGTAGCATGGAACCTACACTCCGGAGACGCCATGGAAGGGACAACGTCCGGGTATTCAAGCCGTGAGTCCATGCGATCTGTTACCCTTGTGGCTTGGTGCAACTGTATGATCTGAAGAGCCCTTGCTGATTGTGACTGTAGCCTCCTTCGCGCCTACGCCCTCGGGTACCTGTCTTCCGTCACCCCGAAATTGATGTCTTATGTACGCCGACTGCGCACTAAGGACTGGAGTGCGCAACAGAAACTTCAAGAGGTACGTCGCGACATCACCTAAGTATAGGCCTATTATCGCGACTTATCATGTCACCGTTTTCTCTGGTCTATCGCGCAATTGAAGTGCTATAGCTAACCTTTGATTTGAGAATAGCTAGCTAAAGTGTTGACTGGCCCTTTACGTCTGAACAGTTTCCCGACAGCGTGTGCTTCCCTGGTCGGTGGTTCAACCTTAATACCAATAGGATTGTATCGTCTGTGTGCATTGGTCACAGCAGGGCTCTCCAAACGTGACGTTCACATTTCACAGAGGCTCGACCGCTTAATTAGATTCGTCATCACTTTTCTATCCGGATGGTTCAGTTTTCAACTGCTGAACAGAAACCTCATCTGTCTACCAATAGCCGATGTCAGAGCTATCCGGAACTCCACAGATCAGGGGAAGGACCCTGGCCAGGTCATGGCCAATCCGCTGGAGCATCATCGCCCGGAGTTAGCAGGGAGGACAATGGACCTCACCATCTACATGGTCACAAGAGCTGTAGATGCGGTCGCTTGTGCTGCATGGGGTCGCTGGTCCCGTCGCCGCCGGGCCCAGAATCGCTGGACGACTGTCGAAACCCTCGTCCCTGGCTTCGCCGACGCAACTATCTTTGCCACGAGTGCCGCTGTAGTCATGTGGGCATGGTTTTATCTCCCTGAAAGACTGCCAAGAAGCTACGAGAAGTGGATCGGGGAAGCTGCTCAGGTCGATTCGCGTTTAATTGAAGCCTTGCGTCGTATTCGACGAGGAGTCTTCGTTTATGGAAAGGATACGGGCCAGGCACCCCTTCTCCAATCGATGTGCAAAGACTACAACTGGCCAGAGGTATGGGGAGACCCAGCAAAAGTGACCCCGATTCCTTGCGAAATGGTTCACATGGGCTGTGGCCCCAGTTGTGAGAAACACGCATTGTCTCGATTTGCCAAAACCTTCAAATTTGCCTGTGCAACCTATATACCCCTACAAATTGTGTTCCGTCTGCGCAGGATGAAATCTGCAACTGCCCTCCGTCGGGCCCTTTCTGATGCAGCACGATCATCTGCCTTCCTTGCATCTTTTGTGAGTTTATTTTACTACAGCGTCTGTCTCGCTCGGACACGACTTGGCCCTAAGATCTTTGATGCGAGAACCGTCACTCCGATGATGTGGGACTCTGGGCTTTGTGTCGGTGCGGGATGTCTCATGTGTGGCTGGAGTATATTGGTCGAAAAGACGCGGAAGAGGCAGGAGCTAGCACTATTCGTGGCACCCCGGGCTGCCGCCACGGTTTTGCCACGGTTGTATGATAAAAAGGTACGTATCGGACCCTCGCATCCTCTGTCCACAACAGGGTTACACCCACATCCCACCCCCCCCCCACACCCCCTTCTCAATTTCTCCAAATTAGCCTGTGGCAGGTTCCAACACAATCACGAGGTGCTGACGCATGTTGGTGTTTCCCAGTATCAATATCGAGAGCGTGTTGCATTTGCTGTTAGCGCTGCTATTCTTATCACTTGCCTCCGCGAGCGACCCAGCATGGTACGAGGGGTTTTTGGTCGCATCACATCGAGTGTGTTGAATTAGACTTTCTTTCAGTGAGATGCTTCGAAGGCATCGAACGGTTGTATTAGTTATTGGTTATTTTAGACTTCGGCTCTGACTTCTGGGTACCATTACCCTGTATTATTTTTATGAATTTTGCATCCTTATGCACATTCAAATGTTCCAAGCTTGATGGTACCGGTTAATTTATGTACTATGTCCAAGGCAAATAGTGTGTTCATACCAACAGTGTCGTGGTCTTCTACTTCTTACTGGTAAATGAGTCGCTAATCATGCCAACTCTGCAGGCTGGGAAGCCGGAAGGGTGCAGTTGTGCCCTTGTATTTGATACGATCACGATCCACTTAATATTCACCAGCAAATCAAGAATCAATTCAAGATCCATATATCCAACCCCGTTGTCTCTTGCCGTTTAGATGTAACGTGACCCCGAAGCTTAGGGCTTATCGATAAGCCGTCGAATCAGAGTTGTCATCACGTGTTGGGGATACGCTGGATCTCATGCGACTCAACATCTGATCCCATTGAAGTCATAGAACCATGTTTTCACGATTACTCCCCTCACTAGGGCGCTCTACGCTGACGGGGACGATTCCCCAGCGCTCAGCCTGTCTCCAGAGGAGCGTCTTTGAGGTGGAGCGTCGGTGCTTCTCAAGGAGTTTCCTGCTTCATGAACGCAATTCATCTGCGGCGCCTTTTAATACACCAGAATCGCAAAAGCGCAATGCCTCTACAATGTGAGCAGCCTATGAACCCGTATTTGAGGTAATCCTTGTTCTAACAAAGCCCCCGATCAGGTACTATACCATCAGTATGATCCTCGGAACGGTTGCCCTTGCATACGGATCTGTACCTCTTTACAAAATGGTATGCCAAGTTCTCACTCGATCTAGAGTACATCCTAAACAGAATTCTATTCTGACCCTAATTATAGATCTGCCAACAGACCGGTTGGGGTGGTCAGCCTATCCTCACCCACCGAACCGGAGACGGCGATACCTCTGCACGTGTGACACCAGTGACAGACTCTCGTCGTCTACGCATCACATTCAACGGGTCGGTATCGGATGTCCTCCCTTGGAAGTTCACTCCCCAGCAGCGCGAGGTCCGAGTGCTACCCGGCGAGACAGCGTTGGCATTCTACACCGCAACAAATAAGGGCCCGCAGGATATTATTGGAGTCGCAACATACAGTGTCACGCCAGGTCAGGTTGCGCCGTACTTTAGCAAGATCCAATGTTTCTGCTTTGAGGAGCAGAAGCTCAATGCGGGAGAATCGGTCGATATGCCTGTTTTCTTCTTCATTGATCCTGACTTTGCTACCGATCCTAACATGAAGGGTATTGATACTATTACCCTTTCATATACCTTCTTCAGTAAGTTTTGTGTCTATTCGTTGCTTTCTTGGCCTGATCTAACCCCAAAGCAGAAGCGAAATATGATGACAACGGTGTTCTGACGCCAATCGCATCATAAGAAGCTCATACCAAGGGCGCATTGGGGTACTGTATTTTTCAACTATGTAGATTTGCATAGACTTGAACATTCAACCTTGAGAAAAGAAACATGCGTGGTGTTGTGTCCGGCTTCTTTCGCATTCATCTCATCTCTCAAAGCAAATTTTGCATGTACTATACATATCGGAGTTTGGCGGAAGGCTGCCAAATGCCTAGAAAAACTATATATCTGTATATATTATTGAATTTATTCATATGTAATTGTACAATCTTCATCGAATTAAGCTCTTCGATGCCCTTTGCTGCATCCATTGATATAGTGGGAGCGTGCACGGACCAGTGATTAATTAGGCGCGTGTCTGGACGCGTTCTCCAGTCCGCATCCTCTATCGAAAAACCACCAGCACTCCAATTCCTCAATCCTCTCAACAGTTCTGCGGAGTTTTCAAAAATGGCTCTCCTTGTGGACAAGCTGCGGCCACGCACCCTTGATGCTCTCTCGTATCACCCCGAGCTCTCTGATCGCCTGCGTTCACTGGTAAGAAACCCTGACCTGCGGAAACATGAACACGGTTTTGATACAAGGTACCATTCATAGGCACAAAGCGGAGATTTCCCCCATTTACTGGTCTATGGACCCTCGGGCGCTGGCAAGAAGACACGCATAATTGCAACACTAAAAGAACTGTACGGCCCCGGTGTCGAGAAGATTAAGATCGACGCCAGAGTCTTCCAAACGACAAGCAACCGAAAGCTAGAATTCAACATTGTCTCGTCGGTATACCATCTCGAGATTACCCCCGCAGACGTCGGACAGTATGACCGAGTCGTCGTCCAGGAATTGCTCAAAGAGGTTGCGCAGACACAACAGGTGGATCTCGGCGCGAAACAGCGGTTCAAGGTCGTTGTGATCAACGAGGCCGACCATCTCACACGTGATGCCCAAGCAGCTCTCAGACGGACCATGGAGAAATACAGTCCTAATCTGCGATTAATTCTCCTGGCCAACAGCACCTCCAACATCATTGCACCGATTCGCTCCCGAACCCTGCTGGTCAGGGTTGCCGCGCCTACTGAAAGCGACATTTGCTCTGCGCTCCACCTTGCAGGGAAAAAGGAAGGATGGACAGAGTCCGAGGTTCTTAACAAGAGGATTGCAAAGGAGAGTGGACGCAATCTGCGTCGTGCGCTGCTCATGTTTGAGTCCATTTATGCGCAAAAGTGAGTCTTCGCTTCGATACTTATTAAACTGGATTTTAGAACCTTACCTTTTTTTTTTTTTTCGTAATTCAGTGAAAAGGTTACGGACAAGACGCTCATCCCGCCTCCGGACTGGGAGGCTCTCGTTGCTCTCACCGCTGATGAGATTCTGGCCGAACGGTCACCAGCCCGACTGTTGCAGGTCCGCGCACGTCTTTATGATCTTTTGACTCATTGCATCCCACCGACAACTATTTTGAAGGTGTGTATCCACATTTATAATAAACATGCTCCAGATACTAACTGTTGGCGCTAGACCTTGACATTCAAGCTCGTTGCACGAGTTGATGATGCACTAAAGCCAGAAGTTATTAAGTGGTCTGCCTTCTACGAGCACCGCATCAAGCTGGGAAGCGTAAGTCATTGATGATGATTATTGCTATCAATTCAAGCGCTAATGAGGCACCCAATACAGAAAGTAATCTTCCATCTCGAAGCCTTCGTGGCCAAGTTCATGCGCATCTATGAAAGGTATGCTTTCCCTAGATGATTTAACAGAGACATAAAACTAATAATATACTAGTTACCTGATGGGCATGGACTTTTGATTACTCACTACAAACAAACCAAGACAATGGATGAATGACGATTTGTACACCAAGGTGGTTTTCAGTGAGCATGGGATCTAGGAAGTTATGGTCTGCTATTAAGCAGAATCATGCTTTTCGAAATCTCCAGGTGTCCTATTTATTTCCTTTTTTCACGGGCGCATGAAGGCATTTGCTGAAAGGATTCTGGCGTTATATCACTTGTCATTGTGTACTATCTCTGAGGTAGTAAAAAGATCTTTGCATATATCAATATCTCAAACTCTTAATTATATATGCACTTCAACAGTGGAGCTGTCTCCGCATTGTAGAAGTAGTCAATTCTGAGAAGCATAGGTTTGATGCAATGATATCAACCCCGAATTGTGTATATCAGAGTCCACGGGTGTCTTCCTAACCTACGTCATCACATCCCCGTCATCCATAAACTTGACCACCCACTAGAAATATCGGAATAGCTTTCATCTATTGACCAAGAATTTCTGCTATATTTTCATAATATTGTAACTATCATTGTCCTAGCACTATACTTCTACCCCAACACGAACAGCACCCAAAATGTCCGACCCTAGACTTGTTGATATGGAACCGGGCGGAGAGAGCACCCAGTATGGACTGCATCAAGACCGCCTCTTACAATTTCTCTTCACTCATAACAGGGTACAGATATGAGTCTATCAGACAATTCACAAAGAGTCCCTCAAAACAAACCGGACAATTGGGGGGTGTGTCCTTGAAGATAATCCTGAGTGCAGTATAGCAATGACTGACCTCATATAAGTCGGCGATAAGCACACTATAAGCGAAGTGAGCCCTGGGCTAGGAACACATAGCCCGGCACCCAACAATGACGAGGATTTCCAGGCCCAAAAGCTGGGCATGGGAGCAATCGCTGATTCTGGTAAAGGTAAATGCTGAATATATTTTCCTTGTCTAAACTCCTACTATCGACTATCGAGACAAAAGATCCATCGGAGGGGCCCGTGCCTCGATGGCTCCCAAAGAGACGCAAACAGCTGATGATAATATACAAAAGATACGACACGTGACGAGGACGATGCCGTGGCCAAAGCCCGCAGACTGCAAGGGTATGGGCCTGGGTCTGGTGTCGGGGCTTAGTTGGCGAGGACGACAAAAGCAAAAGACATGACCGATGGGAAAAAAAAGGGAACACGGTATCATGCGGGAAACGACAGTTTATTGGGTAGGTTCGGAGCTAGAGGAGGAGCTCTTCGGAGGTGAAGCGAGGTCGTTGGTACCAAGAGGCGGGTTTCTGCGCGCCCGCTTGAGAGAGTCGAGAGTGACACCATTTCCGAGCTTTGTGATACCGACGACAGGGGGGTCATCCTTGTTAACGAATTCCCAGAGACCTAATGAATGAGAATGAACATCTTTCGTACCCAAAATAGTACACGTAGAGAATGCATAACCTACCAGGCAATTTGTGGCCCGCCAACCTGAAAGCCTCGCGAGCAATCTTCTCGTGGACATCTCCCTTCAATTCAAAGACGATTCGGCTCACGGGCAGTCGGACAGTCCAGTAGTCGAACTTACCCTTACCCTTACCCATACGCTGCTCGTTACCCTTGGTGTAGACACCAATGTTGGCGCTGACACGCTTGTACAGCTTATAGTTCATTCCTCGTAGCCGCCGCTTGATAGTCTCTTCAGCGATCTTCAGCGCCGATGCGGGCATGCGGCGGTCGTGGTCTTTCATGCGCAGACCGAAGTCTCCCCACACGACTGTTGTTCCTCTGGTGGATCCGCCCGTAGCGACGTGAGGGCGACCCTTGGGGGATTTGGATTTTTCTTGGAATTTCGGGGTCAGCCAATCAAGGGCGGGCGAGGTGGTAGAGAAGCATCGTGATAGAGAAAAGGTGGCCAGCGGTCCCGACACTGTGTCGCACTGTTAGTCTTCTGCCGAATAGATTTTCTGGGGATTAAATGACTCGTACGGGTTGGCCGCGTGCAGGCGGAGAGCGGTCCAGTAAGCATCTTGATCTGTGGACCCATTGTGAGGAGGGAGGCGGCGAGATATACCAATGTTGCGAAAGGCTTCGTTACTCCGGCACTTTTCGATGATTGGCACTAGTCCAGAAGTAGAAGGTTGGTATACACGTGATACATCCCCTAAGTTATTTATTTGCCTTGTAAATCAGGCCGCAATGCCAGCCCAGTTATGTATGTACAGCATCTTTCATTCTAGAGTAGCTCTAAATAGCACATTATTGGTGTGAGACAACCTAATTGTACTAATAGAGCAAGTCTGCGCTGTGCTGCCTAATAAATAAAACTATATGTACATATACATTATGTTCAAAGTCTGGCTGGTAATTCCCTTGCCTTTTTCTAGGGCTTTGTAATTGTACTTAGTGGTTCCTCTTACTCTAGAAGTATTATGCATAAAATATGTTATTCGATGAGTTGGGCAATACCCTATGCTCCTTTCTCGATTCTTATAGTTCCTACAGCTGTGCATAGCTTATGTCCGCTAATCCTAAAAAGGAAGAAAGTGCTGCCTTAGTCAGCCAGTCACGTCTCCCGGGAGTGTGGCGCGTCGTTCGCGACCTACCAAACGCTGCGGCAAGAGCTCGATTGGTCTTAAACCAATTCCCCAGTTACTATTCCACGCCGAATTCTGTGTGACGGATCGAGTCTCACTATGGATATCCGGAATTTCTTTGGCGGCAAGCCAAGTCAAGGGTCCAGTGACGCCGCCGCGAAGCCCGCGGCCAAAAAAGAGGTAAGCTGGTGCCTTGCCTATTAGAGGGAGGTTCTGGTCACTTTATATGTGATCTGGCGCCCTTTGAATCACCCATCATTATAATCTAACTTCAAATCCGACAATGCAGGACTCATCCACCACAAGAAAGAGACGTATGCTTCTCATAATCCATACTCCCACACCACTAGTCTAACGCAAGAACAGGCAGCAGGAAAGTTGTGGACGACAGCGACGAGGAAGAAGATGTAGCACCCATCAAAGCGCCCGCTACCAAAGCGAAGCCCAAGAGCCAGCCGTATGTCTATGGCTGGATTGAAATGTCTCATACCATTTGACTGATGAACTTTCTTCGCAGAAAGCCGGAAGAGACTAAGGAAGAACCTACAACTTCCTCCGACTATTTCGCCTCTAGTAAGAAGAAGACACGACCTGCCAAACCGACCGAGCAAGCTCAGCCCGATACAGCCAAGATTGTTGCCGAAAGTCCCAAACCCAAGAAGACTGTCGAAGAACCTGTGAATAAAAGACGAACCACTACCCGAGGATCAACAAAGAAAGCCACAAACGTCCTCGAGGATGAAAACCTTGGCGCCGATGACATTTTTGCAACCGAATACGGAAAGGCCGGCAAAGGAGAGGACGCTTATGTGGCCGGGGATGATAGCGACGAGGACAGTGACTTCGAAATGCTCGAGGTGAAACCAGCCGCTGCAGCATCGAAGAGGACACAGAAAAAGCAATCTTCTCGCGATGACGAGGATGATGTGGTCATGGAAGATCTCCCCAAGATTCCTGCTCCGAAGGCTCGACCTGGCCGCAAGCGCAAATCCGAAGCTCTCATCGACGAGGATGAAGATGGTGACTACCAAGAACCCAAAAAGGAAACCAAAAAGGCAGCCCCAAAGGCCAAGGCCGTGGCATCACCAGCTGCGAAGAAGCAAAAGGCCAGCCCTAAAAAGGCTAAAACGGAGGACAAACCAGAAAGCAAAGAGCTCCAAGATATCTTCGACAGTATTCCGACGATTGACGCCCCAGAACCTCCTAAGGGAGAGCCAAAGAAATTCAAATTCGGAGCACAGCAAAGCCGGGATCCGGTAACGACTGGGACTAAGGAAATGCCCGTTGGACAAGAAAACTGCCTTGCTGGCTTGTCGTTTGTTTTCACTGGTGTTCTGGAATCCCTCGGTCGCGAAGAGGGTGCGCAATTGGTGAAGAAGTATGGGGGCAAAGTCGTTGGAGCTCCTAGTTCTAAAACAAGCTATGTGGTCCTTGGAGGTGATGCCGGCCCAAAGAAGCTTGAGACCATTGCGAAGCACAAGATCAAGACCATCAACGAGGACGGTCTCTTCGAATTAATTCGACGACTGCCTGCCAACGGCGGTGATGGAAAGGCAGCCGAAAAGTACGCCGAGAAACTGAAAGCCGACGAGGCCAAGGTCCGTGCCATGGCGGCCGAAATTGATGCGGAAGAGAAGAAACGAGAAGTGCAAAAACGAAAGACGGCCGCGGCTCAAGGACCCAAGACCACCGCCACCGCGTCTCAGACTCCACCAAGCTCACAGCCCGCATCATCTGGCGATCTCTGGACCACAAAGTATGCCCCAACGTCGACCAGTATGATCTGTGGTAATAAGGGTGCTGTGGAAAAGATTCAAAACTGGCTGCGAAACTGGCATGCCAATGCCCAGGCCGATTTCAAAAAAGGTGGTAAAGACGGTTCGGGGATATACCGTGCTGTTATTATTCATGGTCCGCCAGGAATCGGAAAAACTACAGCAGCCCATCTCGTGGCAAAGCTGGAAGGATTCGATATCGTGGAGACCAATGCCAGTGATACTAGAAGTAAGAAGCTTGTCGAGAGCTCTACCCTGGGTGTTCTAGATACAACATCACTGCAAGGATATTTTGCCGGACAAGGCAAGAAGGTGGAAAGTGAAAAGAAAAAGCTCGTCCTCATCATGGATGAGGTTGATGGCATGTCTGCCGGTGATCGTGGAGGTGTGGGAGCTGTCGCAGCAATTGTCAAGAAGACTAAGATTCCAATCATCCTCGTCTGCAATGAGCGAAAGCTTCAAAAAATGAAACCTTTCGACTTCATCACTTATGACGTGCCATTCAGACGCCCGACTGCAGAGCAAATTCGGGCAAGATTGTCCACTATTTGTTTCCGAGAAGGCCTCAAGATTCCGCCGCCTGTCCTTGACGGCCTCATTGAAGGAACACATGCCGATATCCGCCAGGTCATCAACATGCTTTCTACCGCAAGACTGGATCAAAAGGGTCTCAACTACGACGAAGGCAAGCAGATGTCAAAGTCGTGGGAGAAGAATATCATCCTCAAGCCGTGGGATATTGTCAGCAAAATTCTAAGCGCCCAGATGTTTTCCCCGAGTTCCACTGCTACTTTGAACGACAAGGTGGAGCTCTATTTCAACGACCACGAGTTCAGCTACCTGATGCTCCAGGAGAATTACCTCAAGACCAAACCCGCTCTCGCAGGCAAATATCATGGCCAGGAACAGCGACTGAAGTCGCTTGAATTGCTGGATAATGCCGCCTCGAGTATCAGTGATGGTGACCTTGTCGACCGCATGATCCACGGCACCCAGCAGCAATGGAGTCTTATGCCCACCCATGCGATCTTCAGCTTCGTGCGGCCGGCCAGCTTCCAGTATGGAAACTTCAATGAGCGGCCTGCATTTACTAGCTGGCTGGGCAATAACAGCAAACATGGTATGTTTTGGATGTTCACCCATCGTCTGTAGACACTCTCTAACTAATTTATCCCCCAGGCAAACTATCACGATACGTCAAGGAAATACAGGGCCACATGCGTCTTCGTACCACAGGTAACCGCGATGAGATCCGTCAGCAGTATATGCCCTTGCTCCAGGAGAAGATGATACGCAGAATGATGGACGAAGGCAAGGACTGCGTCGACTCGGTCATTGATCTCATGGATGAATACTATCTCACTCGCGAGGACTTCGATTCCATGGTTGAACTAGGACTCGGCCCAATGGATGAGTCTAAAATCAAACTTGAGACACAGACCAAAGCCACCTTCACGCGTCTGTACAATTCGCGTTCGCACCCCATGCCATTCATGAAGGCCAGCAGTGTCGTGGCACCTAAGCAGGCGAAGAAGGAGAAGCCTGATATTGAAGATGCCCTTGAAGGATCCGATGAAGAAGAAGTTGTCGAAGAGATCAAGGATGACGACGAGGAAGAACTTGATCTGAAGAAGGACAAGTATGTGACGTTGCCTAAGAAAAAGAAGGCTCCGGCTAAGGGCAGGAAGACGAAGAAGGCCGATGATGATGTTGATGCCGAGGAGGAAAAGCCGAAAAAGGCTCGTAAGAGTAGAGCCAAGGCCAAGGCTTGAAAGATTCTTATTTTTGTAACATATCATCCATTTGTTAAGAAGCATGCGTTTAATGGGGTTGGTGCATTTCAATCTGATATCTCTGAGCACACCAATTTAATTGTTTACATCTTGACATGTCTTCGTATTTCTCTTTCTTCTTTCACTGTTCTCCCGCTAAGCCTGACCCCTCGCAAGTGGCGTGCTCATTTGTTATCTCTTATACCTCTTTCATCTCAGCTGTTGCTGTCTCGACTCTTGTTTTATGCAGGCTTGCTCCTGCAGCCAAGATGACTTCTATGCCTGAATATGGTGTCTTTGACGATGTCACACCAAGTACGTCAGATATTCACGCTAATCATGGATGTAAATACTCAACTGTCTTTCTTCTTTCTATAGATCCTCTAGATACTCTGCATCCAAACATCTCACAGAAAAATCCTTCCGAGGGCCCATCCCACGCATCATGCTCTCATTCTTAGACCTGCTTTATTTACTGAACCCCAAGTTGAAGAAGTCCCTATCCCATCCCTACTGCCAGGAAGCATTCTTCTGCGTATCCTCCCAACGCCACTCCCCCTCTTACAGCAAGCTTGGCTTAGAACTTCACAACCCTACGAGATCTTCTCATTAAAAACCATTTATTCACCGCTCAATTGGAATTGCCCGTGTGAGCCGGGTCGGTGACGATGCAATAACTTTGGAGGTTGGCCAACTAGTCTTCTTTGACTCAGTCATGAAAGGAAGGGATAGTCTAGAGACAGTTCGATTTTCCAACCCTGTATATCATATCATAGGTTTGATCTTCATAGCAGAGAACTACTAGCCTCTAGCGGCTTTGCAGATGGCTCATACGTGGAGGTCATAAGGGTACCAGTGGAGAACTGCTATGCATTGGATGAGGCTAAGCTTATGGGAGACCTGAGACAGTGAGGTTTTGCATATACCATAGAACAACTCTGTGCGATTGCCACCTTCCTTTAGCCTTTTGGTGGACTGTCTAGCATTGGTGTGAAGCCCGGCGAAATGGTGTTGATTTATCTGGCCACTTCTCCAAACGGGGCTGTTGCCTGCATGGTAGCTTTGGCTATGGGTAATACATTACTTGGTTACCAAAGACATCCCTGGATGATGAGGACCTTTGGCTAACTGAATATACTCTCACGATGATGCGAAGCTCGTGGATCACAATCAGATCCTATCACTGACTCACAACGGTTCTTGCGAAAGGATCTCCGCAATAACCTGGACAGGCAATTATACAAAAGATGTCCGCAACATTAGAAGTGATATTCTCGCACTGAGCAAGATGGTAGAGAAGGGGAATCTTCCCTTAAAAGAAGAAGACGGGCGCTATGTTGTCGGCAAATTCGATCTAGATCAATGGAGGCATTGGCGACGGCTAACCAGCTCACTGGCCTTGGGAAAAGCGTTGTGTTTTCTTTCTAGGTACGATATGAATGATATGTGTATTCAAGGATCTTAGTCTTGTCCGGCTATTTGAATCTCAATTGAGAGCATAGCCACTTGTGTAGCAATAAATAATTGGTGAAGTGCTGTATGTACACATCGATGTAGTTGAGAAGTTGGTATGGTGACCCCCTTGGCGGGGAAATGATCTGTGGAGAACACCAAAGTTCCCTCTCTTCTTGCTTTTGGCATACAACGCTCCTTTCTCTCCTTTCTCTCCTTCCTTGATATCTTTATCTTTTTGATCTGTTTTTCCAGGCTGGTCCTGTATTGGCCATATGAGCTAGTCTCATTCGCTTTCATCCCTCCCTTTATTACCACTAGCATGCACCTTTTGCTCGAGTTGCTGTGATCGTTCAGACCTCGGTCGCTACTACGCAGCACACCTCTGGGTTACTACAGACATATGTCCTCGTGAAAGCAGAGAATATGTCTCTTCTTCACAATGAAGAGTAAGTCGCGTCCGGAATTGCAGACCGCCCCCTCAAATCGCCGCGGAAAGGTCTCCAAGGACTAACGCAAGTATAGCTTCACGATCTGGCAATTACGCTCCTCATATCTCTCGACAATCAAAGATGGAATCGGGGACCGACTTATCAACGTCAATGACTCCGTCCTGAATACACCTGGCTTCCGTGCGGCGGGCTGGTCAACCGCCGCGGCGTACCCCAACACACACAGCTCCTCCCACCTGAAGCGCACTTACTCCCCACCCATTCCAACAACGGCGAACGTTTCGTCTGAATACTATAGGCTAGCAGAACGAAATGCAAAACCCGAGCGCCACGAATTGCAAGGTCTAGGCCTGGAAGATGGCGAGGACGATGGCGGTATGGTGACCGGCAAGAGCCATACGGACATGACTGCGCGGCGGAATCACGCACGCGGCGGAAAGAAGAAAACTCGACGGGAAAGGCAACAAGAGGTCCAGAGACAAGCGGAAGCAGAGGACGACGATAGCAGCGATCTGAGTGATGACAGCGACGACGATGGAGACAACGTTGGCAGGTTGGTGAATTATTGCGTGGTATTCTACTTTCCTATCTGACAAAGAACAGTGCCGTTGATCAGATCAAATTCGACAAGATGCCCATCCGCCGAGATCGGGCCGACTCCTCTCCAATACGTTCTGGGGACCCGAGTGAACGGCCAGAAGTGATGATCACATCCGCGTCAACACAAAACCTTGCAAATCAATACCGCCAAGTAAAACCACGCCCCCGTCGAGATACAACTACTAGCAGTGATCTTTCCACGGATAACGAAACCGATCTCAGAGGCTACAAACAAGGACAAGTTCAATTCTCCGCGAGTGATCAGGTCGTCGAGTATTCGCGCAGACGGCGTGAGCGAACTGGCAGCCGAGGCGCAGAGAGCCTGGCCCTCGGGGAACTCCACGAGGAGGACGAGGACGAGGACTCCGGTGCCGAGTCTGTTGGGTCTGCAATTTCCTCTGATTTTGACAATACGGCTGGATCTGGCTCCCTGCTGCTGGCAGGTGTGACGGGCGGTTTGAATTTGTCCTCGCCCATGGCTATGATGAACAAGCTACCCTCTGGCACCGGGCCGCAGAATAATTCACCGCGCAAGCATCGCACTCCGGCTCCTGCATTGCAAGACCTTCCCCCGCCACGGCCTATTAGCATGTTACAGCCGGTTAGCTTGTTAACCAGCCAGCTTACGTCCCGGAAACGAGCACCAAGCAATCCAGTGGATAAATTCGTGGTGCTCTCTGGGCGAGGTCAAGAGGACTCGTTGTATTTGAAGATCTACGTTCCTTTTTCAAGCGACCCTGAAGACCCGCTGGACCTGCCACTTACACGCGAGTCTAAGCTTGCAGAACAGCCCGCACAGGTGACTGTTGCTGAGACGATTGGGCTTGCGTTATGGAAATACTCGGCGGACGCTCGCGGTCCAGCAATTAGTCGCGAAAATCTGACCGTGAACCGATGGACGCTACGGATGGTCGATGATGGCGAAGTCGAATATGACTTCCCAGCGCTTGGGCGGACTCTTCCAATGACGGATTTCACGTCAAACAACAACCAATCTGCCAAGTCCCGAGGACGGTCAAGGGGCAAGCCGTACGATGAATTCGCACTGGTTGAAGCATCGAAATCAGAGTTCGAGGAGAATGAACGCCTATATCCACAATTTAGTTCAAGCATTGGGTCAGAAGAGGCGGATCAGCCGGCGAATCTTGCAGTGCCGGGGACTCAACCCGCTGCACAGAAAAACACCCCTCAAACCACACCAGCCCGAGCGAACCCCATCCTAGGCCAGCCATTCTCGTCTGCGCTCAACCACAGCACTCTTACTCCTGCTGACCGCCCCGCGGTACCTATCTCGCATGCCACTCCCCGTCTCGGTGTTTCCAAGACATTGAAGATTCGCTTCATCAACATGGAGGCATCCGCACATGTCATGACCATCAACACATCTACCGACAGCTACATAGCCGAGATCCTGGATTCCGTATGTAAACGATGGGGCCAGGATAAGGGCAACTACCTCTTAAAGGTGATGGGGTCGAACACGATTGCACCACTTGACCGCACAGTGGAGGCATTGGGCAGCATCACCGAACTTGATCTGGTGCGTCGTCGCTTCGGCGGCGGGCCCCTTGCACTCGGAACCTCACCAGGCAGCTCATCACCAAACGCGCCTTTGATGGTGGAAACCGCCGACCCGACAACCTCCAAGAAGAGCAAGAAGGAGGCTAAGAAGGGCGCCCAGCGCATGTTACCCTCCTCTTCTCAGAAACAAGATCATCTAGGCGGATATTACCGCCGGTACCATGTGTTCCGCAAACAACCCATGTCTTTCACAGCATCCAACCACCGGATTCTCACGTTCGAAAATGATTACATGCATATTGTGCCCGGTGATACGGGCAAAACGGCGTCTGGTGGCAAGACCCGGTCGATCAGCTTTAGCGATGTGATTGGATCTAAGGTCAGCCGACGGCACCCCAAGAGCTTCCGAGTGATGATCGTGCGCGGTAATGATGCCACGGAGCAGAAGCGCTATGACTTTGAAGCAAGGAGTACCAACGAGGCTGTGGAGATCGTGGACGAGATCAAGAAGAACATGGCACATTATCGTATTTGATTATCTGCTCTTTCGGACATGGAATTGCGTTTTGGGGGGGGGGGGTTACACGGACTTTGGGTTAGTAATGGCGTTGTACAGGCATTATTCAACAATGAACATTCAACATTCAATCAAGCTTTTCAGTTACATTTGGATTTTAGTATGGATTCAACCGACAAGCAAGAAGTGAGGATGTTGGAGTACCTCAGCTGTCCGGATTATTGTCGGTATTAAGGTCTCGCATACGACCTCCGTATAAGTCGTTCGGTACTCGGCACGAGTGCCAAACCCCGGGATGGTTGATGTGGATTGGATGTATGGATATCAATATCTCTTTCTTTCCTCGAATCTCTGATATCCGAGCGCGGGATAGTCTTCTTAATATAGAGCTGTGAAATGCTGGATCAGTCAAAGTCACTCACCCATCTACGTTGCCTATATGGCTCTATTACAAATTTTTGGTACATAATTAGGGCCTACAATGGGTACGAGCTGAATACTTAGAAGCTGGTAGAGTTAAATGGATTGTCTTGGATCATCCTATAGATCTCGAAGTCAAGTCACCCGGAGAGTCGCGAGTGTCAGGAATATCTTGCCCAAGAGCCTAAGCCACTGCCTCTGTCTTTTGGTGAGCAGAGCGCCCCAACTCTCAATCTCCCAATCTCTCATAGCACTAGTACTAGTATGGATCTTACTATTTTCCGGGCAGGGGCACCACTCAAGGGCATAGCTAACCAGTAATCCATAGGTAAGGAATAATCTAGCTAAACAATAGCTAGACAAACAAAATGAAGCCTCAAACCCCCAAATTTGAGAATGAATGACCTATAAAGTGAGATCGTAATGTGGTGATTTTCAATCTCTCCTACATTCAGCACTGGAAGAGTTCTGTTTATGAAATTCAAGGTTAAGAGACAGTGTAATGGCGGGGTGATAGCCATAAGAATGAGAGGCCGTTGGACATGGAGTGGAGCTTATGGAGCTTGTGCGGCTATGGGGGCTACCTTCTGACATCAATTTGGTCCCACGCGAGCTTGTTGGCTATGATACCGATGAGGTCGAGATCTGCACTCCAAAGCGAACGTTCTCGAGGCATGAGCTTCGTCAGTCTGTAGGAGGATTGGTAGGGTCATCTCATTAGAGTTGTATCTACATTATGGTGCCGCTGAAAGTCAACATTTAAATCAAGCTTTGAAGTTGTATTTGGATTTTAGTATAAGTTCAACTAATAGACAAGAAGTTGGGATATTAGAGAACCTTAGGTGGCTATCTAGATTATTGTTGGTGCCAATATACTAATATCTTTTATATAAACCCGGTCTACTCGGTGTGTTCCTCTAGTCAACCTTGTAATTTCCAGGAGACTCGAGACAGCCGTTATATAGTTCAACCATTTCTATAAGATTTTCCAAGTGTGATGTTCAAGTCAAAGTCCAAGGGCTTAATAAAACCTTGTACAGAGTACCTAGGTATGTCCGTATCGCAGTTTCCCCAGGCCGAAAGTTGGCACCTGTTGGCAGATGCCAACTTTGGGGAAGGCGTGTCCCGGGGCCATCATCTCATATTATCACCTCTTTTTTCATCATCCCTTCTCCCTCTTTTACGGCGGACAAGCGGGAGGAAGGTGGACGCGCGAATACCTTAGGTATTGCAATGAAAGCAGATATCAGCAGCTGAGACCGAACGCAATTGAAGCGCAAAAGAAACGCGGCTGGAGAACTTCTACTGTTTTATTATAACTTCGCATTTCTTAGCACTGGGGGTCATGATACATGCTTTTCTTGCCTGCAACTACTTAGCATCTGATAGGTCCTCAGTTACCCTCTTCACCCTCCTTAGCCAAGTCCCCAGGTCAAAAGTGCCGTCACTCAAGTCTCTGACATTGCCGACAAATTTGAAAACATAACCAAGGTCATCCAAGGGCTCATTCCTGTCGATATAGTTGATGCGACAAGGATCGGCCCGATAATTGTCCGTTTCATAGCTGGCAAGCCTCTCGCCATGTTCTTCTATCTTGACATGATAGACAGCACCATTAACAGCCTTTGCTGGGGCATCTAGAAGAGCTGGATACTGGCCCCATAGCTTGCATTCGTAGCCTATAATAGTGGCGGGTCGAAGTTGTGGCTCGGTTTCCAAGCCAAGGACATCTCGGAGCATAGCGGGATCAGACAGGGTACCGTAGAAGAAATAAGGGCCAGTGGGCGCAGCAAATGAATCTATATGAGGTGGTGGCCTTTCCGGTTGGAAGAAATAGCCAGGAGGAGCAGACCTTAGCTTCAGGACGAACGGGGAGATTTTCGAGCTTAGATCTTCAGGCGGAGGAGAGCCAGCGGCTCCATCGTCTCCTTTATTGTCAGACATTTTTTTTCGGTTGGCGGCCAACAGGGTGTTTAGAGGTTGAAGGCGAGAGCCAGCTCAAGGATAGGAAATCAATAGAAGTTTCGGTCTTCCAACTCGATGAAAATATCCTTGTAGTATCAACATCCGTGAGGGTCTACCAGATAAAAATAGTGTTCGTAACTAGTTAACTATACGGTACTTATTATATATCACGCCTAGCTTGCTGTCTTTAGTATTTATAACTTATTAAAACCCCTCCTAGCACTTTATACGATGGCTTCTAGGGCTTATATTCTAGTTAATCCGCTTTAACTTACCATAGTATATATCACCCCCACACTTCTAGAAAGGACCACGGAAGCATTGAAGAAGTTATTATCATGATACGATATAGGGGAGCATATATGGTCGATGAAATTCCTTGAAAATACTTCCCTTTGGCAAGTATTAGTCTCTATATAAAAGAAACGTCCTATGGGACCACTCCTAGAGGACTAGATGGGACTCCTATATAGTCCTATAGGAGTGCCAAGAGATAGGAGTGATATACCAGGCCGCTTCTATGGGACTTTGATAGGACTCCTATAGGACTATAAATACTGTGAAATATAAAATCCGTGACCTATATTACGTGCAGGCCGTATAAGCGGCCGGCTATTCTTGTTCGTATACAAATTCAAATTATAGTGTCCCGGCATAGTTACTGATTACAAGTGGAGATAAGATGACTAAGGCACGTTATCTCCGCGATTTCCAGATCGCAGCTCATTTATCTTTTTTGACATTCACCCGATGATTTACTCAACTCCCAAACAATGAGATCCGCCGATTGGAGCCGCTTCGTCAACTGAATATATTCGCAATGGAACACCCCAAACCCACCTCGACTGAGGGGCCTGGGACATCCCACCCCCCAGAGCAACCCCAAGCCACCAAACCTGCCGAGGACTCTAAAGAATCTCACAACCCCAACCCCGCTCCAACAGAACACACCCGCACAAGTCACAGCCGGGCATTCCGTTTCAAAGACGGCAGTCGCCCCCATCGAAAACGAACCCACCGTCACAGATCACGGACACGAGACAGCGAACCCTCCAAGCGGCGCCATCGCGAGAAGCGACCCGAGCCTACAGCGGAAGATCCCTTCGGTTCAACCAGAGACACATTCCGAGAATCCCTTTTCGACGCCCTCGGCGACGATGAAGGTGCAGCATACTGGGAATCCGTCTACGGCCAGCCAATCCACAATTACCGCGTGCCCGATGTTCAACGGGGCCCGGAGGGCGAGCTGGAGCAAATGACCGAGGAAGAATACGTGGAGTATGTCCGTCGTCGGATGTGGGAGCGGACACGGGAAGGCATGCTTGCGGAACAGGAGCGTCTGCGTGCTGAGCGGCAGCAGAAAAGGAAGGAGGAGGCTCAGCGGAATGCGCAGTCTGGGAGGGAGGAGTTTGAGCGCGCAATGGATGAAAGTTTACGGCGAGGCGCGGAGCGCAAGAAAGCCAAGGTTGAGTGGGGTGCGCCTTGGGCTGAGTATTTGGAGAGGTGGGAGACAATCAGAAAGGCTGCGGAGGGGTCTACTACCAAGTCGCTGCGCAATTTGATCTTCTGGCCTGTTCGCTCTGGGAAGAGGGCTGATGTTCGGCCGAAGGCCGTCGAGGAGTTCATTCGTCATGCTCCGGCGCCGGCGGAGTTACTTGGTACGCTTAAGGCGGAGCGTATTCGCTGGCATCCTGATAAGATTCAGCATCGGTATGGCGCGTTGGGGATTGATGATGTTGTGATGCGCAGTGTCACGGAGGTCTTCCAGATTGTGGACCGCTTGTGGAATGAGGAGAGAGAACGGCAGAACTGACGAGGTGGCGTCTTGATTTTTACTTGTACTATATACCATTGATACCCCGAGCATCATGCTGCATACTGTAGAGCCCTTTTTTTTTTTTTTGAATGATCATGACTTTAATTCATTTCAAGGATGAACAGAAAAGATAACAAGAACTATTGTAGATCAGAATAAAAAGAAGAGCTTCAAACGGGCTATGTATGCAAGATCCCTTTCGCTAGACAGAAACTGGAGCAACCCCAGAGACCAACTTGAATCGCACAGGAGAAAGGTTTAAATCCTGTGCCTTGCCAAATATCCATACAACGTAAATTTAGAAACGCGATGACCGGGCCTTGGTCCGGTAGACCGTCCAGCCAAAGTAACCACCGACAATAACGGCGAAGAACAGAACAGTCTTGAAGAGGAACCAAGACCAACTACTCTTCTCCTTGACAGGATTGGAGGAGGGGCGAACACGGCCCTTGGACCGGTCTTCCGTGGTCTTGCCCTTGTTGTTGTTACTGCGGTTAAGGGAGTATAGGTTCTCAGCCTTGAGGGAGATGATGTCGTGGTTGTCGCTCAGCTCGCCGGTCTCTGCGGAGAGGCCCAAATATGCGACGGAGGGGATGGCGATGTTGGAATCTTCGGCAGAAAGATTGAAGCACTCGGTCCATGTGTCTTCGCTCTTGTACTGCAGCTCCAGGGACAAAGACTTGTCCTGGAAGTAGGTAAGGCGGGCTTTGGTGGGGACGGGGGCGCTGCGGAGACCACGAGCCTGTGGACAGTTAGAGGCATATCCAAAAAAATAATAATGTTAATCTGCTAATCAATTCAACTCACAGAGCAACCGGCTAGCTCGTTCGCCTTGCCATCATGCGCCTGGTCGTAGGTGGTCTGCCCGTCACCCATCATGGCCATGACGTAAGGGAACGAGACACCGGGGCGATTGTTCTTATAGGTATCAAAGAAAATACCGAGACCCTCGAATCTATCCGTCGAACCGAAGACAGGACCCTGGGTGGCACGCTCCTTCGTGAGCCAGAGCGCAAATCCATCACCATGCAAGTTACCGGAGCCGTGAATCTCGAACTCGAGCTCAATCTAGTAGGGATATACGTGAGCTTTTGGCGCAAATTTTGATTCGCGGGGACCGTGTATTTACCTGCCAATTGGTTGCGGTAAGAGGCACGCGGGAAGAGATCCATCCTTGCTGCGAGGGCCGGTCAGCCGTGAGGCGGACGTATCTGAACACAAAGACGAAAATCAGCATTGGCGGTCATGAGGAATTCCACCAGAACGTCAGAGAATCCTTACTTGTCAGCGCGGATTACTGTATCTCCTCCGAAGTCGAACCAGCGGCTTTGGAAATCCGAATCGAGGTATGGCTGTTAATGGCGGTCAATACTGATATTCTTCCTCGGAAAACGAGCTATGCGTGGTCTGTTTTCGGCAGTCGCAGACAAGCTGGGCTCAGGACATAATCATACCGGAGAGAGGCTGTGGGTGCGAAGCTAACAGACGTCCAAAGTCAGTACCTCGGCTTGGAATCGAGTCAACATTGAGCACATACGGGGATGCTTTTGATATTTGGGTCGTCATAGGCATTCACGGGTAAGGCGACCAGGCCCGCGAAGCAGAGAAGTGACGAAATAGACGGAAGACGCATTGTGGAATTGTATTAGGGCTCAATGGAGGGGAGCCCAGAATGTTTCAAGGATAGACTGGAGGTGGGGAGTACGGGGTACGGTGTCGCCAGGACCCGAAAACCCAGCGAGTAGGAAAGAAGAAAAGAGGCCGTAAAAAAAGTCGAGTAAAATCGACAACAAAGAGTGAATAGGCAAAGTTCTTGAGGCGCGGAGACAAGGAGGTGAAGTATACAGCTTGTTATGCTAAGGTGTCCACATCGGATGTGGCGCAGTAAAACACCAGCCACAGCCCTGCACCTCAGATCCTGAAGTCCGCCGACTTTCTTCGATTCGATCCAATTCAACCCCATCTCATTTACACCTTTTCCACCAATCTCATTCTTTCATAATGTCATCGCTTTTCGGTTCCGGCTCCGCTGCTCCCATTCAGACCTCCGAGGAGATCAAGGCAGCTGTCATGCGCCAGCTCCAGCAGGAAGCCGCCATGTCGAACGCCCGCTCCCTGATCGGAGTACGTCACCACCCTTGATATCCAAATCCGGAAACGAACTGACAACAACCGCAGAAAATCAACAAGCACTGCTTCAAGGCCTGCGTTCCTACCCCCGGTACCTCACTCTCGGCCAAGGAGAACACCTGCCTGTCTAGCTGCATGGAGAAGTACATCGCCATGTGGAACACCACAAGCAAGACCTACATTGCCCGTGTCGGTGTGGAGACCAAGCGTATGGGTGGTCAGGATGCTGCTGCCATTGCCTCCATGGCTACCGGCATGCCCGAGGGCGGCAGCGGAATCCTGGGCTAACTCCGATCCATCCTCAAATCGGAAGAAAGCAAGATGAAGGACGAAACAAGAAGCAAAAGACACGCAGACCTCTGTGAATGAACTACTGTACGATAGAAGCGGCCTGGTAGCCCGTGTATAATATGGGCGTGGCTTTTTGTGCCCCGGTGGTTGGGAGAGATTGGGAATAGAACAGGGTTCACGACGAATCCATTTGTACATCGAGCAGGCAATTGAAAGAGAGAGAGAAAAAAAACACAAAAATTCGATCGTAATTGCTAAGAAAAATGATGTGCATATAGAAAAGTATGGATTTTCATATAATGGCGCCTGGTTTTTCACGACTCCTCCCGGGGTCAATCAGTTCCGGCCCTCCCCCAGAGGACTTTTCGTCGCGTCATAAATCATACAAGCACCTTAGAAGTCGGGGAAAAGGTGGCCATATCTGGAACGAGTTAGTCAGGTATGCGGATGGCGTGGAGACAAGTACATACGGATCTTCTCCTTCCTGGCCATAGTGCTCTGTCTCTTCCGGATACTTGTCATATTGGCTTGCATCGCCTTGTCCACCGCGAATGGGTGGGATATATGGCGCGTCAATATCCTTACGAGCTAGTCGGTCCCAAGTTACCTCGGCGAACCAGGCATGGTTCTTGACATCACTCGGGCCACCGTGCAAGTTGCCGAGGCGCTTGGTGAGGTCGGATGTGATCAACTGAGAGAGCAGATCGACTGCGTCGTTGTGCAAGTATGGAGGATACTTTACTTTGCCGCGCAGAATATTCTCATAGATCTTGACTGGAGATCCACTGTCCCAGAAAGGAGTGAATCCACACAGCATTTCAAAGATTAAAATTCCCAATGACCACCTTGGGACAGTTAGAACAATTCGACGGAAGCGTTGAAAGCAAGCTTACCAGTCAACTGATTTGTTGTATCCCTTGGAAGAGACAACCTCGGGTGCTAGGTAGTCGGGGGTACCACAAAGTGTCCAAGTAATATCCGGCACATCTTTAGCAAATCCAAAATCTGTGATCTTCAGGTGACCATGACGGTCCAAAAGAAGGTTTTCTGGCTTCAAATCACGATAAATGATTTGATGTGCGTGCAAATACTCCAGCGCTAGGGTAACCTCCGCGGCATAGAATTTGGCCACCGGGTTCGGGAATCGCTAATGACAGATGAGTTCTTTGTTTCACACACAAGACCGAAGGAAGTGGTCATGGATCACTCACTTGTGACTTGCGCAGGAGACTGAACAATTCACCTCCCTCCACAAAGTCCATGACCATATAGAGGTTTCGGGAATCCTGCCAAGTTCCCCACAATGTAACGAGGAATGGATGGCGGACCCGATTTAGCATGCGGCGCTCGTCATTTGTGTGCTCGATTTGCTTCATCTTGACCACCTGGGCCTTCTTCAACACTTTCATCGCATAGAAGCGATGATTGTGGTTAGACTGCACCAGGTGGACACGGCCGAAGCTCCCCGTTCCCAACGTGCGCTGAAGCTCGAAGTCCTCCTGAGAGTACTTCCCCTTTGTAACACGCTCCTGCTTCGGCTGCTCCTGGTTTATAATGTGGTCGATACTGGTGGCATTTTCGTGTGTACCTGTAGCCGTACCCGTACCCGTGTGCTGGGGCGAAGCGTGTGAAGCGGGTTGCATGGATGCGCCTGAACCGTCGTGGTTCTGAGAATCTGGTTTCCCTAGATCTTGCGAATCCTTCGTACGCCTCTTCTTCAGTAAACCTCCTAGACTCGGCATGGAGAGAAGATTAGACAGGCTTTGGGGCCATTGGGGGGGGGGGGGGGGTAATGGGGGGAAGAAAGCTGGAATGGGAGGTCCGGATTAAGTGGGGAGGGGCAGCGGCCAGAATGACGCATTGATCTTTCATTATGCATTTTACGTTTGATACACTTGAACGCCTCTATACCTCTATTATAAGCTAATATGTTGATTTAAAAGTCTTCTATTTTGGTCTCAATCGAATCTATTTATCTGTTAATTTTGATATTGTGTCATTAGTATGCTCGTTATTCCGAGTAACTCGGATTTTTACTTATCTACACATACAATCCCTCAACTACTACATATATTAGATATCAATCTAGAGTTCATTCGATTCAGATGATTCAACTCTTTAACGATAAATGTCTATGAACACCATTGTCCAATGTATGACTCTATTAATCTCCATAGAAGCGGAGAACCCGGATGCGATGACGTTACAAAGTGATGCGATCATCCCTGCTGTTTCACTGTCGAAAGGCTGAGCTTTAGCTTGTGTTTTCGGACATTTTTCTCTTTGGACCATTCCATCCCGTCCCCTAGTCCACTCTGTAATGTCTTTTCCCTTGTCTATTCTCCGACTCGAGATTCGGAAGTTATGATTATGTAATATATATTGGTGCCTGATGGATCAGGCATAAAGTAATTTAACTTGTCGCCAACTCCGATCTTAAATCCCAAGGACACAACAACAACCCGACATAACTTTCCCACCATGGCGCTAGTAAGCTACACTGACTCCGAAGGCTCAGACGCTGAGCCAGATACTACACCCGCGCCCGCACCCCAGATTAGCAAGGCAAAGAAACTCGGCTCCAAAACTGGGTTCCATGTCGAGCGCAGCGAATCGGGCAAGATCCGCGTCGCGATTCCAGAAATCAAACCTGAACACCCATCCGGCGACGACACCGAAGATGGTCCGCGAAAAAAGGCTCGGTTAGGTGGTGGAGGAGGCCTTTCGGGATTCAACGCTTTCCTTCCAGCGCCGAAACGAACACTCGAAAAGAAAGCACCAGTGGCGACAACACGAAAAGCGTTCAGTCTCAAAACAGGAGCAGGCCCTGGGTTTGATCGCACAGCAGATGCGGAAATGAAGAATGATTACGCATTCGAAAATCTAGCGGGAGACGCGGAGGACACCACATCTGCACCCAGCAATTCAAAAGCCGACACTTCAACAGATGCATTGACGGAGACAATGAAGACCCCAGCGGAGGTCAAATTGCAAGGAAATCCGATGATGTTCCGACCGTTGTCCGTCGGACGACCTCAAAAGAAGAGAAAGACAACCAAGATTGCTGAACAACCAACACCCTCCTCATCAGCAGCGCCGAAGCCTGCTCAACCTCCACAGCAAGCTCCTGCCCATGCCCCTGCCCCTGCCCCTGCACCACCAAAACCCAAAGTCAGTCTCTTCTCTTTATCTACGGACGAGGCCATTTCCCAGCCAGCCCCGGCACCTGGACCATCAGTCACCTACCAGCCGCTGGTATACAACGCCGAAGGTGAAGAAGTATCGGCAGCTGATCCAGTACTCGCCGAGCCCGCACCAATCGCCGTTGGGCATTCAACAGCAACAGTATCAACCGATCCTACATCATCATTGGACAGCATTGCCAACGATCTGAATTTGTCCAAAGCCGAAAGACGCCAGCTCTTCGGTCGGAATGCCATGCCGTCCCAGTCACAGGTGCGTACCTTTAACACAGACGAGGAGTACGCGTCAAACCAGGTTCTGGCGCAAGGCGAGCTGGCCGGAACACAGCACAACCCTGTGCGCTCCATTGCGCCGGGTAAGCATACTCTCCAGCAATTGCTCAATGTTGCCAGCTCTCAGAAGGAGGCATTGGAGGAAAGCTTTGCAACGGGTCGGAGAAACAAGAAGGAAGCTGGATCCAAGTACGGATGGTAGTTTTAACATATGTACCGGACAATGCCTGGCACTCGGGACTATTCCCTTTCCGTTTTAGTGCTCACCCCCTTGCCGCTTTTTGATCACCGAGTAGAACTGAGCATGTCTTTGAGTATCCTGACTTGATCACGGGCCATCATATAATCATCGTGATCTGCCCGCCCGGGCTCACTGAGTATCCTAATCATCCCCTGAACACCCTGATCCATTCACTGATTATCATCTGAGCGCTCTGATTTGTTCACATGGTTGAAAATCCATTGGAAAATACGGATCCGAATGCAGCTTATTGTACTGTTCTTATAGCCAGCGGGTTTATGATAGGACTAAGACTGAAAGTCTCCGGCTCGGGTAAATTGACTTATCTATGAGCTTTTTGAATGGCATCCACATCTTTCCGGTACTAACAGCTGATTAGGCAATACTCCATATTAACTTTCTATATAATATGATCGACGTCATATGAGGTTGCCTATAACGAAAAGGTTGCCTCGTAGTCCACTGTGGCGGAGAATAATCATTTAGGACTTCCGGAGGTGGGTGAGGCATGAGATCCGACTCCGGAGGACTCAAACTTGAAATTTGACAGTAGGTTCACGAGATCCTACTCACTATCTAAATATCTCAGCCTAAGGTTGGGGAGTAAACAAAATCGGCACCGGATTATGAATTCATCGTGAGTCATCGAAATGCATAAAACTATGAAATGTAGATTAATTGTAGAACGAGAAAACACCATGTTATTTACGCTCCAATTTTATTGCTTTCAAGATACCCGGCATTCCGAGTGGCCTGGAGGATCAGCTTACTGGAGAAATAAGCTCAAACCAGGGATCGACCCAACTCCGGCAATGGTCACTTTCATTACTATGATAAAGGGTGTGTGTTCCTCGATTTGTGTAAGAATATCATTTTCAACCTGCTTCACCAAACTTTACACCTACCTAGCTTGGCTCTAAATCGTATATCACGACCTGCAAATATGGTTCATATAACCTAGAGGGTCATACTGAGAGAACGGGGTGGTAGAGTGAACATATTAAGCGGTGTATGCATTTGGTAGTAACGATATTTCGCTTGGGAACTCACCCCCGGATGAAGATTTTCGAAATGGAATGACCAAGGTCAGTCAAATTGGTCCTATCGGACACGGGCGGAGTGGGGAACCACAGTTCTATTTTACGGAATGAAGACCATGGGTACAGTCAACGGCATGGAGTTTCCATGATGCTTTAAAGCATGTTAAGCTCCAGCCATCCATTTCAGATTCAATTGATGGTGACATCCAGATAACGTGTCAAAGCACTTTGGTCAAAGTACAATTCATCCGAACACTTCAATTTTTTTCCCATTATGAGCGCCTGGGATATCTCTCAAAATGCTTCTCTTGACACAACTGTGTTGCAAATAAGAGAACATGGGAGTGGGATATGGATCCTGACCATGGCCTCACCTTCAACCCACAACATTCTTTCGCCTCTTATGATGGGCGCACTAGCTAGAGCAGTCGACCATCTTTCTTCTCTCGGTGATCAGCAGGTATATTTCAACCTTTCTTTGATGGGTGTGCAAATTACTCACTTGCCACAGGTCAGGGTCATCATATTGGAAGCTGCAGGAAAGTCTTTCAGCGCTGGGATTGATATAAATATGATCCGAGATGAACCGAACCTTGAATCCAAGATGATTCGGGCCATCGACCCTATGTATGCAGTACAAGAGTCAAGAGTCCCAGTGATTGCTTGCGTGAGAGGTAAGTTGGGGTACTTTTTGAATTGTAAGACTGGTTTCGTCTAACTCTAGTTTTGTACCAGGCGCTGCTTTTACTGGAGGATTTGAGCTTGCACTAAGTTGTGATATTCGCCTCGCATCCGAAGATACGGTCTTTAGGGATAACCATGCCATGTGTGAGTCTCTCTTCGTCCTTCTTATGCTGGTTGTGTCTTTTATTCGAATGCCATAATGCTAATATGCATACTTCCTCCGCAGACGGTGTCCATCCAACGCGGGGCATTTCACAACTTCTCTCTCGACACTGTGGACCATCAAATGCAAAGTTAGCCTCTCTTGCTTCCTTCCCCATTTCAGCAACCTTAGCACTCCAATGGAACATTGTTTCCCAGGTGGTAAAGTCTCCGGATGACCTTATGCCAGCTGCATTACAGATTGCGGAGTCAGTGGCTCACAATTCCTCTCTGCTCGTGGCAAGCTTGAAGAATACCATTGACGTGGGGAGAAGTCTGAGTTACGGTGAGGCTCGGAAGTTTGAGCTTCAACGAGAGGCACAGTATTATAAAGCCATGGATAGCGAAGATTTGGCAGAAACCCTGAAAGAAGGTGCCCGGAGATTTGATCAGAGAGTGGCAGAATTGGGAGTTGGTGAAATTCAGCTTCCTTGAAGTTGTATTTATACCAACTACATGAAGTGAAGTAACCACGAGGCTGTTGGCCACCCAAATCTCCTTACCAAATTTTATATATTCTTGAGATCTTAATTCACTGAATTGACAATTATTCTGCGCATTAGTATGTTACGGCCTTGGCAATTTTCGCAATCGATCTTCTGGATCGGCAGCCCTCGGGCTTGGACTCATGTCAAGATGCCTTTACCAAGTAAAGACTGAGTTCCACATTTAAAAAATCAGTTGGAGCAACCGTTGCAGGGCATTGACCGTCTGTGACGAACAACAGATGATTCCGCGAATTCTTTTTGCTGTGAGGTGGGATTCGCGGCACCCTGTTTTATCCCGAGCTCACTGGCAAAGCCAGAGCGTATATACAGATAACACGGCCTTTCAACCATCGCACTAATACGAAGCATATGAGTAAGACTAAAGAGCTAGGAGTTCTCTATTGAATTATGTACCCGCTTTCGTCTACCTCAATGATCACAGGCATGTTGGTGGCTACCTAATGATTTGAACTCAGCAAGTCTAGGACGAGGACCCTACAAGTGGTGATGAAATCTTTCGAGATCTTGCACTTTAGACCTAATACAGATGTATAATAATTCGTAAGGTACCCCTGTAATATATATCCTATCTAGAACACTTGAACAGTCGAAGGAAATTTCTACGAGCTATGCAATCACTTCCGACGACGTCCAGCAAAACCCCAGTGGATCTGATTGGCTGACTTTGTATCAACATCGAGCTCATCCGCAAAGGTCCAGACCAGTCCGGGGTTCTTCTGGAACATCCGTCCAATCAAAACCATATCAAGGCCATCCCCCAAGAGGTCATTAGCCTGGGGACCGGAAGTAATAGCTCCGACAGTTCCCACAAGAAGACGGTTGCCCAATTTGTTCTTCACTTGGAGAGCGGCCGGGGCTTGATATCCTGGTCCGCCAATGATCTTTTGTCTCGGATCATTACCTCCGCTAGAAACATCGAGGACATCTACTCCGCGGCTCGCCAAAACCTCGGCGAGTTGAATGGTAGAGGTGACGTCCCAGCTGGGCTCATTTACGAGGTGCTCTAACCAGTCTGTGCTGCTAACACGGAAGAAAAGAGGCATCTTCTCGGGCATATTTTGTCGAGACACGTCAACCAGCTGAAGTGCGAGTCGAATTCGGTTCTGGAAGCTCCCACCATATTCATCAGTTCGCTTATTGGAGACCGGGGAAAGGAACTCGTGGATAAGATATCCGTGTGCGCCGTGGATCTCAATAGCCTATTAATGATTTAGGTCAGCTGCGAGTGCACACTTCATGAGTCCAGTGAACATACATCAAACCCAGCCCGAACTGCTCTTTTAACAGCTTCGCCCCAGGACATTATGAAGGATTGAATTTCGCTGTGAGACATCTCCCGAGGAATGATGTTTTTGTCCTTGTAGGCGATAGCGCTCGGGGCAGCCACATCATCAGGCCAGCCGTGACGCTGTTGAGATAAATTAGCAATTTGTGAATGTCAAATTTGGGGTGCCTTCATACCGGTGTAAAGCCCTCATTTTCGAAACCATTGGTCTTGGGTGAATGGTTAGTATATGGTGGGATTCATATAGCGTCTAGATAAAGCCTACCGATTTCAGAGAAGCCCCTGGGCCTCGAGCCATGCTCAGCCAAGGTGCAACAGTGCTTGCTTTGCGTCCAGCATGTGCGAGTTGAATACCAATGAGCTGGCCCTGGCTATGAGCAAACTCCACGATCCTCTTCAATGGCTCGATCTGAGAATCTTTCCAGAGGCCGGAGTCCTCCGGTGTAATTCGACCATTGGAAATGACGGCAGTGGCCTCCACGAAGGAGAGACCAGGTCCACGTGAGATAATGCCGCCCAGATGAGCAAAGTGCCAATCGGTAAGGTGCCCATCCGCGGCTGAATATTGGCAGAGGGGGGAGAGCTTTTATTATCAGTTATCGCCAAAGCGATGAAACCGCAGGGGCTACTCACCAAAATACGATTGTGAAGCTCGAGGCCTCTAATCTTCAACGGAGCAAAGAGCTTGGGTACATTTGGGTCATTCGGCGCCGGTGAGACAGCTGTGCCGGCGGGCGGGTCTTGCTTTGGGGTAAAATAAGATACCTGGTGGAAGTCAGGTCTGCGCCAAGTCCTTAATAAATCTTAACCTAGGGGTCGCACTTACACCGCTGGCCGGTTCGTTGACTATTTCAATGATAGCACTTTCGTCAGCGTTTGCGTAGTTGGAAGGCATCTGGAACGATTGCAAAGGCTTGATTGATTTATTGTTACTGCTATAAAACTCGCGGATTTGTAGATTTATATAGTCCGTTTCTTTTCAAATGTATTTCTAAGCCAGGGGGACCACATTCGAAGTTTAGATCTTCCGCCAAATTCTCTCCGATAATGTGGGCTTCTTTTGTCTTCACGTTTGCATCATACAAAGAAGCTTGACCTATCATGAAGATCCTCATTGGGCTGTTGAGGAAACGAGTTTGGCAAACTATGCAAACAGTGATGTATAGACTCCGAGTCCGGTGGACTCGGACTCGGAAAATTGAAACCATTTAGAAAGCCATCTTCCTCGGTGACTTCTTCTGGTGGCCCAGGCAGTCAGAGAGACATGTTACTGTTCAATGGTCACACCGGCCACATTGGTAACAAAACTTAGGCCGGAGTTGGGCGTTGGTTTACATTACCGATCTAGCTGAAAATTCGTGAAGCTCTCTTTCTACTTAGCCACCGTGTAAATTTCCAGACCTTCCTCATAGCCTATGGAACTCTGGTAGTCTCTGAAGTATTAGTAAGGAGAGAGCAAATTCTGAAAAGACGTTTCGATATGGTTTGTCCGTGCAGACACATGAAAACTTTCCAACTTTTGCTGTGTTCAGTGAAGTCTTTGGCTCCCGGTTGGACGGTCATTTAGGAAATGGCACCCTAGAGTTTACGTGTTGAATAAATAAACATCATTTCATCGGGGTTGGTTTACGGTACCCAGGTACATAGGAAAGCAACCAATAGTATGATAAGGTAGTACATCATTCTGGGGCACTTCCAGGAAAACTAATCGTCATTGAGATGGGAAGCAGGGTCTATAAAGAGATGATTTGTTCTTAAGGCCTAAGTCGTCTAGTCTTTAAACTTCTTCCACATTTTAATATATTTTCTCGCATACCTAATGTTCATCGCAGGCTTAAAAGAATTTTTAAAGGAAAAGGTCGGGTAAGGACTGGTTCGGCGGCTGGATGAGAACACATTCCAGAGTGCCATAGTAGAGATATACAACTCTACTTTCTACTTCCACAAGTGATCGTGGCCTACGAGACTTGGTTGTTGAAATAACTTTAAATTACCTTTCAGGGTTGAGAACTAGCGAGGAAGCAGCTCATTTGGCTTTTCTAATGGCTTGTTGAAATATATGCCCCAGTTTTCGTCGGATTTACTTATCACAATGGTGAACAAAAAAGTCCGTGATTGGAACCAATATGGTGTGTGTAAAAAGAACTGGGCTCACGAGAGAGAAAAATAGTCTTATGAAAGGTATCAACCATGAAGTTGGTTTTCCAAGCTTCAAACATTGCTCCAGGGCTATTAAGACTTAATGTAAAGCATTCAGCATGCAAATACAAGACGTAGAGGTACCTTGTTACCCCGTTAATTCATTTGATCAATCTTAATTAGTATTATGGGAGAAATACAGCCTATTTTACCACTAGACCATAACAAAAACCTCGGTTCCTGTTTAGGGCCTAGGGGGCCATATCCCAGTCTGACAAGTATAATTAGCATCATCGGGCCCAGTACTCCATAATGGTCATGCAGAAGCTCTAGTGGTGCCTGGCAGGCTTTCCCTTATGCGAGCATTGGTTAAACATCATATTTTTCGTGTCCACTATGGGCGGCGTACAAGCCATATCTCGCAGAACCACCAAGGACAAATAGGCCATGAATCTTGGATACGGATATTTCACTAGAGAGACTGAATAGATCGGATATGGTAGAAATAGAAACACAATAGTGCGCCGGACGGAGGACGGAGTAAGGGCAGGGATCTTGATACGACCGATATCAAAGGGAAAAAAGGGACGTCCAGTGTGTTCCCCATTACAGTGCCCGAGACATTTACGAACAAAAATCGTGGTAATTTAGGTGAAAACTGTGGTCCTTAGAATATCAAAAGGCGTATTTCCTCCTTTTGCCGTTCTGAACTTGCCTATCATTCGCTATATATAACTGAACACCACGAAGCTCATCGACCGCTCGTAAATCGTTCCAGTCTTTCATTCCTATTTAGAGTCTGTAATGCTAGGGAACGAGCATATTGAAAAATCAAATCATGAAGACAAATCACAGAAATATTTAGTTATGAACGTAGTTTTTCCAGATTTATGCTACCTCCGAGGCTCCAAGTACGGAAGATGCTAGTTTCCTAAAATATTCATTACTACAGTTCTTATACCTCCAAGTCCATGGATATTTGCGCAGAGATTTTCATATTGATTCGTGTCTACAAATATTTGATAGACAGTGGCTCAATGAAGGAAAATTGAATCAGGTGCTTAGGTATACCTCTTAAGAAGGTAGTTATATACTCCTACATATTAAGCTAGGAATCCACCATTAGGATAAAGATAATACATTGAAGATGATCATACCTTATCAAATCCTGCCCTCTATAGATGCCTCTCCCGTGAGAATAACCTCGGAGCAATTGCCAGATCACGCGGTCCATGCAACAAGAGCTCCTGCGCATCGGGCTACCTTGGAAGCTCCTTCAGCTGAAAGATGAATTTCTTGTAAGCATTACATAAGGTGAGACAATCGGGAAGAATCCCTGTTTTAAATTCAGGGGCTCTTCTTTTGAAACATGACTATAGCCTATAATTGGCATAGCTGAGACAATTTGACAGTCTAGGCCAAAGACCCTGAATATCATCAGAGCAAGGCTGAGGAGAACCCTGCCCGCCGGCAGATGTCGATATTCAAATTACCGTACCCGGTTCTTTGCCAAGCAACCCAACGTCTTGCTCATTGTAAATTTTAACGCACCAATTGTTTTTGTATTTCCTCTATAGCCGGCTGCTTTGCAATCCGCCTTTTCAATCTCTTCATTTCTAGAGCTTGCTCTTTAGACTCCCGCGCTCGTATCAAAAATTGGGAAATTCTGCCGAGTGTAGTCTAATCGAGTGGGGTTGATGTTCAGGGTCTGAAGGAAGTGGGACATGTCTCCATAGACACTTCTAATTTGACCTAGCTTAGGTCCTTTAATATCGATGCGGCTGGCCCTATCTGAATATGCTTCACCGTAAGTGCTCCACCCTATACCCTGAAAGATCGACCATTCCTCAAGACATCTCAAATGCCTATGTTGCATATCCAATTTCTATTAGTTAATTGAATAAATAGAAACATTTTTCTGAATCCTTGTCTTTTATGCTCATCACGATCCACCTTAATAGAGCCCTAGCATGATACCTACGGGTCCGGGATGTAAAGGTACATAATCACTCTTCTGTAGAACATATGTATTACTATGGCCAGTGTCAAGAGCTGTAGACAAATACTTTAGTCGGCTCGCTTTCGCTTCCATCTTGAATTGAATTACGGCAGGACGGCAAGTTCTGTACAACATGAAAGATCTTTCGATTGATTTAGAGAAGCTAGGTTATCTGCCTCAAATACAACATTCTTTCCTAGTCCTTCTTTACCACCCCCATTGTCTCTCGAAGACTTCGCATCGTTTGTACACTTGGATCTGAAGTGTAGCCTGCTCAGTAGCAGAATTTGCAGCTTCAGATAGAGATCCAAAGCTTTTTTTTCAGAGGGCATTTGCGATGGCACCGTAGGCATCCTTGGGGCTGTAGTTACCGTCGAAAAGCAATGGGCTCTCGTCGGCGCGCCACGAATCCTAACAAAACATTAGTAGTCTTTTCGACCTACGGGGAAATGGGTATTTACCGGGTCAGCAACTCCCCAAACTGTGATTCCAACACACTTGGACTGGTTCAGACAAGCCTTGACAGCCTATAAAAGCAGAGGGTTAGTGAGGAGTCAATCATATTAAGACATCGTCGGAACTTACATCTACGTAGTCGGTAGAGCTGGCGCCAGCAATATCAAGCTCAGTGATAGCGACCTCCTTCGTTCCTGCACTGGCGAGAGCATCAAGAGCTGTGAGAGGCTGTTAGCTAGTTTTCGGCCATGAAGCAAGTGGGTACTTATCCAGAAATTGCAGCACCGGCACCGGCGCTCAGGTGGGTTTGAGAGCCTAGAAAGGAGTGAGTAATTATAACGGCGAACTGCAATGGCGAATATCTTACCGATTCCGTCGATTGGGACACCGGCAGCAACCCACTTCTTGACGTGGCTGACCATACCCTGCAATTTAGGGGCAGAGGCGGTATCCAGGCTGCATAAGGTCAGAATCTATGTAAAATAAAATAAAAAGCAGAGGGCGACGGCTCACTTGTAGTCATTGATGTAGAGCTTTGCATCTGGGTCAGCAGCACGAGCCGTTTCGAAGGCGATCCGCACAAAGTCTTCGCCAAGGACTCTGGAGAAGACACTATCACGAAGGCTACCATCCTCGTTGAAGATTTCATTCACAACGTCCTTAGGTCGATTAGTAATATGGTCTTATAGAGCTTATAGATACCACATACCCAGGCGTAGATTTTGCCCTTGTACTGCTTCATCACCGTAGTGATATGGCTCTTCATGACATTTGTCAGGGTGGTCTTATCCGAGATAGAAGAGACCCAAGATGGGAGCTGGGAGTGCCACACTTAAACAAGTTCAGCTTGTCTTTCTGCGAGATGGCTAAATTATTCGCACTTACCGAGAGTATGGCCGCGGACCAACTTCCCATTTGTCTTGGCAAAGTCGACCTAGAATCTGTCAGGGCTGGGTAATTGCGGTATAAAATCCAGGGTATAATATACCAGATAGTCCGAACCGTCGAAAGAGAACTGTCCTTGGCTTGCTATTTTGTAAATCAGCTTCTGGTTTTCTAGTTATACGAAAAATTTATACTCACGCTCAGTAGCATCCCACTTCATACTATTCTCCGGGGTTAGTTGACCGAAGTCAGCCTTGAGTATTTCGGGGATCTTTGGGTTCTTGCTCAAGGTGCCCTGGTCACCAATGTTTCCCAGGTATTTCTTCCCATGGGTCTTGAATTTGGCATCAAGGCTCTCAGTGGCCTGTCGGGATTCAACGGCTCCCGACAGCGCTTGGCCAGCGAAAAGCGCAACTAGAGCAGCAGTCTTGAGTTGAATCATATTGGGAAAGATGTTGGTTCTTCGAGTCGATAGATGGAAACAAGTGTGATGGAAGACATCGTCGGGGAGGGAGGAGGACGATACTTATACATAACAGAGCCCAGCATTTCTTAGGCAAGAGAAGTTCATAGTTGAGGTGCTAGCTAAAGGGGAAATCCTTTCCCGATGTAAAACGGGGGGCTCCTTCAATCTATCTGGATCACTACCAAGGAACGGACGGTACCTATTTTATCCAAAAATTCAGTAAATAGCTTGGATGGAATGATATTCGATCTTTTTTAGCCTAAATATTGGCAGAGAAGTCTTCAACCTGGAAGGAAATGTGGGGTACGTAGTAATTCGTACTTTGAATATGATGATACAGGCTAGTCCTCGCCCCAATATGTAACAATGAAAGGACCCACACATCTTGGCTTGTGTTTAAAGGTAGAATCCATTTGAAACGAAGAGGGGGGCCCTCCCGCGTGGAGACGGCGCCTATCAGCTATGCATACGTCGGGGTTTATCCGAAATAGTTAGCTCCTTCTTCGCTAAGTAGGTTTGCCTCGGTTTCGAATGACCTCAGCCAATTTTCAATTTCCCCACTAAATCTCCCGAGATACTTCCGAGCGAGATCACGTTTGATATTCTTCACAGAACTTGTCTTTTGGCAAGGCCCAAGCCACACCGAGAGGATTAGCCAAGCAGTAATTTCAAGGAACTAGTGATTTCTTTGGTGAAACAGCCGCATCACGACAACACGCCAGTAAGATATCAACTAGTCTAGCGTCACTATCAAGGCCCAAGACTAGATTCATGATCTTTGCGATGTATTGTTCTATAACGGCTATACTCGCAATAGTTCGGTGGACTACGGAGTAATGTTCCTTGCTAATGTAGTTTATCCTGGACGATCTCTCTCAATGCAGCAAATAAAAAGAATACCAAGGGTTATTTATTTCCAATTGAAACATTGTGGATGTTAATATCGAAAATGAGGAATCATTTCGGTTCATTTGACCCAGCAAAACAATTCAATTTTGTTAGAGAGGAGGGCAGGGACTACAATGTAGAAATACTGAGCAGACTGGAAACCCTCTGGATCGTGTTAGGAGAGGAAGAAACTATCTGGTGTGTGTTGGGCCTAAATGTACTAGGAGTGTAGTCCCGAGCGAAGTCTAGGGCATAGTATATACACCGCTATAGCTACGATTGGAGGTTCCGATCGTCCCTATGATTTTTTAGCCGAGTGGTTAAATGCTCCTATGTAATCACACAGGGTGCAGCGGTCTGAGTTCCCGTCTGGATTCTCAGTGAGTACTCAGTGAATGCTCATTGGATGCTCGTTGGATGCTCATTGGATGATCCTTTAACCGCATATATATAGTATTAGCAACCGGATAAAAAGAGATCGTCAGCAATTTTGCCAGCCAGGAATGCCCTTCCGTACAGTCATTCCCCTTGGCTTATTCAGTGTATATATTGTCGAACAAGGTGGAACTGGTGGAACTGGTGTGAACTAATACCAGGATCTTACTATGCGTCAGCTGGAAGAAATCTTTACGTAGACCCCTATACAGGGAGATCCTACTAAGATCCTACTAGTCACCTTGGCAGATTATAGCAACGTTGCTATCGATATAACAGCTAAGGTTATTCGCAAATCGTGAATAGGAAATTCTCGAGACTTAATGAAATACCAATATGAACTTGAGTTTGGATGGATCATGTCAGGCAAGACACAACCCCTGTGCACCGTGTTGCACAGAAACCGAGGATATCGATGAATCGCGATATCAGATCAATAACGAGCTCCCCAGGCTCATAACCTGTTGAGATCTACGATCTAGTAGATGAGACCATGAAGCAGTACAATGTGTGATATTGTAGTGTGTGGTTGCTAAGAGGAGAGAGAGAGAGTTAGACTACTGCTACTATGGAGCATGTGACACTGAGAGTTTAAACAGTCCTCTTTCGTGGTTGGCGTATTCTGGGAATCGCTTCGGCGAGACATCGGGGTAAATAGAAACATCGTCATCGTCAACCGTAACAGATGTTGATCTTAGGAACTAAAATATGGGGCTAAAATTGAGCTAAAAATATGTGCAGAGAAACAGGACTGACCATTCAACTAGATCAGAGCCAACTTATAGTGTATAGACCAGTAACAATTCAGGATAAATAAGTTCAAGTAGAACCATTCCAGGATGGAAAAACGGCCGATTGAAGAAGAACACGAGGGAGGGTATGTTGAATACCCATCAAAAGATTTGAGTCTTGGCGGTTATAAGCACGGTCCTGCAAACAATCCAAAAGAAAAATGACTCGCCATACAAAAAAAGGGGTAGCCGATGCTAAGTACAAAGTAGGCATGGATGCAGACTTGATGCTTGCAATAAGCAAGCCACCAACTGTCTCCACCGTGATGGCATGATGTAGAATTAACAGCGCAGGTAAGATATCCCATATTCCCTTTAGTCTTGGGCGTGAGTTATTGTCCCTTCTCGCGAAGCTTGCTAACAACCAGATTCTCCAGTTCTTCGTCGCTCAGAATTGGAAGACCGACCAAGTCATTGTCCACAGTGGAATAAGCCGAGTTGAATTTACCACTGAGAGCCATGGCCTTAAGCAAACCCATGATAAATCCGAAATCACCAGGGTTCTTCGTAGCCAAATCCAGACTTTCATTGAACTTAGTTTCGCCGTTCACGTATGTCTCTTGCCACTGGCGCCCAGATGTAGAATATTTCTTGACGATGGAAACCATCTTCACCTGTGTGATGAGAGCTTGATGAACGAAAATATTTCGATTCTTGGTTTGCGCCGGCACCTTCAGAGCACCTACAACGGCCTTTCCAACGCCGTCGAGGGTAGTCACGCTGAAAGGATGTTGTCCCTCGTCGAAGTATTCGACCGATGAGGTGGAGAGGTCCAACAGGAACGGCACATCTAGGATACCATCGAAGAAGCCACCAGTCGATAGGATCGTGTATTCAAGTTCGCCCTTCTGGGCTTTCTCCTTGAGGTAGTCCTGAATTTGGACGAAAGGATAATTTGTTGGAAGATGGCGCGCTGTGGGATCCGTCGTGATGGAGCCCCAATCAGACGGAATGTACCGTTTGACTCCAGCTTTAATGCAAGCATCGATAATGACCTTCTGTCCAAGAATAGCAGCAGCTCCAAGGGTGGCAACCACGACATCCTGGTTCTGTAGAGCACTAACTAAACTGTCGATAGAACTATAATCGACAGCAGAGGTAGATACCCCAGAAGGAAGCCCACTGAGGGAAGAAGGGTCGCGACTCAGAACTGTGACATCGAAGCTACTCTTGGACAATTGCTCAAGGACGGCAGTACCCAGAAGGCCTTTCTGTTAGTATGTATTAGCAAAATCCATCCCTAGTCCTGGAGTACTTACACCAATGAGTGCAACTCGTTGAAATGACATCGTCTTGCTTAGTGAAATAATATATTGCGAAAGAGTTAATGGGTTAGAAACTGGTGCGAAAGAGGTTCCTTTAATACTCCCAAGATGAAATCATTATTAAGCCAGTATGTCCGGTGCTTTCTCAACCACTCCGTATTCTAGTAATCGACATTAAAATTATATACAAAGTAGGTCGGCAACCAATCATGGTATCCCATGTGGAAATTGTGGAGCCAAAAGTGACGATTGGATAAGCAGATAAATCTACGCGGATGCAAATTGGTTCCGACTTACTACAATGAGTTAGCTTACTAACTACGTGATTATCATGTTGAGGAAGCAAATTCAATCCGTTCATGATGGATGCGATTAGCTTAAAAATGTTCTAGCGATGACCAAGCAATACAAGATATTTCCGTAGTTCCCTAACGCTTACTTTATTAAGTAGTGCATTTCTCGGTCAAATTCGATTCTTAATCTAACAGCTCAAGTTAAGTCTAGCCAAACAATACATTACTCTTGTTTTGCAGTATCAATGACTGTCTTTCGAATTGAGGTTATTTCAGACATTACTTGTCCGGTAGGTAGAATTCAACCATTTTTCTTCAGCTTACTAGCCACTCCGAAGGTACTTATCAATTCACAGTTCTATTATGCCGGCAAAAGCAAACTAGAACAAGCCATCTCGCTCTAGAACAAAGCCTATCATGGAAGTTTTGATTCATTTTCCATCACATGGAGAGTGTAATATCTCGTCCCAGATGCCCCACCAGACGAGGCCACCACAGACTACATCAAGCAGAAAACCGGCCTTTATAACATCACACCCGTAACAACAGAACTAGCCCTACCGAATGACTGCGGGTTCTTGGGTATATTAGTGACAGAGCGATCCCTACTCTTTGCCACCTTAACTATATGGACAATGATATTATACTGCTAGTGATCGGTGTTTTCTAATATTTTGCAAGCAATTGTGAGTTGAATTACCATCCGAAGGTGAACCGACTCTGAGTGCCGCATGTCTCGTGGAATACTTCACTGATCGGAAGATTAGCTGAGGAAATATTAATTAATTGCTTCAGCTCAGTCCATATTGAATACCTACGTAAAGACAAATTGGTAGGTTTCTGGGTTTAGCAACGCAGGTCCAAGTACCCCCGTACACGTGCTTGGCTTTGGTTCAACGGGAAGTATATCGAAGAAGACATTAGCAGCAAGAGCCTGTAAGGTTGGCATGTTACCCATCAGGCCCTGTGCGAGATGCATATGGTTGCCGTACAAGGCTGGCTGTGATGCAAGCCTCTGCCAAGGTGTAAGCGCAAATCCTCTTCATCACAGATGGACCCTTGGACTTACTTGGGCCTTTGCATGTAAGCTAGTGGGACAACCACTGCCTGAAAGTTCTGCTGATCGAGGGACATTTGTCTCTGTTATGACTGTATCGACTGCAAGCTTCTCTAATTCCGTGCACAGATGCAACATGTGCGCCACGTCGAGCCCTCCACGTTTTTGGGCGTTGGTCAGAAACTTGACAAAATCACCAATGTGTCTCAAGTGGGATCGTACTCGCACATCGGTGGGGTGTCTGAGTAAAGTTGCTACTAGGGCAATACACGCAGACAAAGGATAGAACAAGATCTGCCTGTGAATCATTATATTTAGCTTTATTCCATACACATGACTTACATACATACCAGAGACATCCTGGTGCTTGGGGTGGTAAAAACTGGAGCAGGCGAACTGATTCTTGGGCCATACTCGTGTGAATGATCTCTGAGGAAATGGATTGTGAAAGGCAGTCGAGATCATTAGTTGGCATGAGGTGCGCCGCGAAACTGTGAACTGCGCTCATAGCGCGATAGTAAACAAGATGTAATAAAATGATAGGCTCCCTTGGCGGAATGACGGTCGACCAATCGATGTTGCCTGGCTGTATATTTAAAGGGACGTGTGCCTTCCAGTCCTCAAGCCGGTACTCCAGCTCCACGACTACTTGCAAAAGCTGGGTTGCACTGCACTTAGTGCTCTTTTCAGAATACAACTGATTCTGAATCTTTGATTCGATCACGGCCAACTGAGCCCGCAGTCGAAAAATGGTGGCTTCCACACACACTTCTGAGACAACAACCTTCCCAGGGCAGCCGAGCGAATCCGAAGTTGTATACCCAAGACTGATATCATCATCGTTGTAAGTGGACGGCATTCCAGTTTTGATGGACATATCTTTGTCTAGTATATATGTAATCCAAAACGCACGCTTGTGGCGCTCGGCAGTATTTGGGTTCATGTTCGTGTAGAAAGAGCTTCTGTGAAACCCAAGTGTTAAGGATAGTTTCGCGGCCTCAGAGATTAGAAGCGATGTTGTGCGTGAATCACTTGATCCTTGCATGAACAGGGCCATAGCAAGAACTGCTTCCAGGGCCAGGATATCTGTTCCCCGGGAGACAATTGCTGGAAGGACACCGAACGAATTTTTAAAGAAGTGCCATGACAGATCTATCATTTCACTATATGAATCCTCGGCTGCGCGGGACTGAATTGCAATCGCCACTGCGGTGTTCAGAAAACCCCAGCGTGCAATGTTTTTGTCAAGTGAAGAAGCATCACTTGCGTATTGCTCATCCAGGAGTGTTACCAAATTAGATGGATTGAATAGTGGCCACTGGCAGTTAATCTCGTTGTAGGATACCTCAAACAGTGATTGAAGGTGGACCTTTGGCGGGAGGTCTGTAAAGATAGCACAGATGAACGGACCACGGCGAAGTTGGGCACGCTGCCGTCTCACAATATTTTCGTCTGGGAGGAACTCGAAGAAACTCCCTCGGGGAGCAGTTGATGCTTGACTGTTTGCTCCAATCGAGGGTTCTCCAGTAGGTGGCAGGGGTGTAGTGGATCGTCTGACTGTATGTTCCAATGGGCGTACATCACTAGACCCAAAAGTAGAGGTCGGGCCGAGTGCCTTTGTGGCCATCCTATCTTAGTGGCGTTCCAAAAGTATACGATGGCCTGGAGCTTACTTGATCTTGTATGAGCCCGGAGCGAAGAAGGGAGGTTTCCAGTCTTGCGATCTTTTCCTCCAGGTTTTGGACATATGCGTTCCTGTTCAGAAGATTTAGACTGACTCGGAGTAACCGCCATGTTCAACTCACACTTTACCCTTGCCCCGCCTTTTTACTTGCATGTATTTACAAGGCAGTCCTTGCTTCAAACAAGTAGAACAACTTGGCAGATTCCCCTCACATCGCTTCTTTCTCGTCTGGCACTGCTGACATGCCTTGATACGTCAGATGCCCTGCTGGACTAGGTGCTCTTTGGGAACTTACATTTTCAACTTTCTTCTTAATTTGGCTCTTCGATCCCAACCGCCCTCCACTACTAGATGCAAGCTCCATTCAGACAAGCTGCCCGGACAGATTATTCCTATGGCAAAGGCTAGTAGGGGTTATTTTGACCTTAAGCTAACCTTCGGATACATACCTTAGGTCTAGAATAGATAGGTCTTGGTGCAAATCGTTCTCGGGGTCACTTAATAATCCAGCTCAATCACCTTTCGGTGGAGGAGTAGCTGATTTGGTTACGAGGCGAAGCGAGTCATGCGCTCAAGGAAAGTGACGGTGCGATACGTTTTGTATCAGCTAATCCAGGGTGTGATTGTGGAAGTACATTGATTAAATTGATCTACGGCAGGTATATGTCGACCTGGATTCCCCAGACATTCTCCGAGTGTGGCTGAATCAGCCTAGGTGGCTGACAAGTGATTATTAATCTTGCGGAGGCAAAATACATCCGACATGTGGGACACTCATATGCATTTCATCCTCGATACCATCTACTATTTCAAGTTCAGAATTAATTATCTTGTGACTTACAGCCGGACAACTAGAGGAAGTTTTATAGTATAATCTTTCAGTCTTAAGAAGCTTTTTATAGGAATGGCATACGCGAATTTGAATAAACTAAAAAATGTACATTCAACGGACATGTATCACGTCTCTAAAATCTATCATGTACAAAAAAGAAATCATCCCAACGCCGTAAAATGTGACAAAATAACTCCAAATAAACAATTCCAACTCCTTTTTATTTTTTGGAGTATCAAGACGACACATCCACAACTTCGGCGAACCATTGCTTGAGTGCAGTAGCCAAAACAGAGGGCAACTCCCTCACATCACGAACAACGAGGTAGTAAGGGAAGGGGAAGTGCTCGAGGTATCGCTTCATCTTAAGCTTCATCTCACCACCAGAACCAGGATCGGCCTCGAAGCTGGCCTGCGACAGGTCAAGGATAGAGCTACCCTTAACAGCATCGACGATAATAAAGACAACCATGATACGCTCCTCAAGCGCCTGTCTAACAAGACGGCGAATAGTATCATGGTCTTCACAGATACCATCAGAGATAATCAACTGAAGCTGCCAGAGATCGCCAGAGCCAGATCCAGGCGAGCGCTTCCAGCGAGCCTCGCGGAAGAGAGCGATAGAATCAGCAATCAGCTTGCGGACATTGGTACCAGTTTGCTGGTAGCTGAAGTGCTGGAAGACCTGGGAGCCGGCCTCGGAGGAGAAGGGCTTTCCGAACTCATGGGCGACGCGAACATGGTCTTCATTACCGAAGCCAAGGACACACAGGTCGCCGGCTTCCAGCATGCTCAGACTCTTCGCAACAAGGGCGAGGGTCTCGAAGGCGAGCTGGCCACTGCCACTTTCCAGCATGGACTTGCTGTCGTCGACAGCCAGCATGATCTGGTAGTTACGCTTTGAGGGGATAGAGCGGCGCATCCAGATCTTGTCGCGCTTGTACTGGGAAGCGATGTAGGGGATGATACGCTTGATGTTCAGCCGCTTTCCGGTACGGAAGTCACCGCGGAGCTTGGTGGCCATTGTGGGGGCGAGGATGAGACGGAGTTGTTCGGTCAGGGAGAGGGAGAGATCATTTGTGGCGGACTCGTAGTGTGACCAGAGGCGGCGGGCTTCGTCTTGTGGGGTTAATGGGGGGAGCGAAGAGGAGAGGTGGATCGCTGCGAGTTGCGAGTCAACTTCGTCGAGCTCCTCGTCCACTTCTTCGGTACCCTGTGCTCCGTCTGCGCGATCGTGAGAGGATTGACCGCCAGGAATGAAGGCGCCGGCGGACTCGCCATCGGTGGGAACGGTCTCACGGTCAATTTGCATCTCATCCTCAAGCTGGTTGTCCACAGCATCTTGCTGCTCGTCCGACACGTCTGGGAGAACATCGTTCTCACCAGGCTTGATGTCAGACTCCACACCCTTGCTTTGGTCGAGGGCTTGCGTTTGGTCGTCGTTTGCTTGTCCAAGGGCCTGGGTGTCTGCGGCATCTTCGTCGTCCTTTAGGTGTTCGAAGTCTGCGTCGGCCATATCGGTGTCTTCGGGCATAGCCTGAGATTCCTCTTCCTGTTGGGACGGATTGAGGATCTCCTTTTGTCGTCTATGCCATTGCTCAAGGATATCACCGAGCTTCTTGAATGCCTGCATCTGAGGTTCATCTGGCCCTTGATCTTCGCCACCGGCAGCGTCTCGGCTGGGCTGGCTCTCCTCGCTGTCCTTGGCAGCACCTGTCTGTTGGTCGACATTGGCACTGGGATCGGTCGAGCCGCTCTCCTGCTGAGCGTCACCCGAGGCACCCTTTTCTTCATTTTGGTCTTGCTCAGCTCCGAGCCCGCCAGTGACAGCTTCACTAGGAGCGACGTTGTCACCTGCGGTATCATTCTCATCACGTTGTGCGAGGAAGTCGTCTTGCTCAGGCTCCTCGGGATCTTCGCCGCCAGCTTCCTCTTCCTCTTCTTCTCCGGCTTCGCCTTCATTGGTTTCCTCCGCGTCATCGGCCATTTCTTCATCTTCCTCGCCTGGCACTTGATCCTCTGGGGCTGCCTCGGCGTCTTCTTCACCGGCATGATCATCGGCGTCTTCGACCTTCCCTTCTTCGGGGGCAGGACCGAAATCATCGTCAAGATCATCCATCTCATCGTCATCCTCCCCATTGTCGTCCTTTCCTTCACCATCATCAAGTTGCATTTCCTCGGGAAGTTCAAGTGTTTCTTCTTCCTTTGCTTGAGGATCGGTGACATCCATTTCCTCGCGGCCAACTGCCTCGCCCTCGTCTTCGGGGGCCTCCTCATCTTCTGTTTCTTCTTCCTCTTCCTCTCCCTCCTTTTGCTTTTCTTCACCCTTTTCACCATCCTTGTCACCCTTCTCTTCCTGAGCAGCAGCTTGTTGCTCGGCCTCTGATTGGCCCTTTCCTTCTTCGTTTTCGGTATCCTTCTGCTGCTCATCGTTACCACCGTCCCAGAGCTTTTCGTCCACAGCACCTGGGTCAAGATCATCAACGCTTCCTGTCTCTTCGTCGATATCGTCATCTCCTTCGTCGGCACTGTCGTCGTTCTCCTCCTCATCGTCCTTGCGATCCTCGGCATCACCTTCCAACTCTTCCTGATCCATGTTGACGGCGTCCTTGGAATCATCCATCTCATCATCGCCGTCCTCCTTCTTGTTCTCTTGCTGCGCCAGCTCAGTTAGATCTTCATCATCTCCAACATCTTTGCTGATATCTTCCGCGCCTTCGCCTTCGCCGAGACCTGTTCCACTTTCCATCTGGCCTTCCTTGCCTTGATCTTGGGATGCTTCGGCAGGACTACAGAAGCCTTCGGAGGCGACCTGCTTGAAGGTCTTGGTCAGGATGTAGGATGTCTTGCAGATCTCGCGATGAACAGCAATGAACCGATCAGCCAGATCCCGGCAGATTTGGTAGTATCTGTTGGCGATAGGCAAGATACTGGTGATCAGTGCGGCGGCAACGGAGAGGCCGCTAGGGGAGTGGTCTTGCAGGCAGTGTAATTGATCAAGGACCTTCTCCAACGCACTGGTGATCTCGGTGAGATGGACAGCCTTGATACCGCGAGAGAAGAACTCATCACTCCTCGACAGCAATCCATCAAAGGTGATGGCAGAAGGCACATCCTTGAGCTTCTGGAGGCCAATGAGCATTTTGTCAATGGCTGTCAGGAGGCTGCCATCGAAGGCTTGGATGGATAGGGTGTTCTCGTCATCGACCTCAGGGAGAGCAGCGATGTGTGTATTGACCCAAGGTGTGATCTGATCCAACGCAAAGGACAGATCAGGGCGAGCTTGGCTCCATTGCTTCAAGTCAGCAGCCAATTCATCGAGTGAGGATTGGGTCTGCTGCGCGATCTCGTGGTTTGCGTTAGACGCAATCCTGGTGGGAAGCATGGGAAGGGCTTCGTGCGACTTGCGTAGGCTGTCGAAGGATGCCTTTTTGGCGCGGAGCTGTTCCACAATCTTAGATGCATCAATTCCTGAGAACTTAGAATGCACTCCAATGATCATCGCAGCCAGTCCAAGAATAGGAGCCAACCAAGCCACGATTCTGGCCAGATTGGTTCGCTCCTCCAATGCAGAAGCATGGTCTTTCGACAGGGAGTTCGAAGCCGCCGTCCAAAGGTTCTGCACCTTGTCAAGCGTTGACTTCAACTTGCCCAAGCCTGAGAGGGCAGGTGAAATGACACCTCTCTGACGACGGACAGTGAAAATGAGATGCTCAATCGATCCCATGCTCCTGTGGACCTCGACATTGCTTAGCTCCTCGGAATAGTTGCGAGACGCTAGGCGAGTCTTAGGCAGGAGATCCAGAAGTCTGTGGAAGTACCAGTCGGCACTCTGAACTGCAGTTGAGGTAGCAGCACCAGCCTCAAAGGCGGCAGCAGTGGCCAGAACTTGCGGAACCGTTTCTTGTGTTTCGATCACACTCGATCCAGCATTACGTTTCACGCCCATCTCATAGAGTTGCTTGAGGGTCTCAGCATAGAGACGGCGTTTCTGGGACTTGAGGTGCTGGACGTCGTCCTTATTGTCTTCGTTCAGGACCTTGGGTGTCTTGGACTTGAACTCATTCATGCTTTCAATCACCGAGACAATGAAGCTGTCGAGGTCCTTCGCAATGTCGAACTCGGCTGGAATTGACGAATACAGATTCATCATGTTGCTGGCTGTTCCATCCGGCTTCTGGAATCTGAGAGCTCGAGTGGACCACAGGTTCTTGTCACTTTGGCAAAGGGCCATTGCCTCTGGGAATGTGGCAGTGGGGCGGACTGGCTCTGCTTGGGATATCGAAGTGATCTCCTCGGTGCTTTCTGGAAGGCCTGCTTCAAGGATAGATTGAACCGGCTGGCCAAGGGCTGCACGGTACTTTCGAACCAACTTGAATAGCTTGACGTGTGACCTTCTGGCGCTTTCCTTCAGAGCCACGATGTTGACATCTTTCCAGCTTGCAAGCTGAATCTGCTCCTTGATATCCTTCTCAAGGACGGACCGCTTCTCCGTCAGATACTTGTCCACTCCGGGCTGGAAGGGTCCGTAGTGGTGGAGGAAGTTGTCCAAGGCAGAGACAAGCTTCTTGAGGCAGGGATAATCTGTGGTGAAAACTTCAAGCAGTGCTTGGAAGTTGGCAACGAGCTGTAGACGGCGAGCAAACTGGCCCGTAGTTGTAGACTTGAAGAATTGCTCCAGGGTTAAAACCAGGTTTTGGGTGTGTTCCGTCATGTCCTGTTCGCCTGCCTCGGCCATCATGATGGGAGCGCCGATGAGTGCTTCGTAGGCGATAAACCACCAAGCACTCACCTCGTCCTCGCATCGCTCTTTCTCGATATCCAAGAGTTTGGCCCAAGTTGACAGCTCAAGACGGCGCCAGCTAATGAGAGTGCTTGTAATCTCGTCGTAGACAATAACAGCGGAATATTCTCGGCTGGCCACGGTCTGCCACTCGTGTACGAGTGAATGAAGCTTTTCAACCTTGGTCATGAACTTGGCAACAGGTTCAGTGTGCTTGAACTGAAGGATTTCCACGCAGCATTGAATGACATCAGCGAGGACAGCATGTTCAGGCCAGGCGGTTTGAATTTGGGCAAAGCGGGCTTGAACAGAAAGTGCAAGCGCAACCAGCTTCCTTGCCTCTCCGAGATTCGAATCAGTGTAGAAGTTGTAATTCTTCTGCTGAGTTTTGGCTCCCTCACCTATGGCATCATCGAGAAGCAGAAGAACTGCAGGAAGATGGGTTTGAGGTAGCATCGGCGAGAATGAGGTCTTGTTGTCAGACCAGATCGAGCCTAAAAGATGGCCTGATTGCTTGACAAAGGTAGTCAATGCAGCTCCACTGCGCTCATTCGAGACGATATTTGCATGAAGCGAAGCAAGCCGGAGAGCAATACTCTTAGGGTCAATGCGGTCAACGCCAGCGGTCGTTTCTGTGTCTTCAACTGATTCTTCATCGAATGTGGGGAAGAGTGCGTGTAGCTCGGCTTCGTTGACTTCTTCCTCTTCTTCCCAGGATCCCTTGAAGCGGTACAATTCTCCCTTTTCGGCCTCTTGTTCCCGATCTTCTTCAAGCTTGGCCTTCCACAGTTGGTGGAAATCGGCGAAAACACGGCGAATGATCTCTCGTCCAGCCTTTGTATTCAGGATTGTGGAATCCGCATCCTTGGCGGCCCAAAGGGCCGACAGTTCTTGAAGGCGCATTTCGTTTGCATTCTTCAGAGTGCCATGGGCCTTGCGATCGTTTTGAGCAAGAACGGGGTGGTGAATACCTCCTAAGAAGGGCGTGCGCTCGCTCAGAGACTGAATATCAGGAATATCGCCGGACTGTTCCGGTTGGCTAGAGGCCAGGAATACACCAAGGTCCAAAAGCTGCAAGAAACGAACCACAGGTACTGTGATATCATCATAAGATCTGTAGTGAGTGCTGAGACGGCTGCTCAGTTGTTTGATGTTATTGCGCAGAAGCTGGATCATGCCTTGAGACTGTGAGGATTCGGCAGAGCGGACCATTTGCTCGGGGTCTCGCTTCAGGACAGAGTTGATCAAGTTGACGAATTCCCCCTGCAAGAGACTCAATTGGGACTGCTGGGGCCGGTTGACCAGTGAAGGAGGTGGAGCGGAGCCCAGATCACGAATTTCGTTGTGCAAAAGCTCAGACCGGAGATTGGAAACCTGGCTGGTGAAAGACTTCTCAAAGGCAAGAATTGCTGCAGACTTGGCGGTGTATTCTTGCAGGCGTTGAGAGTGGCGTTTGCGCTGAACAACGAGACCGAGAGAAGGGTCAAATGTCTTGTCAGGCACGAACAGACGCAGAAGAATGACAGCTAGCTGTACCGCTGCCAGACCAGTGGTTTGAATGCTCTGCTGCTGGCTTGATGGCTGTACTCGCAGGGATGAAATCAGGGTTGGTAGGGCCTGCTCAGCGAGGGGCTTGAGGAAATGAGCATCTGGCAAGCTTTGGTCCAGCTCAACCTTGATAGGTGGCTGTTCAACACAAAGATCGCCATTTTGGATTGCCTGCAGTACCGAGATGAGACGCTCGGCTGAGCGAGGCTCGAAGAACTCCCGATGACAGGCCACCAGCTCGGCTGTGAGCTTGGCGATAGTACGTCTGAGCTCCATGGACTGATCTGTTGTGATCTGCTGAGTGCTCAGAGAAATAGCCTTGGAAAGAGCTTGTTTCTCTGCCTCGAGCATGTCCATCTGTCCTAATTTTGTATTGCCGATGGCTGTCAGCCTATCCAATAGAGACAGAGAGACAATGCCACCGGTAGCAAGCGCAGACTCGGATTTGCTTAAAGAGCCTGCAAATAGCGAGATTCTATGAAGAATATTTGGCACATCGCTCTGGAAATTCGATGCGTCCAACGGACGGGCTGCACGACCAGCGAGAAGTGGCACGACTGTTTGAATGACCTTGTCATTGACTGGGTTCCGGAAGAACGAGGAGATGTCGTGGTACTGGCAAAGAGCTTCGAAATCGTCGGCAAAGTATGGATACTCGGTTGACTCTGAGCGTTTAACTGCATGAGATAGCTCAGCCACAGTTTGTTTGATACCCTGAACAAGTACGTCACCATCAGCGCCATCCAAAAGGATGAATCGCTGGGCATCAATCAATGAATCGCGTACACGACTCAATTGAGACAATTCCACACGGGTTTGCAAAGCCAAATTTGTGAATTCAAAGACTGTTGACTCCAACTCGGTCAGGGAATCCAACTTGTCTTGGGAGATAGGAGTGACATGTCTCCAAGAATCCCAGATTCTTTGCATACTAAGACCGGTTGTCAAAGCCCAGCCTTCCTGGAACCGATCCAGAGCTTGTGACAAAGCGACTTGAAGCGGTTTGAGGAGAGGTGACGAGTCGAGCAACGACCCGCAAATCTTCCGGCCCATCTGGAGGTAGACTTGGAATTCTCCTTCGTCAACCTGGCTCACTTCTGTGGCTCTGTAAATGTCCCAGCACAGACAAATCACGGTCCGAAGGGCTGTGATTATGACAGGGCCTTGGAGGGAAATTTGATCCAATGACTGAATGTAATCATACAGAGCCTGGCCACAATCAGACAAGAACGACGCAACAGGTTGCGTCGTGTCTTTCATCAACGCAGGGATCCGCTCAGATGCCAATGACCGCTCCAAGCGTGTCATTTGGCTGGGCTTGAGCTCTTTGCCAGATACGTCGGCCTGAATCAAACCTTCCCTAAGGCGATGAATATCAAGTCTCAACTCTTGGAGATAGGCCAAGACAACCAAACTAGACCGGAAATCACTGGTTCCTGCGATAGCGATCAGGGGCTCGTTTGTGAGCGGGTGAAGAGGCTGCAGCATTCCTCGGATACCAAGGTGAGCTCCTCCAAGCACAGTCTCACCGCTGGCGATATCAAGCGGTTTCCATTGGTTGTTGTCATGGAACAGAGAGGCATATCGCTGCAGAAAATTGGATGGCTTCTCCTCTCCGTTGTTTTCGGAGTTGATAACCACATGGTTGCTTGGCGACTGTTGAAGGTAGGCCAGATCCGATGGTGACAGATGATCCAAGCACACCCCGAGAGCGTCTTCGAAGGCAGACGATGGCATGGAGGTATCAAGGTTCCAAATATGGCGAAGTCGATAGAGGAACGATTCGCAGGTGTAGGATGGGCCTATGGTAGGTTGGGTATCTTGCAGCTCGCTTGGCAAGAAGCAGATTTCGGTACAGCGGTTCCTCATAGCACGAGACAGCTCACCATTGCGGGGGTCCATGGTCAAGAAGATTCTGAAGTTGGGATGGGGCGTAATGATCTTAGCAGATCCATCCTCTGTCCGTTGCTCATTGAGAATGAGTGTTCCATTAGGCTCGGTCAAAGAATTCAATCGATCGAGGACAGATGGATTGCACAGGTTAGCATTGTCAAGAATAACCCAGTTTCCATGTTGAACAGCCTGAGTGAGAACACCTTCTGTCCATTCAAATCCAACCTTCATTTTATCTGATTGTTTAATAGCATTCAACAAGGTCTGGGCTCTCTCGAGGAATTGTTGGTAAGCGGGGTCAGAAGAAGACTGGCAAAGGCTGGAAAGCGAGGGGATGACATTTTCCAGCGAGATATCTGCAGACTGGAAATGCTCGCAGATGTGGAGTGCGGAAATCACAACATCAGATACATCTCCTGAAGCAAAGCAGTGGATGAGCTGGTTTCGCAAGAACATCTCAATATCATGGACAAAGCCTGAAACCTCTCTGCGATGGTCGATTTGTTCAAACCCACCAATGAGGTCCATGGTATCAGTGTCAGCACTCAGAGCCAGCTCGACAAGGTTTGCACCGTTCACCGCTGCCAGCTTTCTGATGAGAGTAGTTTTACCACACCCAGCAGGACCAACTAGGATGCTCGGCCAGGAGTTATCGATACACAGGATGAGCGACTCCATAATGTGAAGGTCCTTTGGTAGAATCCTCATGTTTGGCTCGGCCAAGCGCTGCAGCAGAGGGTCACGGGTCAAAATTCCCAGACCGACCTGCAAGTACTCGGGTGTGAGGTTGTGGAAGTAGCTCTTCGTGCCAGTGTCGGAGTCTGTGAAAATACGATCATAAATCTGAGAGACCACATTACGATCCTCTTCGCTTCTGAATCGCTGGCTGATAATGACATCAAGGAAGTGCTTGGTCTGGATCTGCAGGTTTCCTCGATCGGCAAGTTGAAGCCATCGCTGGATATCACGCAGATTGACTTCCCATGGCCCGCCAATGGCTCCCAGCCGACGATCTCGAGTGATCGCTTGGTTCAAGAGAGAAATGAAATCGACCAGTCTCTCGGTCTGCACAGAGGGACTACCAGGGAAAAGCCTAGAACAAATCGTTTTCAAGTCATCATCAGTGAAGCTGTCTGCATAGACCACTGTGAATCGGTTGACGAAAGATGCAGGAAGACCCTTTCTGCCACCACCCTGGTGGTGAGGGTTCTGGGCGGCAAAGAGAACGAAATCGGGATGTCTCTTGAATGTTTGGTCCAGCTCAGCGATATAGACTTGCTGACGATGATCCAGACAAGAGTTAAGACCTTCAAGGACAGATTGCGAGGCCAGGTTCATTTCATCCAGCAGAACCCAGTCACCACGCTGCATGGCTCGTAGGAATGGTGCGTCACGCCAAGTGAATTGCCCGACATCTCCTCCTTCCACTGGAACGTCTGAACCAAACAGATCTGTAAGATCTGTCTGCTCCGAGAGGTTAATTCGAGTGAGAGGTTTGCCGAGGGCTCTGGCCAGAGCCGTCACAAGTGTAGTCTTACCCACACCTGGACTTCCTTCCATAAGAATAGGCTTCGAGGACTGCAAACCACGAGCAATTCTCACAGAGTTGGCAATTGTGGTTGGCGCGTCCATTGTGAACTGAGGATCGGGGTCTGATGTGCCAGCCGTAGGGAGAGCGAATGGCCCGACGCGCAGAACGCCGGGTTCCGCGGAGACAGTAGTCGATTCCCAGTAAATTTTGGAAGCATCGACATTAAATAGTTCGCTCAGCTTGTCGAGGCATGACTTGCGGTTGCCCTCAAGATTGTTGAGGGAAATGGCAAGCATTGCAGCAGGGTTGGCACCCAAGGTGTCGACGAAGACCATCGCGGCACCTTGTACGATAGCAAATTCAATGTCTGCGCTTTGACAAGTGTTGACAAAGTCAACCCAGGCCAGAAGATCACGAATGGAGAGAGATGTGGCAGAGGTGTTCTGGAAGGTAACTTTGAACCACTTGGCGAACTTCAGCATAGCCTTTGCCACACTCGCCTCCTTCAGGCTCAATCTCTGCGAGAGAATTGGCAGGATATCCTCATCATCAGACAGCTGAGGCGCCCAGATTTCAGTCATACGATTGCGAAGAGCAGCCGAAAGCTCACGTTTTCCGTAATCACCACCAGGGTTCATAGTGGATAAGAATTGGAATCCACCATCTGCCACAACCATTGAATCAACGGGGCCTTTTTCGGCGAGAAGAATCGACCTAGCAGGTTCAAGAACACTGTTAAGTCTTTCAAGAACGGAGTCGTCTGCAAGAGAAATTTCGTCAAGAAGGAAGAATTGACCGGCCTTCATTGCGGTGATCAGGCTTCCGTCAGACCATTCAAACAGGGCATTGCAACGAATAGCGTTCTTCTCAATCTTCTGCAAAAGAAGTTGATCCTTGGCTTGACGCTGCTCCACAGTCAATGCTGTGAATTCCTGCTTCAAGTCATCGAATGATGCGCCGCTTAGCTGCCCGTGAAGGAGCATCTGAAGATCATCTACAAGCTGCTTCTCGATTGCAGCCCGGTTTCGGATGGGCCGTTGAGCACCAATCAAGTCACCGGTCTCCAAATTCACATGAGCGTTGACAATGAACAACTCGCGTCGGAAAGCTTCAGCGACGGCCTGGCATAGTTGGGTTTTACCGCAACCTGTTTCTCCGACAAGAAGGACCGGCTCGTTGTTCTTGAGGGCCTTCGAAACGAGAACAAATAGACGTCTCATGGCTTTGGTCCACACAATACCGGCTGGAAGCTCGCTCATCTCAGGAGCATTCTTTTCTAGCTCTGCAGAGCTATACAAAGTATCCTCGTCCAGCTTTACCTTCATCACTTCCTCGATCACAGCCTTAACCGCGGCTTTCTCTTGGGGATTGCGAACACGTTCGCCGAGAAGCATATAACCGTTGACTGCTAGCTGCTCGCGATCATCGGCATCACGAAGAGCCCATCGGAAAAGATCACGCAAAGTGGCGAAACTGTTCTTTTGCTCGAAGAGTCGATTAGACTGGCGCAACAAGGACAATTTCCGGTAGACAGCAACAATCCGTGTACAAAACGAGGGGGCGATTTGAGAACGTTCCTTCAGGATAAATTCCAGCTCGCTTTCTGGAATATCATCAAAATGCAGCTCAAGGAAGCGGTTCCTGAAGGCACGGGACAGGACCTTTCGGCCACCGTACAGACCAGCGGGATTTTGCGTAGCGAAGAGCATGAAGTTAGGGTGCGGGTGAACGACTTCTTGAGTCTCGGGAATGAAAAGCTCGCGGTTATCGTCGAGGAGTCGGTTAAGGGCTTCGAGAACATCAGAAGGTGCCAGATTCAGCTCATCCAGTACAATCCAATAACCGTTCCGCAGCGCCTCCACCAACACACCCTCTTGATAACGCAGACTTCCATCGTCGGTGGAGATGTAAGAACCCAGGTACTCTTGCAGATCTGTATGCTCGTGGTTGTTGATTCGTACAAATTTGTTTCCAGATACCTTTGCCAGGTACTCAATCATACTCGTCTTTCCGGCTGATGTTGGACCTTGGAGCAAAACGGGGAATCGCCGGGTTGAACTGGCCCGGACCAAGTTCTTGAGATTCTTCTCGATGAATGGGGTGATAATGTAGTGGGGTTGCTCCTCCGGAACCATAGGACCGCGGCGCATCCAATAATGCTTGAACTGCACATAATCGTTGCCATCCGTTGGTGGGCGGGGGGTCTGTCCGAGAAGAGACCTGGCGTTCTTCGCGTTTCCGAATATATGAAGCTCAAGCAGAGGAATCAAAGCTTGTTCGGAGACCAAGCTCAGCACGGTCAAGAAACTCATGCTGAAACCCTCAAACATTGCCCTGCGTAGCCCATAGACGTGTGCGTGGTCGATAACATAGATCAAAGCACGCACAAGAGTACGGATACTGAAATGGGGTCGCTGTCCAGCTCCGTCGGTAAGCTTGTTCTCGCTGCTGAGCTTCTTGGTCACCATGTAAAGCTGTGCGAGGTCTGGCACAGCACGCTGGTCACTGATTGTCAAATCACCCAGGTATTTCTGAATCAAGGCCAATAAATCATCCAAATCACTATCAGGCGAGTGTACGTAGAATTCGGTGAACCGGGAACGCAGACCTGGGGGTAGATCTCTCTTTCCGGCATCTGTTGCAGGGTTCATAGCACCGAAGATACGGAATTCCGGGTGGCCAAAGACTCTCTCAACATCGCCAGCCTCGGAGAGGAGAACAGATGGTGTCCCCTCACTGCCATGGTGCAGAAGACTGGCAATATTCTCAAGGGTATCAGGGGAAGCTAAGTTTACTTCATCCAGGAGAACCCATTCGCCGTTTCGCAGAGCTCTCACAATCTTACCTTGGACAAAGGCAAAGGCAAATTTGGCATCACCTTGTGAGACCTGAGCCTCGAAATCTCCGAGTTGGGTCGCGAAGCTCTCCCATCTTTGCCGCAAGTGCTGGTATTTGGGAGAATCTAACTTCCGTTTTTTGGCTGGCTGCTCATCGCCATTCTCGGCTGCGGCATTGGGGGGGTTGAACACGCCGTTTGCAAGACGAACTGCTTCATGCCACAAGGTCACCAATCGTACCCAATTGGAAGATGCGGCACTCTTGGATATCGAGGACAAGAACTTCTGGTTCTTTTTGGCGGAGAATGTCAGTTCAAAGAGCTGAGTGAATTCATCCAGCATTGGAACTGCCATTGTGCGGATGTTGACTGGTTTAAAACCACCCAGCAGATCAGTGCTTTCACTCTGTTGTGACAAATTCACTACTGTGAGTTTCTGGCGCATCAAAGATGCAAGATGCTGGATGACTGTGGTCTTTCCGATACCAGTTTCTCCCACAAGTAGAACAGGTTCTGCCATCTGGATTGACGCAGCTACCTGTTCCATGAGGGTCAATGCCGCTCGAGTAGGAGCAAATCGTGAAGCTGCTGCGGCAAGCTTCAATGCAGATCCACTTGGTACCTTGATCTTATTGCAGGTTTCTCTGCCGAGGACAAGGCTGTTGTTCTTATCGGTATAAGATGGAGTACGTTCATTGAGACAGTACTGCGCTCGCTGGGGAGAGATCTGAAGCGCTTCGGCCACAACGGCGGCGAGAGTGTTCTGCATCGACTTTTCGGGTAGATATTTGAGGAATACGTCAACAATGTCGAGGAATATTTCATCCTCGGTACCTTCTGACGTAGGCTCATAGCCAGTCTTCGCACCCATGCGGTGTAGACGATTGTGCAGACGGCTGCACAACTTGATCAAATCGCGGAAGCCTGGGGTACGACCTTGAGAGCCCTTGATTGCAAGGCTACCATGGAATGCAGAGCATACTCGTCCGTATACGTTCATGAGAGTTGGCACACGAGACTCGAGCAGGGAGAACTTTTGCAGAATGACATCACGCATCTCATCCACGGGAAGAGACTTGACTTGCACTCTCTCCCAAAGTCTACTTCCAAGCATTGAAGTGCTCGGTGCGATCTCCTCTCCGGCAATGTTGTACGATGACTTCATGGTTGCGATGATTTTGAAGCCCTCGGCACACTTGATTCGCTCCCTCCGGCTTGGGATGGTTAGTTCCCCCCTCTCAATGATCGGCAGAATGAGACCCATTACTTCAGATGGAGCACGATCAAGGTCTTCAATCAACACCCAGCGACCTTCGCGTGCAGCCTTGGTCAATACACCAGGCTGCCAAGAGAAGGATCCGGAGGCAGATGAAGTGGCATACATTCCAAGCAGACTCTTCGCATCTGTCTGCTCGTTCAAGTGAAGCGTAACCATAGTTTCAACTTGGCCCATTGTGGCAGCAATGTCGTTAATCAAAGAGGTCTTCCCGGAGTTAGGCAAACCGACCAGCAGGATAGGTTTGTACCCGAGTAATGACCCTGCAATCCGGCGCAGGTTCTCAACCGTGGTCGAGGTCTTGACGACAGACGAAGGAGTCGGGGGCGTATCTTTCAGCCTGGGAATCAAAACTCCGCAAATCTCTGCGGTCTTGGTTGTGAAAGACTCCTGTGTCCTCTCGATCAACGCCAGAGTGTTTATTTCCGTCCTAGCAGACCTCTCGGTCTGGAGAATTCTTCCAAGAGTCTCCCATCGCCGTTCTTCCCACAATCCTAGCACACGGTAATCGATCAGAGTACCTTCCCACTCTCCTTCTATAGGTTCAGACCCAGTATTAACGCGGACCATCTTTTCCGTTGCCGCATCCGCTGCGTGCATATATAAGGCAAAGCATCGTACAGCGAGGTATCGTGTTACTCGGTCTTGGGATTGGAAGAGGGACTGAAGTTGAAGCGGCGAAACGATGGGAGAGAAGGTTTCAAGATCAAACGAAAGAAGTCGGAAGAGGGCGAGGAGTAGAAGTCTAATGCTAGATTGGTCCAACTGTAGCAGTGTTAATTCCTTTGAGACGGCCAATGCCGCCAAAGGTCCAGTCTGTGATGAGGCATATTGACTGGCAAGCGACCGCAGATGCGGCGCAAATGGTAGAATCTGGGCGAATGCCGCTAATACATGAATGTAGTCGGCATGTAAATCTGATTGAAGCCATCGAGCTGCGAGATCGACAAAAATCGGTTCGTAGAGTCTAAAAATGCTCTCCGTAAATTCGTTGTTTAATGCGCCAAGAGCAAGCGCGTGGAGGTGTTGAGTCCCCGAGGCAGTCCGAATGAAAGTCGAGATTCCACTCGGAAGCTGCTCGAGGAGTTCGGACTCAGTAAGAGTCCTCTCATAGACCGGCCTCCGATCCATGTTTAATCCGGTCGTAAGAGAAACTGTGAAGTTTGAAATAAGAGAAGAAATCCCGCTTCATCGGCTTTCGCTCCAACTTTTTTTCTTTCTGCCGCCTGTGGCGCAGCCCCGCCTAGACTTAGCCCCCACCGCTTTTGATCACGGAGCTTGCGCCACACTTGCGCGTCCGACAAAGCTGGCCTTGAAACAAGGTCGTTTTTACGACGAGATGCTAATATCACGAATATCGTGGTTCATTTATGTTGCATGATGCCAATGAGCGGTCAGGGCTCGGGTGGCGAGGGCCAATCCGGGACACAACTAAGAGCTGATCAGGATGTTCTTCAGCCTCAAGAAGTGAATCGGGAAGCCGAGGGGTTAGATGAGCCGTATGCCTTGGAGACTCCACCTTTCGTTATGGTTCTAATCAGGTCATTTATCTAGTATCTCCTTCAAGCGAAAACAAAAACAGCGATCACGGTTCAGTTTGTCCAACCTCCTCTCCCCTCGCGACGGCGGACTGGATACTAGCTTTGGCTCTCCGGCGCCGCAAGGAGGTCAGAACGGCGATGCGTCGCCCCTCGATCCTTATGCGCCGATAGGATTCAATAGCGATGCTGAAGCATCAAAAGATGGTGCGCCGTTAGACTGGTATGTGGAAGGCCCGGGACGACGTGTGGGTTACGACGACTTCACCGCTATCGATTGGATCTACGAGTATACCAAAGAACGGCAAAGGAAACGGCTTCTTTATTCGAGTGGACAGGGCATATTGGGCCATGCTCGTAGACTCCTTGATGCAAGCAATGTCTGGTTGGTGTTGATTGTGACAGGCATTGCTGTAGGAATAATCGCAGCTTCTATCGACATTGCAACGAATTGGCTGGGTGATCTGAAGTCCGGATATTGCAAAAATGGAAGTGGAGGTGGCAAGTTCTATCTAAACAAGAGCTTTTGCTGCTGGGGTCTCGATGGTAAGCCGACGTTGTCAAGTCTCCATGAGTCTCACTGCTGAATTTGGATTGGGTATAGATCACTCCAAGTGTCTGGACTGGACACCTTGGGGGAATGCATTAGGAGCAAACTCCAGTGGAGGAACATATACGATTGGGTACATCTTCTACGTTGTATTTTCGGTAATGATATCTCTATCTCTTACCTCTAGGGCTCTATTGACAATATCTAGGTTTTCTTTGCTGCATGTGCTTGCTTCCTGGTGCGAAATTATGCTGTTTATGCTCGACACAGTGGAATCCCCGAGATCAAGACGATCCTCGGTGGGACTGTTATCCGACATTTCATGGGGCCATGGACGCTTGCCATTAAATCACTGGGCCTAGTGAGTCAAGGTTCTTCTTGTTGTTAGAAGGCATATTTGCTAACAACGATCAGTGTCTCTCTGTTGCATCCGGTCTATGGCTGGGTAAAGAAGGCCCACTTGTGCATGTTGCATGCTGCTGCGCGAATATTTTAATGAAACCTTTCGAAAGCCTGAGAGGTAATGAAGGTATGTTATTAATCCTCTATCTCTCTCCGCGCGTTTACTTATTTCACAGCGCGCAAACGAGAGGTCCTTTCTGCGGCCGCCGCGGCAGGTATCTCAGTCGCATTCGGGGCACCCATCGGGGGTGTTCTGTTTAGTTTGGAGGTATGAGCTATTGTCGATCTCGTTCTATCTACTTTACTGATTTTTTCCAAGCAACTGTCATATTATTTCCCCGACAAGACTATGTGGCAAAGCTTCGTCTGTGCTATGGTCGCAGCTGTTACTTTGCAAGCCTTGAATCCATTCCGGACAGGTAAAATTGTGCTGTATCAAGTCACCTACACTCGAGGCTGGCACCGCTTCGAAATTATCCCATTCATTATTCTTGGCATCATTGGCGGTCTCTATGGTGCATTCCTCATCCGCCTGAATACAAGAATCACCAAGTGGAGGCGAGCTCGAACTTCCTCTCGACCAATCATCGAAGTGGTCGTCGTGGCTCTCATTACAGCTTTGGTCAACTATCCGAATCACTTCATGCGAGCTCAGAACTCGGAGCTTGTTCAGTCGCTGTTCGCCGAGTGCAACAGTGTGACATATGATCGATTTGGCCTTTGCGCAACGGGATCTGCCTCAATCGGCGTGGCGATCTACCTGGTCGTAGCTGCTTTACTTGCCTTTTTCTTGGCTTCCTTGACATTTGGGCTCGAGATTCCAGCGGGTATTATCCTTCCTTCGGTCGCTATCGGTGCTCTCTACGGCCGTGCTCTGGGCATCATAGTCCGCTTGTGGCAAGAATCTTATCCGCAAGCATTGCTGTTTGTCAAATGCGAGCCAGACATTCCATGTGTCACACCTGGCTTATATGCAATTATCGGGGCTGCTGCTGCTCTTGGTGGTGCTACTCGAATGACTTTGTCGATTGTCGTTATCATGTTTGAATTGACTGGCGCGTTGACGTATGTGATCCCGATCATGATTGCCGTCATGTTGTCGAAGTGGTGTGGTGACATCTTTGGAAAGCGAGGTATCTACGAGTCATGGATTCGACTAAACGAGTATCCTTTCCTTGACCATCGCGATGACACTACTCCGCCAGACGTATCTGCCCACCGGGTCATGACAACCGTGGACGATATCAGCATCATCACTGCCACCGGCCATAATATTGCCTCGATCCGCAGCCTCCTAGCTAACACTACATATCGCGGGTTTCCCATAGTCTCAGACACCTCGAGTCCTATCCTGCTAGGCTACATCACTCGCAATGAGCTTTCTTTTGCTCTGAAATACTCAACCTCTCCTACAACCCGCAACCTCTCCGACGAGACACAGGTTTTCTTTTCGCATCAACCTTTTGCGGACCCTATTGATACCCTTGATCTACGACCTTGGATGGACCAGACACCGATGACCTTGAACAGTAACATCACTTTCTTGATTGTTTTACGGATGTTCCAACGCCTTGGCTTGCGTTATGTGCTGTTTGCCAATAAGGGCATTCTACAAGGACTACTGACCAAGAAAGATGTCTGGTCAGTGCTGAATGGCGTGGAATTTCGCCGAGAAGAAGCCCTTCGAGATGATGAATTCCAGGATTTTGGAAATCGTAATGAGGCTGAAGAGATTGGTCTGCTTGATGGAAATGATACATCCAGTCTTGGTAGTTCGTTGAGGCGAGATTCTCTTTGATAATGTTTGCTACCATCTTGCTCTGTATATTCTGATTCTGTTACTATCTTCACGAATATTCACTCTAAGTAAATGCCAAAGAAGTTCTTACACTAGTTGTAGGTTATTGAAATAAAATTGTGGCTTTGCCCCACCGCCTCCAACCCCACATCTTTCTGTCAATTTTTAAACCTGACCGCCCTCATGTTTACAGCTACCGATCTTCCTACCATTGAAAAAGCCAAACAGTCGGAAGATAAAATGATGATCGATCCTTTTGAGGTGCGCATGCGCTTCACTACGCAGCTGCAGCACCTCAGTGCTGCTGTCACATCGTCGCAGAAGGCTGCCCATTATGCACTGAAGTACCGTGACCTCGATGAGGATCTTCACTCGTGCATCCTAGAGCAGCTTGAACGGGTAAGAGCTCCAATTTCCTGTGTTGATTTACTCTAACATCGTGTATGGTAGAACAACATGAACAATCGCGCGAACATCATGTACTTTATTGAACACCTCTGCGAAATGGCCATCAAGGAAAACTACCTCCCATATGTGCGCATGATGCAGCGAGACATCCTGCGCGTAGTCGACTCCGTCGTTCCCCCCGACGGCACCGGTGCAGCCAATGTCAAGCACGTCCGCCATGTCCTCAACGGTCTCCAGGCGAAGGAAGTTCTCAGCGCCGAAACGGTGGCCGAGATCGACGCCGCCCTAAAAGACCGCGATTCCCACCCCTCCCACCTAGACCTTGAACAGGAGGAAGGCACTGAGGGAGGCAGCAAGTCGAAGTCTGAGAAGCCCCAGCTGCGCCTCGACAAAAAACAAATCGAGCAGCGCATTGAGGAGGACCGTGAGCGTAACAAGCGTCAGCGCGAGAGCATGTGGGCCATGACTGGCAATGATCTCGACGAATATAATCAGATGTGGGAAGAGCTCAGCCCCACTGGGGAGGATGACTTTATCAGATCTCGTGAGGAAGCCCTGGAACGCGCCGAGTGTGTCCGCAAACACGAGGAGTTCTATAAAAACCTATACGGCATCAAGGAGTAACGATTCGGTGGGCATATTGCTTGCTATGCTTTACATTATGATTTCCAGGGTTTCATTTACGGTCTAGGCGTTCAACTCGGGACTTTGCAGCGTTCTGGTCTTTTAGTGGAGTTTATACACAGCGTGGGATCACTTGCATCTGGTTGCACAATATTCAAGGGTCATGCCATATGACTGAATATTCAACATTTTCAACTTTCAATTTCCAGACTTGCCATATTTATTTTGACTCGCTTTACTCCCTTCGAAGGGACTGAAGGATTATTTCGCAGCAGGTTTTATCCCAACAGGCTTGCCATACAATCAGTAAATAGAGGTTATACTTCATTGCATATATATTATTTGGCCCCGCAGCTAAGGATCAGTGGATCTATCAATTCAATTCGAACGAAGAATACCAGGAAAATTGAGTCTTAAACTATAATATACTTTGGATTTGGCTTTGATACTTGTCGGAGACTTACACTGCTTTTATATATTTTTGACCTAGTAGGACAAATTCGTTGTTTGCGCAGATTGGGGCCAGAGGATATTCATCACAAAGCATAAATTTGATTTTCAATACCAGACGGAGAGAACATAATTAATTTAAAAGAAGATAGACACTACTTGCTCTCCGAGCGAAGTAGAAGTAGATGAAGTGAAGTGATAGCGGAGAGTTGCTTATCGTCTCCGCTCTCGGGAAATCCTGATCGCCGAGAGATTTTTTTATTTTTGCTTCACCTCTTGACCAACACGAGGAATCGTTTCCCCCATTCGGGTTTATTACTTTATTTCTCAATTTCCTTTTCACTCTATGTTTACTCACTTGGTCACTGCCGCCAAGGGACTATTTACGCGACAGCCCGAAGAACAAGAGTCCCAACCCGCAGGCACCTCTGCCACCAATCCCAAGATGGTGACAGCTACCCGACGAGGAGATGTTGCGCCCGAAAGTGCGAGTGGAAAGCGCAAAGCACACTCAGCAAGTGCTAGCAAGACCGAAGACCAGCAGACTAAGAGGAGAAGAAGAAGCGACCCGAAGGCTACTGGAATCGATCAAGGTGCTCCGAAACCTACCCCAGCAGAGAAATCTAGCGTAATTGGCGATAAAGCACCTGCAGGAAAGAAGATTCGATTCGGTAGCGAAGAACCCGAACCAGTCGAAACACAACCAGAAGAAATCTCTCAAACACCAACCCAGGACGACGACGAAGATGATAGTGACGATGATGCGCCAGAGACCATTGATAACTCTGCCCAGCTATTGAAAATGAAGGAGCAGGCTAAGAAGCAAGAAGCAGCCAAGCAATTGTACGTGTGATTTCTTACTTTTGACGAAGAATTTTGACTAATAATTTCTACAGAGAAGAGCAACTGAAGAGAGAGAAGCGACGGAAACTCGATGAGCGTCGCAAGCTGCAAGCCAAATCGATTGTTAAGCCCAAAGAGGCTCCATCTGACGACATGCTTTCCGAAAGCACGGCTACTCTCCAAGGCACAACTACCCAAGATGCACGACGAGCCGCTCTTCCTGCTTTGCTTCCCGATGACATTTTGAACGCCGAGTTCGCCATTCGCCCTCCCACACCCCCAGCTGAAGACCAGTTCGCCATCCCGAAGAAGTCAAATAAGTTGCGATTCTTGGATAAGCAGGACAAGCTTCCCAAGGATATCAACATAGGGGATGTTTCTATCCGGGTGCTCGATGCGCCGTCCTCCAAGAAGTCCTCAAAGCCCGCGCTGGCCCCTAAGATTTCCAAGGCCGGACGGAACCTCAAGGGTAGCATGCTTCAGAAGACCCGTACCGTAGCCCAAAGCAATGGGCTCCGACAGAAGGCAGGTGGTCCTTCTGGATTTGTTCGCCGGTGAAATGGAAAACGTTGTACGGCCATTAAAAGCGATTTTTGTTCAGTGTCACATATCTTCAAATATAGCTGGAAGTTACATTTACGATCTGCCAGTTGTCGACGGGGGACATGCTCACTTGCATCGTCTGATGTTCCTCTCGGGGGGTTTCGATGCCCCATTGGCACAAATCGAAAGTCGGTGTCGACTGGACATGCAACCAACCCCGCGTCCACTGCAGCCATTTTGTGATCAGTCATTATTGAAAGAAGGAATTTTGTCCAAGTGTTATTCGGGTTGCATGGTGTTCGGCGGGAGTAGAACTTGATCTGCAATTCAACTGGAGGAGTTATGTATATAGGATTCAGTCAATTATGCCCAATAATGTCTGGCAATAAATTCATTCATCCAAAAAAGATATAAACATAGAAATTTCTGATATCTTTGAAATATTCAAAAAGAGTCCAAGTGAAATGATACAAAAGCGCCAAGGACCGGACCCGGACTGATTCTCAGATTATTAAGGTGGGCATCGAAAGCTTGGAAGCTTGCCAGTCCTTGACTTTTTTTCACATCACTCTTTGCTTTCCTTTTACCTCCAATCCCATTCGCCAATGGCGCTTGTTGTTTAACTCATCACCTTTCATTCTTTTTGCCATGGCGCCTGACGCAGAGAATTCTCCTCTGCTGCCGCAGCATCAGAACTCGGCCTCCAATACGTCACCACGTGCAAATCGGACGCCGCGGTCGGTATCCTTCAATCCGCTCACACAAATCAGCACCTACGGCAGCACAGCCTCTACCTCCGATCCTACATTCCGACCCTTGCAAACAGGCTCACCCCCTGTGCAGAATGTCAACGCCCAAGGAGGCCAGCCCCGTCCCGGCAGCCAGCCCATGCTCTCCGCATTGAACAGCAAGCTCCGTCGTCGCAATAGCCATGGGGCTCCCTTCAACCCCATACCGAATTCCCCACATGCTGCATCTAAGATTGGACCGCAGCGAACAACGAAAAAGGCGCAAAAACTTAAACTGCTGCCAGACCCCGTGACGGAGGAGGAAGAGGGGTCTGATGGAGATTTCCCTCGGGATGTCTATTCGCAAATCACTCGCATCAAGGACCCCGCTGCACGAAGCCATGCTGCACGACTGGGTAAAGCCGACCGCGATCGCATACCTCGAGTGACGGCTTACTGCACGGCCAATTCGTATCGACTCGAGGGCGTTATCAAGTTCCTTAAGTCGCGGAGCAAGACTCGCGGAGCCAACCCCAAGTTGTATGATGAATGCGTCTACTCTCCTTTCGATTATCAGTACGAAGAAAAGCAGAACGTACGATTATTTCAGGATCAAAATGGCAATGGACACCATGAGAGACGACCCAGTGAAAGAAGATACTCGGATAGTGCGGTGGAGGTTGAAGACAATAAGAAGACCAGAAGAGAGGATTTGATTGATCTGCACGACGAGCGCAGTCACTCAAATGATAACGAACAAGTAGTCGTCAAAGACACTCCTGATATTGACACCACAATCCACACACCTGAGGTATTCCTCTTCGACTACGGAACGGTCGTAATATGGGGAATGACGCCTGCGCAAGAATCAAGATTCTTGTCCGATATCTCCAAATTTGCGACCTCCATATTGAGCCCCGATGACACGCAGATTGAGAACTTCAATTTCTACTATGCGCGCGAGTACCAGGCTAGGATCTACAACGATTTCATCTCTCTTCGCGACCCGCGGAACAACATGGTCAAGCTAGCGATCTCTCATGCTCTGGCCCAATCGGTCAAGACTTCGCTTTTCGAAGATCTTGTGTCAGAAACAATCACCGACACTGCACCGCTACCTGCCCAGATTGCGCAAACTGGTAGCGTCAATCTCACCCGTCGGCAAATCAACATGCAGATTGGAGAGCTCTTCATTCTGCGCATCAATATTCACTTGCAAGGATCTGTCCTCGATAGCCCGGAACTTTTCTGGGCAGAGCCGCAGTTGGAACCTGTCTACCAGGCAGTCCGAAGCTACCTGGAGATGGATCAGCGTGTCAGTCTTCTGACCGAACGGTTGGATGTTATTGCCGATCTTCTTGCAGTCCTAAAGGATCAATTGACACATCGCCATGGCGAGTATCTCGAATGGATTGGTAAGTCTCCCTGCAGCTATGATTTCTAACAACGACCCATCTAACAAATATCAGTCATTGTCTTGATCGCCGCAGAGATTCTCGTGGCTGGAATCAACATCGTCGTCGATCTCTACGCTGGAGTAGACTAGAGTGACTCATCAACCATCTACGCCCATCTCGACCAATCAATTGTGCTGCGAATACTAGTTTTAATGCTATGTATTACCGGCATATTACTTATGTGCCTTGGCATACCATCCACTCGCGATTCTACATCGACAATCGCACAAGGAACGCAGTATGCTAAAGGCAAACACCCGACAGAACTCGCCCGGCATAGGATTCGAACTCACCCACCGTGTCTAATTTTCCTATACTATCCTCAACCCCTGCTACCTGTATCATCTTTCCAGACTTGTTGTGTCTTCACCTGTACATGACAGAAGACATTCATACCCAGATAATAATATCCCATTCTTGTTTCCAATAATGTGTTGTCTTTTTTTTCCCGTTGGTATTGGAGTTGACGTGGGTGTTTTCCCGTGGAACACGGAAAAACGGCGTTGGAAATCTGTACAGATGCTGTCAATCAAATCAAAATGCTATTGGCCTTTGCCAAATTACTCTGCAATATCTTTCTTTCAAATGGAACCAAGTATTCGTAGTCCGTACATTTTATCAACCGCAGATACCACTAGTACTAGCACTATTGAGACATCCCAAATACCAAACAGCGACGCTGAGCTGTACTCTCCTATAGATCCTCCTGAACATATAGAAATGCACCCATCCCATTTTCATTAGCATTCTCTCTCTTCCCTTTGCTCTGTCTCAACTCACTGCATCAACTAACAACTATAACAGAGTCTAGATGAGAGAGGCATCGAAAAACTACTAGGGAGGAGCCAGTTGCTTCAACCATGCTTTCAGCGTGAGATTTCTCAGACGAAATTCATATCAGACATAGACGCCAGGAGACCGTAGAATCAAGGCCCACCAAAAGCAAAATAAACAAAAACCTAGAAAATAGACCAGCACCGCATCCGAACCCGATGCATAAAAAAACCCACAAATAAAAGAAAACAAACAGAACAGTAGAGAGTCTCCGTCACGACTCTGCAAAGCCCAAAAAGTAAAGAAAAGAAACACAACACAACCCATCCTAAGTTTGCTCAACCTTAGCCTCCTTAGCCTCCTCCTTATCCACATCCATCGGCGTAGTCCCAGACTCAGGACCAGCCTCAGCAGCAGCAGGAGTCTGATCAGCAGAGCCACCACTACCCGTCTGCACACGGAAGGAATGGGTAAGAGACTCCTGTGTCGGAGCCGGCGCGAGACGGGGCAGGGCCGCACCAGCCGGGTCTGCAGAGTCGGGGTGTCCATCTTGAGCGGGAAGATCATCGTCCTGGCCATCCACGCCGGGGGCGTTGGACTTGCGGGAACGCTTAACGCGTAGCGGACGTTCCTCGGGCTATACAATATAAAAAACAAAACACGTTAACTTGCATCCAGCAGACAAACGGACCATTCGATGGAGAAGGGTATATAGTAAAGTTGAACCGGTCTGGAAAAGATGGTGAAGGTGAATTGTACGATACGTACTGTGCGCGGCTGCTCATCGGAGCTACCCTCAGTATCATCTTCTAGAAGTACACCAGAACCACCCTGAGCGGGATTCATCATGGCGGCGGCGCGGGCACGCAGTTCCGGGTTTGCGGCGCCGGTCTTTGCCTCGTCGGCCATGCCGGTGACTTTTGTTAGACGCTCGAGAAGCATGCAGGTTTCCAGGCGCATTTTCTGGATGTATTGGGAGCCGCGACGGTTGCGGGTGCGCATGATTTCATTTTCGGCTTCGACTTCTGCGAGGCGCTTCTTTAGTGCTATACACTTGCGTTTGTAGGCGATCTCCACGCTGGGGGGATTGGCTGGTGGGATGGAGGGGGGTTGGCGGGAGGCTTCCATTTTGGTGAAGAGGGAGGTCTGTATTTTTGTGTTAATTGGCGATGACCGGACTGGATTGTGGACACGGCCGTATTTGGTTTGGGATCCTTGGTAGGAGCTGACACAAAGCACGATGCGAAGGGGGTGATGAAATATAGAGAGGAAGAAGAAGAAGAAGGAGTAAAGGATTGGATGGCAGGCGGTAGGATATAGTATATCTAGCTTTGATTAGTCGCGCGTTAGGCGTTGGTAACGAGGGTGAGTCGATTGACTGAATGGTGACCCTACTGAGAAGTACCAAACGTCGTCGGCAACAATGCGATGATCTCCAACATTATTCTGCCCCGATATTAAAGGCGGTCTACACAATACTGTTTAGCAAATATTTATCCATTTAACTCCTATAGCTATATACAATTGCTCTAAAACCACCCCCTGTGGACCCCCTAATAATCATGACTATCTAATGACCTCCAGTGGTGGGAAGACCAAGGAACACCTTGAAAGAGTCATAACTGAAGAACGTTAGCGTCGCTGTACTACACGCAAATCAGGATGGAACGAAAACTTACATGAGCCATTGGAAACCGGTCAAGGTGCCCAGCATCACAATACGAACAGGCAGACCATTCCATAGGCCAGAGAAGCCAATGTTCCCGTAGATCCGGGACACAGCCGTCACCGCACCTTCACCGGCTACAAACGGGCGGTTAGTATGCATCAAGAACTGCAGCCGAAAGAAGGAAAAATCTCACCTTTACGATCAGCATTCAATTTGCTGACCATGACATCTGCCGGATGGCTAACAATAGCACAGAAGATTCCAGCAATGTAACCACCCAAGAAGCTAACACCAGTCTGTGCCAATTGGCCATACTCCTCCTTGGGTTTGCCCATGGTGCGGTAGATGATCTTGACCGTCTCCTCAAAGGTGGCAAACTTGGTCATGGTATAAGGGATCTGTCTGGCCCACAGAGGGTACAATCCCTTGTACAAACCACCAAAGCCCTCCTTAGCGACGATCTTGCCCCAGCCCTCGCGCATAGTGGAAGCGTATGGTGGCAACGTCGTTTGCATGCGGACTTTGATAGCTTCCATGGGACACAGGGCCATATCAGCAAAGAACTCAGCAGAGGCACTAGCACCGAGGAAGACCAGGGTGCGGTTGGACTCCGGGAACAGCTGGTTTCCGTACAAGTACTTGAAGTACTCGTACAGACCGTACTTTCCGGCACCCTGGAAAGAGTAGCCCAGGAAGGTGGGGGACCAGCCGAAGAAGACGCCGCGCAGGCCTTCTTTGGAGAAAATTGTCCGCCATGCTTGTACGTTAGAGGTGTAGATCTTTGGGTCAACCTGGCGACGGCATTTCACGAGATCGAGGGGTGTTACGGCTGTATGGGTTGGTCCTGTGTGGAATTGGGTGTCAATTGAGAGTGTCAGCTGTACATTGGAGAATTTCACTTACCACAAGCTGGATAATATTGTTAGCGCGTGCCTTGTGAGATGGGGAGCTTGGACATACCGATGATTCCACCGAAGCCGCAGCTGAGGAAGTACTTGAGTGAGTTAGGCTCGATCTTCCCAAGGGGAAGCTTGCGTTCTTGTGTAGCCATGGTGTATGTATCTGTAAATATTTGCAAGAGGGGAGAGTTGCAAGATCAATAAAAGCACAGTACCAAGTTCCAAGATTGTACCTTGGAAGAGCCTAGGCTACCTATGTCGTCAGTGGCCGGGCTAGGCTTATCTCTCCGCACTTCCCGAACCTTTGGACGGCCCAACATACTATATTCGGATACTCTACACTCTACACTCTACACTCTACACTATTTTTTGATTTAAAATTCTTTACTTTTACTATTCATTGACTCTAGATATTTTGTATTGCAAATCACTCAATATTCAGAATATTCCCTGTGATCCCATATGACGTCAATGATACTCGGCCAGCCCGGTAAGTATACAGTATACCAAAGCCGACTTAGCCGGACTTCCTGCATAATTACCTATGTACCTATGTAGTACATAGAGTGCTTTAATGCAATCAAGCTTCTCAATGAAATTATGAATCCTTATCAAAACTTACAGCTGAGAACGGTTAGCGCCTGGCTGCCTCAGTATGTCCAACTGGGCAAGGGGAATGTCAGGTCAAGGGAAGAGTGAGATGAAGCTAGTTCTCAAGGAAATAGAAACAAGAATCGAAACTTACGCTCCTTTTCTTTCTAAAAGACATGTCACACCCAGAGATAGATAGTCTTTTTGCAATGTTTAGTTTACTTGCAAGAAAGAGGGAAGAAAAAGTGAGAAGAGAAGCGAAAGGAAAGGAACGAAAAGGCAAAGGTACATTCGAACATTGTCGGATTGTCTTCACAAAGAACCAGGCTCAATGGGAGTGGGCATGTGCTAATTGCACCTTTGTAGGAGGGGGGCACAAATGTTCTTTTCGTACGTCTTCCTCTCTACTAGAATTATACGATAAAACTAACGTACGGACAGGTCCTAATCTGTTTCCGAATATGCCTTCATGGGTTACCACGGCTGTGACTGAACGTCAGCCTTCCAGTCCATTGCTTCACGCATACTATGGCGCAAAAAGGTACATCTACCGCCCGGAAGTCTGCAAAGCTGGCTACCAGTCGGAAGCGTCCTGGGGCTGTAGATCAGTCGATCGCTGTCTCAAAAGGGACTCCCGCTACCCCGGAAGATGTAGACGAAGAGCAACCCGCTAAACGCCGCAAGTCCGAGGGTGGCCCTACGAAGACCAGAGAGTGCGCCACTAAGGATGCACCTCCTAAGCTCAAGAACGGAGGGCTCCCGTTCAACGCGACCTGGTACAACTCGCCCCTTGAACACCCAAAGGTGTACGGTATGAAGGATAAAGCTTATGTACTTGATACCTACCGTGACCTTGCAGACATCATCGCGCGTGTCACCGAGGATCACGGTCGTATGAAGGCATCATTGATCAAGAAAGGATTCCTGCCTGAATCGGATGACGAGCAGTCCGAAGAGGAGAACGTGTTTCCTGTGGAGTGAACATAATCGGGAGTTCTAGTGCCTTTTTATTGATTCTGAGATATCCACTTGACTGATCGGAAGTCTACCTAGCCGTATTGTAAATGGTCTGGGTGCTGCTCTAGCGCCATTATGCCTTTGTCTATAATAGTCTTACATGATTGAAACTGTCCAAAAACGCCTTTTTTTCTTTTACCCATAAGTCATGCCAGTAGCCCATTGAGCAACTTATCAACGCCAAGTGAAATTGGCACACCTCTCACAGCGTAGCCCTCTGATCCCGCGCAACGGGCACTCCAAAGCCCACACATCAAGTTTGGTTACCAAAATTGCACGAGACCCGTGGTAAGTTTCGACAAAGAGTTTGGCCTTGCGTATCATCCTGCTCTCTGCTCTGCCTCACTGGAAAGCAATAAGGCTAATTTAATGCCCAGCGTAGACCCCACACGCGACAGCACAGTACGGATCAGATCTGCCTGCGCCGGAGTTGGCATACCGGAGGAGAGAATATACCAGAGGGGCCAGAGTAATCCACCAGCCTGCGCAGCGCGCATTTGCCGCGGGCCATCTGATTTATTCGGGCGACCGAGGGAATCGACGTCAGCCAGCGCGAAGGGGAGGCTGCGACAGACGTCTGTGGTCATTTCGCGGATGGTGGCTTTCAGAACTGGCTCGTCGAAAGCGGTCTCGGACTCTGGTTCAGAACTGCTAGTATCTCGGAGACTGGAGAATTGCTTGTTGGCCGCTTTTATGGAGGTAAGGGTAGCATTTAGATTGAGGAGAAGTTGCTGCAGCATCACGCGCACTGCGCGGTAGTAATTCCAGACCACGGCGTTGGTGATGCGGTTGTAAGTTAGGAGGGTCTCACCCTGTGCTGAGTAGACTTCTAGTGGAAGCCAGCGCTCTGGAAGGGTCTCTGTCCACTGGGAGAGTTCGATGTCGTACTCGCGGCCGGCTGTGATCCATGATTCGACGGTAGCTTGGTCTGGGGGTTTTGGTGAGGTACCCATAGATAGGAATAATTGGCAGAGCTTTGATGCGGTGAGCATGAGGCGGTCGGTTGGTTTATTGATGTCTAGCATGCCGAGGATCCAATCGATGCCGAAGCGGGGCTTGTATCCAAGTGCGAGGATTTCAATATACTATACAATGGTCAGTCTCGGGCCGATATCAGAACCTTACGGCAAACCTACCGTGTGAGCATAAGCAAAATTAAGCATATCTCGACCATGCGGATGATCAACCAGCGTACTTCCACGAAGCTTCGTCAAGAACTGAAAACCAGCCGTATGCCAGCTGAATAGCCCGTTCCGCTCACCCGAGATATCCTCATACAGCGAAAGCAAAACGACCGAAGCAAACGTCTCATCTTTAACCGCATTAATCGGCGACGACAATGCCTCCTGCAAACCTCGCAAGGCCCGGCCATAGCCCTGCCGCGCCTTGTTCATGAGAGGTGGCGCATTCTTAGCATTAGCGAGAGTCATCAGCGCCGTAGCCTCGACAGCCCAGCGCAAACAGGAAGACGGTGATTCGCCGCTCTGGCGACCGAGGTCGCGCGCGTACAGCCCGGGCACATATTCGAGATGTCCGCCATCCTCGGCATCTGCTTTTATGGTATACTGGTCAAAGAAGTAGCACAGTGCTCGTTGTTCCCAACTAGAGTCAGTGGGTGAGTATAGCGTCAGAGCAGCCTTGTCATGGTGTTTCGCATGTGAGCCTGCGCGTCGGCGGTGCGAGACGGCTGATAGAGATGAGTCCGAGGCCGAGGAGCTGTCTTGGCTGTCGGTATTGCTGTAGGCATTTATGCCGGCACTGCTTTTCACCAGTCGCTCGACTTTCCTGGTCTCGTTGCGGAAGACAGCATCCGGCCGGTATCCTGGACATGGTCGGCCATAGATAGTGCAGTTCCGGCACTCTGGGTGTGCTTCATCGCACTTGAAGGGAGGATATTTAGCATTTGGCCTTTTAACGAATGCAAATAAAACTACATATTATAGACATAATACAGGTCCATTGGCGGGGTAAATCGAAAAACCAAGATTGAAGCTCGGGACATACCTTTATCTTCCGCTTGCGACACAGGTAACATCCGGTACTTGGTTTTCCCCCATAGACCATTGTTCACCCGTGAGCAGTCGTCCGAGGAACCTACCTCTAGGACTTGCGGGTACTTCGATGGAAACCACAAAAGGGGTTGCGAGTTACAGAGAGGTCGGACTCGATCTGGGTTCCACAAAGGTCAAGTACGACCGTGTGTCATCGGTTGTAACTGGATCAACTCGACTGCCTAGTCCAAACGAAGCACATGCACATCTTAAAGGATGTGCGAATGGATTTTCTAGAGCAAGGATCCTCGTGTATTTCAGCGACCAATGTTCGCGTTAAAGCCTTTCGCGAGAAAGTTTGCCTACAAACTGAAAGACGTCAGATTCCGTTCGGGACATTCCGCAAATCGAGTAACCCGCTTAGTCATTCAACAGTAGCCCGACCTCGGGAGGCTAAAACCGACGAGTTGGACAATTGGGAATGTAAATGATATAGATTTCATCAAACTGGATGGTATATAAATCACACTCCAAGTGTTCCCAAAAAAGGTATCATGTACTCAACCACAAAACACTCCGAAATGGCCGATATGAAATAAAAACAAGGTAAAAAAAAAGATCTCACAACTCCAGTATGGCAACTTCAAGTCTGGATAGGACCCCCAAGACACAGTAACCAAACAGATTTGCAACACCAAATATGCAACCGCTTGGTGCTCTAGAAACACCTAGGGAGGAACGCCGGCAGCTCATTCTGAAGGCAAAGCACCCACTGTTGACAAAAACAAACCGCGCTCAAAAGGATGGGGAGATAAATATGACAAGAATAAATGGATATGCGTAATCGTTAGATGGCAGGATATCAAAACACGTTTGGCTCAGTTCAGACCAGTAAATGCTAAGAGATTAGGAGGAGGGCGCGTCTGGCATAAGTGCATCACTATCCGTGCCTAATGGGATCTGTGGCGGGGGACCGGAGCAGAGGGTTCGACGTCGAGTTGGAACGGCCAGCTCGCGGTCATCAACAGAACTTATGCCTGGAGTGCTCAAAGCACTCCCAATGGCTGTATCATCGTAGTCTTCTGGTGGTGGAGAGAAAGACCAGACCTGCGATATATATTAGAAAACATTTTTTTCTATCAAGCGGAACATGGCACGTACCTCCATAACCGTACGGTTAGACCGGCTCGCCATAATTACTGCTTTTTCATCCTCAAAAGCAACCCGCCAAACCGCCTCGGCCGGAGTAGAAAGCTCCCGCAACAGCTGCCCAGTCTGTAGGTTCCAAACCTTGACACGTCCATCGCTGCCACCACTAACAATGCGGGTCTTATCAAACTGAAGACTAGTGACGCTGTTATCGTGCGCCGCAAGACGGTGAATTGGCGCCATCTTGGTTAATGACCAAACACGGACAGAGCCATCGGAGCCACCTGTGACTAGCGTGTCGTCCCGCATCTGTAGCTGACCAACCAAAGATGTATGACCTTGTAAAATTGCATGGCACTGCCCAGAATGCGGGTCCCAAATCCGGACGCTAGTATCCAAACTTCCCGTCGCGATCCGCCGGCCATCAAAGGCAATAGCGTAGATCTGACTGAAATGTCCCGAAAGGGTGCGAAGACAGCGTCCTTGGGATATGCTCCATATCCGCGCAGTCGTATCATAGCTGCCCGACACGACTAGATCACCATGAATGGCTAGACACCGCACGCTGGCTTGGTGTCCGACGAGGACGTTGCGACATGTCCCTGTAGCCAGATCCCATATCCGAAGAGTGGTGTCTCTAGATCCTGAGATGGCTGTATTCCGATCCGACATCTTCAGACAACGGACGGTAGATGTGTGGCCCCGAAGGAGATGGATCCCCGCCCTACCATACGTTAGTTTTCGTTCGTGCAAGTCGTGGGGGTTCTGCCCTACCCAGTAGCCATATTCCATACTCGAACTTCGCGATCGCAGCCTCCGCTGACCAAAATGTCATCCCACGGGACCATCGCCCATACTCCCATCACATGGCCTTGAAGCGTCTTTTGGTTGTCGCCGTTGGTATCGTAAACGTGGATCTTCGCATTATCCAGTGCAACGACAATGTATTTCGGAGTGAGGTGAAGACTTGTCACCACACCTTGGTCAGGGGTGATATGGCGCTGGGTGCAGCGACCACCTTTGGTCCACGCAGACTCAACCATGTATTTTTGCTTGAACTGCGAACGGTAGGAGACGGGCCGGCTCCGACGTCTTCGGGAGAAGCTTGTCGGAGGCAACCATTCTCCAGAAAGCGTGCGGGGAAGGCCCGGTGCGCTCTCGGTGGCGTGGCCATTTGACGCGGTCAAGCGCCGCTGCAACCCGCTGAAGGTGCGTGCGCCAGAAGCCGAGTCTACCGGGTGGGCGGTGAAAGGGTCGACGAGGTCCCCTTCATCTTCCAGCACCCGCCGCACCGAGTATGCATGTTTCTCGCATAGATTTTTCCAAGTGATGTCATCATTTAGTAGTTCTCGCCAACGCCGTGAGACTTGTGAAGCTCGGGCGAGTGTCTTGGGGTCGTCGATGAAGGAGAGAACCTAAGCAGACTCAAAATTAGTACAGAAGTAGATAGAGACTCGACCAAACAGCTTACTCTTAAGCATAGCTCATTAGGAAAGACCTGGAATGGGTCTTTCCTCAATCGAGGACCGACGTAACTCGACACAAAGCTCAGCTGCTGGCTGTCGCATACGTCCAGCAGACCCTCCAGGAGTTTCTGTTTTCGGGCGTTGGATAGACTACTGAAGTGAATGCGAAGGTTTAACAAAAAGCTGGTTTCTTCGTCGTCGGTCGAGTGCCAAGTTGGTGGTCGTTGATGGGGGGTAGGGCTGGGTGCGGGTGTCGGGGGTGATGCAGGTGCTGAAGGAAGTAGGTTGGCGGGTAAAGGAGTGACGGTTGTCTTATTGCTGAGTGATCTGGATGGGGTGCTGACAAAAGTGGTGACTGGGTCGTGCGATGGTTGGTTATGACTATCTAACTGGTCTGATGTGTGCGCATTCGAACCATCTCCCACGTCGCTGAATGATGCCCGATGGGAGTCCATGGCGACAGAACAGGGGGTGGGGGGAGACCGCCACAGTCAAGTATGATCCTCCCACTTGTCCGGTTTGTATTTATTGGTGTGACGCACAGAAACTCCAATAGTTCACGGCCAGCATATAGTTATAAGCGAGTCGGGAGACGGGAGTATTGAAGTTCGGGGGTATGAGGAGAGGCTGGCGAACGGCCGAGGGAAGAAGAGAGAGGTGAGACCAATAATCCTCCGAAGGTATCTAGGCCGCCCTTTTTTTTCTTTTTTTTTTTCGAATATATCACTTTTTTTTCTGATTCTTTTCATTCAAAATCAGAGTTCGAAATCAACTTCCAATGAAAAAAAGGCGATGAGGAAAAGGGACATTTGAAGCGGAGGTGTCGTGATTCCTGACAAAGCATGGTCTCCCCGGGACTAATCAGATGGAGAATTATATGGATCTTATGCATCCGGCACAGATCATCTCTTTTTCTCTACATCTTTTTTTGCCTTCTGATTTGCCTGGTATTTCCTTTTGGGGGTTCATGGCAAAGGAGGCAACGGGGAGGCGTCGAGAACGTAAACCTAAAGGTGGTTTGGTCCAGGACCAGGTCATTGATCTCTAGAGCTGAATATCGTGGACTGTAAAAGGCAACCTGGTATTCACGATGCTCACGATGCTCACGATGCTCACGATGCTCACGATACTCACGATACTCACGACAACATAGACCCAAGGCTTTGGATTGGCATGCGGCTATCGGAGTTGGACCATGGAACTTGTGAACAACGGAATGATTCAGACTGACGAAACTGACGAAACTTGTCATCACCGACATTCTGAAAAGATAAACTACCCCCTGGGGGAGTCAAACATCGGGGGGCCTGTCAGGCTTTAAATAGGGCACACTTTAAACAGGGCACAGTGACGCTACGTCGATGTGATCGTGAGATAGTGAAATACCATGCAATTATGACCAATATAACACCCAACAGTTATACAAGGAAATCTATTCAAACATATTCTCCCTTTCTCAATTTATCTCAGCTACAGCAACCCATCTCCAAACCATATCTTCCTATGGGTATAAAGCCCTCCAAAATCTAGTTGAAAAGCCAAAATGCAACAGCACTATGGCGTAACCCTGAGGAATACACGACGGTACTTGGTTAGTGAGCATGTCCAATCTGCAAGAATAACGGCAAGACCATGCCCAAAACAGATGCAATCAAGTCTCTCATGGACTTGTCCGATCCATTCTGGTCTCGGTCACCATATCCGTTGATAGGAAGTTCGCGCGGGGACGAGCCGGGGCCGTTTTCTTGCATGGTGTGCATCGCAACATACCTACATAGATTAATAAAATGTCAATATACTCCGCGAAAGAAGACTCACAAAAAGGTACCACCGGAGAAAAGCAGTAGCATTCCAGTGCGCCAGTGAGTGCCTGCCTCATCGGCGCTGGAAGATCCCATCATCTGTACAAAGAGGAAAGTGGCCAAGGCACCGAAAGGAGCCGCGAGACTGAAGACTAGCAAATGCGCTCTCGCGGTGCGACTTGACAGCCCTTGCTTGAGCAGGATGGATGTCAATCCGAAAGATGCAGGAGCCTTGTGCACCATGATCGCCAAGAAGATAATAAAACTGAGCCCGGCATCCGAGCTAGAAGCACCTAAAGCAATACCATCGGCCGCGGCATGGATCACGAGGCCGGTCGTGGTCGCAAAACTGTGGCCACGCCTGGACGCGTGGTTCGCATCAAGGAGTCCACCATCACGCGATGGGGAGGAACCCCGCCGCAACCCGGACCCAAGGTTATCCAAAGAGATATGGTAAGGTGTCCGATCATTCTTAGTGGGAGCAGCAAATTCGGGCAGTTTATCGACGAGATACATCAAAATGAAACCACTGACGAGGGCGATTCCGACCCACGCATGCGGCGAACTCTCCTCCTCTCCATGAGTTGTTTCCTTGCCCGTTGTTTCACCTGCCGAATCCTCGCTTCGAACATAAAGTGTTTGCGACTTAAAGGGTTGGTCTCTTTCCGAGAGAAGACCCGGGACAGGGGCATCGGATGGTAGGTTTGAGACGCTGTCTCCGTTGGGGCCAAAAGTGGCTGCGACGGCCGGGGTTTGATGTTGCCATTCGATAGCGGTCGCCCGTGTATTGTGTTGCTTGCGAGTGAGGGAGTTTGCGCTGTAGAGGGTTTCAATGCCCTCGGGGATAATGACGATCAACGATGTCCCCACTAGAACGCCCATACCAATGGACGATATTAAGCGGAGCTGAGAGGGGGACAGTGTAAAAGCTAAAGGTAATGAGCCGACGACAAAGGATCTGCCAATAATTCGGAGCATTAGCTTGAATCCAATTGAACCTTGGGTTTCTAAACACAGGTAGCTCACGTAATTGCCATCACAATGCTCAGGGCGAGCAGAGTGAAAAGTCCCTCCATGATGATCTCGCAGTTCACTCTATAGACTTTCTATCATGGTGAGGGGAATTGGAGAGAGGGTCCAGAGGGAGTCTGAAGATGGTTGCGTAAGAGGCCAAGGTGGTGGAAGGATCCAGGTCGGGGGACCCACGTAGCTCAGGTACCGCTTTCAAACATGCTAGGGTGAAGTATGCAGGACAACATATGGACATTTAAAAGGCATTCTATTTGATAAGGCCCTTGAAAGGTATATGCATATAGGGCTTAAGGCTGATTCTAGAACGTGTTATCAAACATTTATGTCCGTTCCCTACCTATCTGGCCATACCGGACTATACAGGGCCGAATGCAACCATCCTTGGTTGAATCGATATTTTTTGTATTTGTTCCTATTCTCCTATTATTTTGTCTCTATACTATTACTCTACTTTACTTTATGCCTATAGTCATGAAATATCGAGTTATATCTTTAACATTATGAACTGTTGAAGCCACGCAAGCCACCGTCGGCCTCGTTTGCACATTGATACTCCATGCTGACGCAAAGAACACAGCAGTCGCCCATGCTCCACTAGAAGATGCAAAGATCACAGATCACAGATCAAAGGTTGATCCACCCCGTGGTGCTCATAGCATCCCGATTTCCGAGCCACGACTACTGTGCGCGCCCTTTGGCAGTTGAAAGCCCAAGTACGGCAAGTATCTTGCCGGGTGCCAGTAGACAAAAAGGGCAACACAGGGATAGATACACAGGGCGTCAAAGACATATAAGGGCCACTCATGTGTGCTCAAATATCCCTTTGTGCCTTCGGTGAATTCCACAAGTCGATACATAGACCGAACCTGGTACAAGTCAACGAGTGAACAACGAGTAAACAGCGACTGAAGGTGAAGAACTGACAAGGATCAATATCGTAGTGAGATTAACAATTCGCTGCAGAGTAGGCCAGTTCTTGTCCTTGACAATGCCACCAATAGTGTACTCCTTCTCTCCAACATTCTCATATCTCTCACTCAGAGACCCAGTGAAGCGCTTGGAAGTGAAGTTGAAACGGACAGCTGCGACTGCAAACATGCCAAGGCAACAAGCTGGATGATAACACCTATTTGGGCAACATGTTTTCCCGTGTTGAGCTTGTTTCTCGCATCCTTATCTGTGGCATCGACTGCAGAGATCATCACCGCACCGCCAAGCTGGAGGAGCAGAGCAATGATATCACACCCGACGAAGATCGGTGTAATGAATCGGGGAGGTACCCAGCATAGTCGAAGTGTGCGTGCCTCTTGGGGGACAATAAGGAATAAAATACGACCGAAGATGATGTAGCAACACGCTGCCATGAGGACTGGTGCAAGGATGACGAGGGAAAATTGAAGCACGTAAACGGGTCTCTCCAATGTGTTTTGGACCGAGACGCATCGGCCAATGTAGCCAACTGCTTCCACTGAGCTGTGGGTTAGCTTGAGTGAATGACAGACCAAATTCGTACGTACTGGCTGCTGATATCACCATAATGCTCCAGACCCAGGCCCTGTACCGAATCCATTGAATTGTCGTCAACAGAAAAGCAATGGTGTACAAGACAGCAGCAACACTGCCAGGGATGGGTTATAAAGATAAAATGGAGTTGTCATCTCGCTGCTCGCACGTTTAATGAGAGACATTGTAGATGTTTGATCCAGACACCCACGTCTGGAATGCTTGGAAGTGAAATCTTCTATCTCTTAATGGGTTCTCTTTGAAAGAACTGTAAGAGTTTTGTAGGAGAGCAACTAAGTCGAAGTGAGAGTTGGCAGACTTCAATTCAACAGAGAGGTTTCCCTTGTAAGCATTGGACCTCTTAACTGCATGGCGTTTGACTCTTAACTCTCGGCTCTCGGCGCCATAAACACTATGGACCGACCTCACTCCCGAATGTTTCGGGTAATCAGGCTCCCGTGAGAAGTGGGAGTTTTAGCGATTTACGTACAACTTGTAGTATGTTTGTACTATGTCTGTAGACTCATTGATGAAACGGATACCCAATTAGGAAAGGACGATGCCAAGCACCTGCCAAAGTGGAGAGTAAGCCCTGATTCTCAAGAACTCTGTGATCTAACGTAGATGTCTGATCTAGATACGTGAGATTGGAGTTAGGTCACTTTGCAATAGGGAGCTCTGCTAAGTGCTAGACCTTTCAACTGTTGTATAGCGCTCACTCGTTTTACTCTCAATTCTCGATAGAAACTATCGAGATACCTTAAGACCTCTTGGTGCTCACTTTATCCAGGCGCAAAAACGATGAGAAATATAGAAAATCTACCAAAAACGTAGCTGTTGATGCAATAAAAAGGGTACACTCGCACAGAGATTGTTATGTTATTGCAACGGCAATTGACTTTTGGTAGAGCTGGTTTCTGCGAAGTAACATAGCAGGCAACCGACCTCAGCAGCTTTTTGCTCTCAAAAAACACAGCTCGTATATGGATGATAGCCGTTAGGATTAGGGCGAAAAAAACAGACTAGACTCAAACTATATCACTGGAAACTGTCCTGGGGGCAATTAACGTTGACTGGTAGAAAATAACCCTGGTTATATATAGAAAAGTGCTCTGTACGGAGTATGGTTTATGCTTTTAACCGCTTTCGTATACTATAGAGTGAGAAGCCCGCTATGTCTTTCTATAGCTAATGGGTATCCTTCGAGCTATAACACCGAGAAGAATAAATTTCTTTATCAGAAAACTGAAAATATACGTGGAAAGAACATCCAAAAAGACTCCGAAGTGCTATCTTACAAGAAACAATTCATCCCCTATAAATATCATCTTGAGCCGGATAAATCAAACTGTTAAACTCCCACCTCGTTGAGGATAGGGGGCCGCATCCGAGCCGACCCCGCATGATGAATGTATTACTCGGAAAATCTTCGGTGTTTCTTGTCAAGCAGACACCCCGAGTTTTCTATGGCGAATGTAAATTCACTTCCAACGTCAACTATTTGATCAACGGGTACCTGAGCTCATACCCCCAAACATATACAGATGGAACACACAACATACAGCGGTTAATTTTTTTTTTTTTTTTTTAGCAAAACAAGCCGTCCGAAAATCCAGTCATCCAAGCTAGGCCATAACTGAAACACAAGTTGTTTTAACTAGATTAAGAATAAAGTAAATAGATCTCGAATTTATCTACTTTGTATTCCACGTAGTTTGATCTAACTGCAGAAATAACAATCTTTCATTAATATTAGTTGACTTCAGTTTTGTTCTTGTTTATTCCTTTCTTTTGCCATATTTGTATTCATAAATGTTGCCCTTCTCTTTGCAATGGTCCCCTTTCTTTCTTTCGTTATCCCATTTCTCCCCCTTGTAGCAAGTTTTGTGCACCCCGGCCTCCTCGTCTCCGATAGCGATATCTCTCGCACCCAGAAAAAGATCAAGGCCAACCAGGATCCATGGACTACCTCTTGGAATACCCTGACCAGTCTCTCATTCTCTGACGCCAGCTACATTCCTTCCCCAGTCAGCGTTGTCTATCGGGGTACCTGGGATAGCCATGCCGCGAACGCAGAGCTCCTCTGGCATGACGTTGCGGCAGCATTCAATCTAGGCCTACGCTGGAAAATATCCCGAAACACAAGCTTCGCCGATGCCGCTAGCAATATTCTACATTCATGGGCAACCACTCTCACTGCAATCGACGGTGGCGACGACAAGTACCTCACAGCTGGCCTGCAGGGATACGAACTCGCCAACGCAGCCGAACTCCTTCGCGACTACCAGCCCTTCGTGGACGATGTTCTCCCTGCTGTTGTGGAAATGGCCAATACTATCTTTATCCCGATGCACTACAGATGGCTGAACCATGAAGAGCCGTCCGAGCATAATGTTCTTCATTTCTTCGCGAACTGGGAATTGTGCAATGTCGCTTCGGCGATGGCTATGGGGGTCCTAACCGAAAACCAAACAGTGTGGGATTTCGCCGTGGATTACTTCAAGTCCGGGGATGGAACGGGCGCGATCAACAATGCTATCGTCAACATCGTTGAAGAGCCTGGTACAGGGGCTTTACTCGGCCAAGGCCAAGAATCCGGTCGTGATCAGGGCCATTCAGCATTAGACATACAACTTCTCGGCGTGATTGGGCAGCAGGCCTGGAACCAAGGAGAGGATTTGTTTGCCTATAATGATAGCCGGATTCTCCGTGGGTAAGTGCCATCCAATTATCTTTCGCATTATCAATTACTCATGTATCGCCCTAGGACGGAGTATTTCGCGCGATACAACCTTGGAAATGACGTTCCCTTCGTCGACTACACGAATGGCATAGTGAGCCACACAGAGATCAGTAGTGCCTCTCGTGGAGCCATTAGACCTACCTGGGAGCTTCTCTACAGCCATTATGTCATGACGAAGCGAGTAGACGCACCTTGGACCACCCTGTACCTCAACAACTCTCTTGAGTATTACGGTGGCGCGGAGGGCGGTGCGGGTTCCTGGGGAGAAGGATCTGGCCATTACGATGGTTTGGGCTGGGGATCATTGCTCTATCACATGGATGAGTCTGATGTGGTAGCTGCAGTCTCCTCCAAATCTACTTTACCTACGGCGAGTTCTACACCATGGGCGTCTACTACATTGGGCTGGGCTCCTAGCGCAACGACCGCGACTTCTAGCGTATCTAGCCAAAGTGCGCTTGTTTCGCAATCAACCGCCACCAATTTTGCTGCCGTATCCACTGCTTCGGGTACCGAAACATTTGCATCATCAAGTATTATTCCTCCATCTTCTATGAGCAGTACAACTTCAGCCAGTATATCGACAACTTCACCCCCTACACCACTTGATATGTCACAGGAAGCTCATCACCACCATCATCATCATCATACTCATCATCACCATCACGTGGAGGGTCAGGCACTTGGTGCTTGCCATGTATAATACGTCTGCGTTTCGATGCTCCAAAGGGGCTTTTTCATCCGCTAACCACGTGCATTTCCTGGTTTAGCCAGTAGACACCTTATTTATTTATGTATTTAGTTTTCCACATATTTGCCAACTTAGTCCGTTAGTGTTGCATTTGTTGTACCAGCTTTCCCCACAACTTCGAGGGTCGAAGTCCCGTCTGGAGATGGAGAGCTTGTTTCGAGAATCACGCGCAACTAGCCGAGTGTGCATAAAAAGCATAAAAAATCCTAAAATCCTAAATGATTGAAATCCGATGTGTATGCATGTGTTGGACTAAAATGATGAAACAGATACCCCATTAGGAAAGGTCGATGCCAAGCATCTCAAGTGGAGCTTCAAAACCCCAGCTTATCGACTCATCTCCGATTCTCACGAAGTCTTTGCCTATTTAGAGTCGAATATGACACACCCCGCATCTACTCAGAGACGATGCCTTTTCACGGTCGTCCCAGTAAAGCTTGCTCCAGTTGTCGAGAAAGACGAATAAAGGCAAGTGGCGTGGCCCAACACCAGACTAATTATAGCCTGACATGGTCTAGTGTGATCGGCTTGAGCCCGTGTGTTCCCAATGCAGGAGAGCGGGCAAGCCATGTGGCGGTTATCGGGACGTGCCATTTTTTATGTTCCGTAACGAGAATGATAAGGCGGCTCGACGAAGTGCAGAAGCAAAAGCGAAGACCGAGGCCCGTCGAAAATTGGAGGATAGTGCAGCTCTAGAATCCGATATATCCACCCCCGGCTCGGGAGCCGATCGTTCACCGTCAGATGCACTAGTCTGCAGGAGCAGGGGCCAACTGATTCCGACTCCGAGAATTATTGCCCCGCTATCCATCCCATTGGAGGATCAGGGGTTGAGGTTCTTTGTTAACCGTTTTGTGACACGGATAGCAAACAGAACAGGTCGCTCTCTACATGAAGGTAATCTGCAGCCGTCTCCGCATCTTGGAACAGTTGCTCTCGATCAGTCGAGTCGAGATGCTGTTGTCTCGGTTGGCCTTGCTGCCTTGTCCAATGTCAATAATGACAGAGAATTGCGAATATTGTCTCGAGAGAAACATGCCATGGTCATCAAGGCCGTACGAGAAGTAGTGGAGAACCCCGCTCAGGCCAATCCTGACAGAACGTTTCACTTGATCGTAATGCTGAGTCTATACGAGGTACGCTCTTCAGGTTTAAGGCTTTTAATAATTGCAATAGCTGACCCGCGCAGATGGTCAGCTGTGCCCCAAGCCAACTCGACTCTTGGATAGTGCATATGGATGGTGCGGCTGCCTTACTTAAACAATCCACCTTTCGGCTATCGCTCAAGAACTTGAACCACCGAGCCCACTTACAATTCTACTTTGTTTCAATTGTCAGATATTTCTCCAAGAGGGTTGTCTCCCCAGATATACTGAACTGGTCTCCTGATCTCGTACCATCTGCTCCACCAGATATCTTACCGGGCGTCGATCTCGTTGACATACTGGTAAGATTTACGAAGTTCGATGCATATGTGCATCACCAAAAGCCCGACGCCAGAGCAGTAGTGGACTCAGCACTGTTATTTGAAGATGAACTCCGCGAGTGGGAAACCCACCTTCCATTAGACTGGTCATTTACTGTGAAAGAATCCAATACATGCGAATACACCTTCCGTGGCCAGTATCATGTCTACAAGGACATGTGGGTTACAAGAATTTTCAACCACTACCGCTGGGCACGACTACTGGTCAACGAGACCATCTTATCCCAGATTTCGAAGATGGCACGACCCACAGAAAATGATAAGATTCAACGGCAGCGAGCATTGCACACGATTGCTTGCATGGCAATTGAGATATGCGCCGGATCTGCAAGCCAGGAAGCTATCTTCGCGCAAGGAGTTGCCGAAGACCCATCACATACACCCCTGTTGAATGGTACCTTCATGCTGCTTTTCCCATTAGGAATTGCTGGAGGCACCGCAGGTACCCCCGATGAAGTTCACGATTGGGTTGTTGAAGCCCTTGAGCGAATAGGATGTACCGTGGGGATCCGGCGAGCTTTGGAAATGATACCTCAACTGAAGAAATCAGTCGGGAAGTGGAAACTAGAACAGAAGCTGTGGAATAGCATATATGGGTATAAATAGAAGTCGAATATTGTGCAAAGAGCGCACTGCCATATTAGCTCTCTTAAATGATGTGATAATACCACCTATCAACGCTTGAAAAATGATCAAGCTTCACTTTCTAGTCCGACTATCTTAAGGGAATCCTTCCAGAGACGATTCTCTTCCTCGGGATTATACGTCTGTTTCACCCATCCAGCGCCAAAGATTTGGCTATCGTCCTGACCACGATCCGCTTCCTTGCAGTCCTCAAGATACTTGCCACCCTTTGCCTCCCACTCCTTGCCCACAGCTGCCCACACTGTCGTAGCCGCGCCCTGCTGGGAAGACTTCAAAATTTTCAGAACGTAGGGGTTTGTCAAGAGACCCTCCAAGGACTCTGGAGGCATATTGCGGGATATATTAGTGTTGATAGCGCCGGGGTGGAGACTAGTAGCATGTAGTCCCTGGGCACCATATAACCGCTCGATGGTGTTGGCCGAATATACCGCTGCTAGCTTAGAATTCTCATATGCCGTTTTATGGTCATATTCGCCCTTTTCGAAGTTGTAGTTGTCGCTATTTGGGAGGGTGCTAGCTCGGTGGGCAGATGAAGCCACGATCACGACTCGCGAATTAAGGTCTGGATAATGCATAGGACTAGGGGGTATAGAAATTCGTGACTTTTGTCTTTAAGCTGCTGATCTTTTGATTAGACTGTCAACCCCGATAGGTTCTCGACTCTCTCGTCCCCAATGACAGGACAAATGAGTAAATTTGCCCTGTTGTGTCAAGCTGCAAGGCTATTAGGCCAAGTTCTCTATCACCTCTCAACCGACTTCACTAGCGAAGATGATATTTGGATACAGCTCGATCGTACCCTACAGTCAATGCTAGCCGCTGCATTGAATATTAACTGCCCGGACTATGATCAAATCACTTTCGTGTATAGGTTAGTACCACAATCATCACCCTTATCTTATATAGGCTTTTATCTTAAATATTGAACTTAGTGCCCTAGTCGCCCTCTATACACCCTGGCTATCATCCGATGTAGTTCAAGAAAATCGACAACCATCGTTTACAACGAGCGAAGATTATCCTTTAACAGATTACGGAGCGTATTAATGCAAATCTGATCGAGCGACAATGCTTCTTAGGTCGGGATCCAGAGGATATGTCCCCGTGGGGTCTGTATTTTGCCTATCGCATCTGTAGGGCCCATATGCGGACCAGCAGCAAAGTACCGCATGGCCTTGAGGTGGTGAGGAAGCGGCGCGAGGGTTTCGTGGATATTGATGTGCGGTGGAATGTTGCGGGTGTTTATTTGCAGCGAGGCCCAGGAGGCTATCAATTTGGGGGTATGAGTTTGATATGATCCTACCCGGAGTAGTTTGAATGGGTGTGTTTTTGGGTTTTACATATTGTATATTAAGTTTTACTTCATATGTTCAATGGTGTGACTGTCTAGATAAGACGGACATGTGAAATACATTCGTCATCGACGAAGGGATCATACTGTCAATATAAATTTTAAGTCACCTAACAGAAACTTCTACAAGCCTGTCTAGCTAATAATTCATAGGAAGTCATAGAGACATCAGCCCTACCGCGACTAGGGCGGATATCCTACCCGCCTATTCTGCCCGTACAGGATGAGTGGATTGCGGGCTATTACTACTAGTACGACCAGAGTCATTTGGATAAATGTACATGACCAAGGCGTGTGCGATAATTCCATAGAGCCAGGTACTCTACAAGGCCCCCTTTTGATCGAAGTGACATTGAAGTGAGACCAAACTGAACTCTCCCAGTCTTGGATTTTTAGGCTATATGGAGAGCCTAATCATTTTATATAAACGGTCCTGAATCAGAGTCGTCCAAAATACGTGGGAAAAAGTGGGAGCCATATAGGTTTTTTCTTTAGGAACTCTCTCATTGAGATATTAAATCTTTGATGGGCTGTAGTGACGGGCCATAGATCCAGATTAGGTAATACTGATGCGCGCCTGGACCGGGGCGCGTATTCGCGTCTCTCTTTAGACTTCATTGTCTGGTTTGACATTCAAACTCCACATATCCTAACAAAATGGCGAGCGAAGCTGGATGTAAGTTCATAGTCTCTCGATATATCCATGCTATAGTCTGATTAATATTCGCTTTAGGGTCTTGCGACGCCAACGATGCGGTCCATGTTACCGTCATTCAACCGGGCGAGAAGAAGCCGAAAACACTTTCGACCTTTCACCCCCAATTCACCTATCCTATCTTTGGCGACGATGAGCAAATCTTCGGTTACAGAGGCTTGATTATTCGTTTGCGGTTTGCGGCTCATGATTTGCGCCCCCATGTTCACATTTCCTACGATGAGAAGTTCAAGTCTGTCGGTGACACAGCTGCTGTCGATCTCCTTGATACTTTGAAACCTTTTGTCCAGCAAGGTGAGTTTAAGCTTTGCGACAATACATGTGATATAAGCTAACCACGATTTTGCACAGAGGCGTTCGCCGATCTCCAAGACTATGAGAAAGCTGTTCAAAACGACCCAGACGCGAAAGATTTCAAGCCTCCGGGCGACTTTGTCATCGCCTACGAGGTTGATGGCAGAAAATATGAGGTCTGGGCTGGATCGCTTGCAGACCCGGAAGTGCGGAAAATTCTGGATCGCATGCAGGTTCTCGTCTCCCTCTTCATAGAAGCTGGAACTCCCCTAGAGACAGATGACCCGGAGTGGACGCTCGACCGTTGGAGGGTATATTTCGTGTATGTTCTTTTTCTTGCTGTGCCCGTAACGTGAGACTAAACCAATCTACAGATATGAAAAGGTGAATCCTCCAACAGCAACAGCATCATCATATTCGATTGTCGGGTATGCCACAACATACCGCTATTGGTATTACCAGCGGGATCAATCACAAATTCCCACAGTCAAAAACGACGAGTTCCCGCCACAAGAAGTCAAAATTTCCGAGCTTCCTGCACGGATCCGCATTGCCCAGTTCCTTATTCTCCCTTCACACCACCGCGCCGGCCACGGCACACACCTATATACCACAATCCACGCGGCATGCATCGCAGATCCAACCATTTTAGAATTGACCATCGAAGACCCCAATGAACAATTCGACGCGCTGCGGGACACGGCCGATTATTGTCTGCTGCGGCCGGAGTTCCTGAAGCACAACGTGAATCTCAACCCCGACCCCCTCGGAGCGTATTCTCAAAAGAAACGTCCTCGCAATGTGCCCACTTCCGCCCTCATTCCCACAAAACTTCTTCACGACATCCGCAAATCGTTCAAGATCGAATCTACGCAGTTCGCACATATTCTGGAGATGTACCTTCTCGGCCAGATTCCCCAAAGCCACCGCCTGGCCGGCGGCACAAACCTCGCTCGACTGTTGATCAAGAAGTTCAAGGCCGAAAATGAGGATGACCGACGCTACTACTGGTGGCGTATGCTAACCAAGCAACGTCTCTATAAAAAACACAAAGAACTTTTGAACGAACTGGAGCTTCTAGACCGAGTGGAGAAACTTGATGCCACGGTCCAAAATGTGGAGGAAGGCTACGAGATCACATTGGATGCGCTCGAGGGCCGCTTGCCAGAAGACGAATCGGATGAAGCGGCAGAAGCAAACGACCAGGCCACTAAGGCTCCTACCGGTAACCGAGACCGGCGTGTCAAACGCAAGCTCACGGTCATGGAGGACGATGATGACGAGGAGGAGGACGGGACTGAGCTAGCTAAGCGACCAAAGGTTTAAAAGCCCTGCGGTGGTCAGCTCTTTTATGTACTATGTAATGCACACGAGCATGTTATTTTCGAAGCACTCGACAAGATTCTTATACACCTTTCTCCAATACATGTGTACTTGAGAAAGCTCGAAAGCTCAATTCTAGTCGATACCCACTAATTTATGTCACCCAAAGCTGTTATACTAGTAGAACCGTGAAGATTTAACATGTTGAATAGTAGATGTAAATGAAGAATATTAAAAAAAAAACCCTTTTGAGAGTTCCTTACATATCGCACCCAAGCCACATTGGGGCTCGGCACTTCCCTTTTTCCGGGCTTCCTCGTCGCATCTCTTGGAGCTTGGATCCATTGATTGCTACACTCAACATCCCCAGATAAATCAACAGGTCACTTCGTTTGGATTTAATTCCGCTATTCAATCCATAGGTCACAGACTTTGGATCTACGCAGCAATCCGCGCTCTTTCAACTCTGTGCGCTAACTGACTCTCCCACCTCAACCCACCTCGTCGAGCGCATTCCAAAATGGTAAGCTCCAGCTTTACCCAAACGCGCTTTCCGAAACCTATAATAATTGAATTTCTGATTAGCTGCCTCTCGGTCTCCTCACGGCCGCACAGGGCCACCCCATGTTGGTGGAACTCAAGAACGGCGAAACTCTGAACGGCCACTTGGTTACGTGCGATAACTTCATGAACCTGATTTTGCGCGAGGTAGTGCAGACGAGCCCCGAAGGCGACCGCTTCTTCAGATTACCCGAAGTTTACATCCGTGGCAACAACGTAAGCCCTCTGATGAGCAATCAACTCAGAGCCCCGCTCTTTGGGCTATATGCTAACAACCCACCAGATCAAATACCTACGAGTTCCCGAAGAGATTGTCGAAATTGTCAAAGAGCAGCAACAAAACCAACCACAAGGCCGTCGCGGCGGGCGAGACGGTGATCGTGGCCGCGGTCGTGGTCGGGGTGGTGGTGGCGGCCGGGGTGGACGTGGTCGAGGACGAGGCGGCCCCAATTAGACATAAGCTTGTTCTGCATCAATGATTTTAAGAAGACGGCAAACGAGATACCCCCGGAGGAGACGGTGGTTAGGTCGCTCGGAAGGTCCGGTGGAACGGTTTGATCGAGCATGGCCGTGGCGTATCTGGCTCTGTATTTTCACGGCATCTGGGTCACTTGGTCGATTTACAACTACCTCTAAATATTATACTCCAAAAACCCAAACCAGACTTACATATTTCTCTGTAAACCCCATGCAATTCAAGCAGCGAATATTCGGAGATGTCACGTGATATCAAACTCCAATCAAATCCGCGGAGGCTAAGCTTCCGGTCAGTTAGCCACAAGCGGATATGTCGCGGCGGGCATTGGTCCTCGATGGGCTATGGTACTCTCTGTGTCCATCATTTACAGTTCTGAGCCTCAGTCGATCAACATCCTTCCCCAAATCCAAGGGACAAAACCCCAGACTATATCCACTACCTCCGATTTCTAGCCCAAGCTCGGGTTCGCGCCGATGCTACAACACCTCAGGCGGCGATAGTTTCAAGTTCCCATATAATGCAGCACATCATAATGATCGGGGTGAACCACGAGAACCACGTGAGAATGAATACCGTGACGTTCGCCTGTCTGCAGATCCAACATACGCCAGTCCACCCACACGACGAAAAGGCCCGCTATACACACGAACGCATAAGGTGCAAGACGACCTCCTAGGAAAAACGAATGAAGGACTAGAATCCCGATTGCAATATGCAATGGACAACAAGCCGAACATTCGACACATAACGCAGATCCTGCGACTGCTCATTCGGGACCGTCATGTCCAGCCGAATGCTCGCCACTACAAGGCGCTGATCCTTGCAAATACCGATAATGAGAGGGGCTCGCCGCAGCTTGTGCGCGGTCTACTGGAGGAAATGGAGAATAACGGCATCACCGCGGACTCTGGTACGCTCCACGGTGCATTGCAAGTAAGTTATCCAGTTGAACCAAGCTATATATGCAAAGCGAAGCTAACCATCCAATTTTTAATATAGGTCCTCGCTGTACATCCGGACTACCTCCTACGACAGGAAATCCTCAACAAGCTCCGAGACCGGTGGCTCACGCTGAGCCCAGCCGGGTGGCATTTCGTAGCAGCCGGTCTTCTCCGCGAGAACCAAATCGAGCTTGCGCTCGAGCATGTTGCATTGATGGAGCGCAAGGATATATTTGTGGAAAACTGGCTGCACAGTATAATTGTCTACACGCTCTGCGACCATGGAGAGTTGGATGAGGTGTACAACGTGATGCGTGCGCGCGTCGACCAGGGCCACGACATGACCCATCGACTTTGGATGCACGTGTTGGCCGAAGCAGGGAAACAGGGCCATTACCCCATGGCACACTTTGTGTGGCGACGGATGGTTGAACTGGGCTATATGCATCCGCTCGTTGAAGTCTGCGACGACGTATTGAGAATGGCTGCAAAGGCTGGTGATACAGAGATGGCGAGCTCTGTGCTCCGTTACCTCCGTGAGAGCGGGATCCCGCTCGAGCGTACACAGTATGAAGGGCTTGTTGAGACGCACGTGGCGGCCGGTGATCTGCCTGCTGCATTTGAAGCGCTGTGCACCATGCACGAAGCTCAGGTTCCTCTGGCGGATAGCTCGACAGAGCGTGTTCTTGCGCACATGATACAGAGTAAAGTTGATCGCCGAGAGGCGTGGCAGATTCTCAAGCGGTTGAAGAATGCGAAACGAACCATTCCCATCGACTCTGTCGGTGTCATCGCGGACCTCTGTGAACACGATGCCCATGACGATCCATCCGTGGTGGATGACGGCGTTGGGTTCTACAAAGAGCTCTATACGTTATGCCCCGAAGGCGCCGATGTCCGAGTGTACAACGCGCTGATTCGGATGTGCCGAACGGCCCGCAACCGTGAATCGGGCATGTTTCTGGTGAAAGAGATGGCGTCACTTGGGGTGGTACCAAACAGTGTTACTTTCGAGTCTATCATCCTGATGTGTCTAGATGCGGGGAATTTCCGGTCCGGTTTCATGTACTTCCAAGACCTGATGAAACGGGACGCCAGACTCAGCCCTGAAACACAAGCGGAGATTCGTGAGATCTGTGCCGGGTCTGTGGACGAGTTTGCGATGCGACTGCAGTATCACCCCTTCATTCGAGACGACGTGAGGAAGCTAGATGAGGAGCTACAGCAGAAACAGAAGGAAAAGGAAGCTAACGAGAGAGGTGGTCGCCACCCTATACCGCCGGCGGTTCGTCGGCTCAACATGTCAGATGAGCAGCGACGTGATTACAACAAAGAGCGTCGAAAGAAGAAACGGCGTCGCCTTGCCATTGAGCAAAACATGAGAGAGGAGGGTTGGGATGAGTGGGAAGCCGGTGGGGCTGACAATGGCTCCGCCAAGTCGAAGTGAAACTGTGAGACTGTGAAACTGGTGGAATCCTTTCGATATGCTTTTGAGAGTATGGTTTCAATCTCGATCGGAATATTCATTTCCTTGGCGGCATGTTGCCTGGGATATGCAAGCCAACACAAACCCCCAGGAACAAAGTACCAATTCCCTTTCTGGGCATGTCACACAAGTCTTTGGCCTCGGTCAGTATGTATATATCCTGTACTATAAGTCTCTTCGCACTTGTATTACCCACATTTTGCCCCAGCATCATAGCAATTTATTTCCGTGTTCTGTTCTCACATCATTCTTACAACACAACGAACCTCTGGGACCATGAACCATAGACCTTGTTCCCTGTTGGTGGATCCCTGTACTATAAATAGTTGGACTGAAAGATCTCGATGACGATCATGGGGTAACTGTTGGGCAGTGAGGCATTTATAGATGTCAAACAGCGAGTGATTTGATGATTCGAAGGCTACCGAGCAATCAAGCAAGTATTTTTTATAGGTTTGAATCTTGAAAGGTCATTCACAACATTCCCCTGAAAGTGATCGGCGCGTGTTTCCGGGTGCCAAGGGCAGCCGTCAAGGAAGGGTAAAACGCCTGCCGCCTCTTCAACTATATAATTCCCTCCCCCCTCCTTATTATTCTATCTATTCAACCACTCATTAAAACATCCTCTTTTTTTTCTACCCAAGAGAACCCTAATTTTATAATTCAAAATGCAACTCACCACCATCCTCCCAATTGTCCTAGCTGGCCTAGCCACCGCACGCCCAGCCGCCCTACAAACCCAAACAATCACCGACGACATCATCTGGAGCGTCTCCAACTTCACTGTGGGCTGTTCTCAAGGCGGCTGTGTGTACAAATACGACATCGTCGGCCGCGAGAACGCAATGACCCCCAAGTTCCGCACCCACTGCAGCGGCATCACAGGCAAGAAGGCCGCCTGCGACGACAAGAACATCACGACCATTATTTCCCCTGATGCAAACCCGGACTGGAATATCGATGTCACCCACACCTGGAAATCCCGGCTCAGTGACAGTAGCCTGGCCACTTGGTTCCAGCACGGCGCGAAGAATGTTACCGTTCCTGACCACAACCCGATTCAGTTTGTTATGAAGCCTACTCAAGAGTACGGTATTGCTTAAATTGCTACCTGTCTTGGCCTGTTACTCTTTTAAATTGGGGGATTTAGCTGTTTTTATTTTTAATGTAATAGGTGGTCTTAATGGGTCTGTTTTGACGAGCATGCGACCTGTGGTTCGATTGGAAATTTTCTGGGATTTTCTGATGGAAATATTTCGTGTACTTAATTTGGCACTGCACGATGTACAAATAAATTGAACTTGCTATAATATACATGAAGTATAGTTATAGTATATAACTAACTAGTTAGATAATAGAATGTAGTAGATAGTCTATGGAGAGCAGGGCTTTATCGATCCTGTGACATCATCCGCTGCGCCTCGAAAATAGTCCGTGCTTGCATTGCTTTGCTTTGCTTGTCTTGTCTTGAGTATATTATCTTTTCCACATAATTCTGGTGGAACAACTTATAAACATACATTCTGCAAATGGTACACCAGCTCCTACTTAATAATCTTCCAACTGCTAACCTTGGAAATCACCAGTCATCAATTCTCCGCCAGATAGTCGCCGGTCCAAGACAACAACATCCAGAAGCAGGACTAGATCTCTGCTATGTCACAGACAATGGTAGCACACTCATCAATTCCACATCAAGACTCCGCCCCTTATTAACATAATCTACAGTGATTGCAACCTCCGGTCCATCAGCAACATACCCGCAGCGCGCCTACCGCAACCCACTAGACGCCTTAGTCAACTTCCTCGATACAAAACATGGCGCAAACTGGTGCATCTGGGAATTTCGTGCCGAAGGTACAGGATACCCCGACTCAGAAGTCTACGGACGCATCCACCACTTCCCCTGGCCAGACCACCACCCTCCGCCATTCGCGCATATTCCAAACATAATGGGCAGCATGCGGAACTGGCTACAACGACTAGACGAGGGAAAAGAATCACCAAAGACAGATACGGACAAAAACGAACGGGTCGCCGTCGTGCACTGCAAAGCAGGCAAAGGACGCAGCGGGACGATCGCGTGCGCATACTTGATTAGCCAGGAGGGGTGGAAGAAGGAAGACGCGCTGCAGCGGTTTACGGATCGACGCATGCGGGTCGGTTTCGGAAATGGCGTTAGCATCCCAAGCCAGCTGCGGTATGTCGGGTACATCGATAAGTGGGCGAATGAGATGGGGAAGCAATATGTCGAGCGGCCGGTGGAGATCCTAGAGGTTCATATCTGGGGATTGAGGGATGGGGTCAAGGTTGCGGTGGAGGGGTATGTGGACGAGGGGAAGAAAATTAAATGTGTCCATCTGTTCCATCGGAATGAGCGTACCATCGTTGAAGACGGGGGCTCGACGCCTGAGGAACAAGACGCTGGCAAGGGGAACAATGTCACCACGCCGAATCCCACCTCCAACCCCAAGCTCGAGAACCCACTCCCTTCGTCTGCGACCTGGTCCCCGAACGTATCGGGATCCGACGTCTCTGGCTCATCGTCCTCGGCGGGCAACAGTATCTCAGCAATAATCTTCAGACCTAACAAGCCAATCATTGTCCCCAGCTCGGATGTGAACATCGACTTTGAGCGCCGCAGCAAGGCATCCTACACAGGCTTCGCGGTGGTAACTTCGATCGCGCACGTCTGGTTCAATCCTTACTTCGAAGGCGGAGCCGAGCACGACTCGGGCGTCTTCGAAACGGAATGGGACGCGATGGATGGGATCAAGGGAAGCGCGAGGAAGGGGATCCGGGCGTTAGACAAGCTGAAGGTTGTATGGCGATATCCTGCGGCAGAGACCGTGGAAGCTAGTGCAGCTAGCAAACGCAAGGGGAAAGGAAAGAAGAGCGAGGACAGCGTGCTGGCAGCGGGGAGGCCGATCAGCGAGCCCAAACCCGGTGAACCCATCCATGAAAGCGAGCCGCCTGACTGGCGTGGACTGCCACAGGAAGATAAGAAAGAGAACTGGCGTCCTTCTGAGAGTTCGTCGCAGAAAAGTACTCCTGTGAGTATCTCGGACAAGACTAAGGAGCTGGGACATGCGCTGGAGAAGGAACTGGGGCTGCGGAAGCAGACGGGTGATAGTCGGGATGTTAGTCTTTCTGGGAGTGATGATGAGACCACAACTACTACCGATGATGAGGGCCGGAAGGTCAAAGTCAAGGAGGTGCATAGTGAAGAGCTTGAGGGGGTGAAGACGAATTATGCGAAGAATGGGGGGAAATAGCATTAGCCAGCGCTTGTTCAAGTACATAATACATAGTGCATTTATGAATATACCATTGAATTGATTATATTGGAAGCTTGATTGTTGTCACAGATCGTTTACTCTGTACTATACATAAACGAAGATCATAGCTCGGTAAGAACGTAATGGCTGTAGAATCTAGATATGACAGATTTATCCAACTCAAACCAATAAGAAAAGAAAGGGAAAGGAAAAGGAAAGGACAGGGGTATGCGAGGATAAAAAGGTGAGAAAAAAAGTGCGGTCTATATTCACGATGGCGTGGTATTGAATGCAGCTTCAATCAAAGTGGTAGTTGACTGGGTAAAGGAGAACAGAATCATAGAGGTACAAAGCCTTCCATCTTCTTCCGATGCTCTGCGGCCTCCTTCTGCAGTCGATCGGATTTCTTGCGCTCATAGACAGCACGGACAACACGGCGAGTCTGCTCTTCACCCTCAGAGAAGTTTGTCTTTGCAAGACCAACGACTGAATCAATCTGTTCAGGCGTGTAGATGAAGTTCCAAGTAGACAGGAAATCATCAATTTCGGGGTCGATCGAGTTGGGCTGTGGGGCGAGGGGCAGTTCCGGGTCTTTGGTTTGAGAGCTATCCTGTCGCATGGACTGAACAGCTGCACGCGGACGTATTTTAGGTTTGGGAGGGATGTCTGATGCGGAAGGATTGGGAATCAGAGGGAAGTAGATAACTGCGATACCGGCATCTGGGCGCATCAGGTGGAACTCGGATTCAGAGTGGTCTTCGTTGTGGGAAGAATCAAAGAGACGTTTGGATGGCGGAGGCTCATCGTTCGAGGTTCGCTCTTTTGTGGTGCCGACCCAAACGTTGCAATAACCCAGATCTGTGCCGGATTTCGCCTTTTGACCAGCGGGCTGGTTTCCAGAGTGATCCTTGGCATCGGCGAGTTTCTCTGTTAAATGTTCCTCGGTGATGTTCTCTGGCTCACGCAGGGCATTCTCGGTATCCTTGAGGCTCGAATTTTTTGGCCATCCGGCGCCGACGGGCCAACCCTTGATACCACGTTGTCTGGCGTATCCATCGACCACAGAAAGCCAATTCTCCTGTTTGACGTCTGCAGATGCATCAAATGCGACAATTATGTCAACATCGCGCCCAGGTCGAATGAGTGGGTAGATTGGCAGGTTGTTACTCATTCCCGCATCCATAAGACGCAAGTGCTCGTTTTGGAAGATCGACTCTGGACAAGAGTCGGGCAGCTGATCTTTCATGCCCATGACGTAGTTAGGTATACCCGCAGGGTCGATGGGATGGACCTTGATCAAATCTTGGTTCTTTCCTTGGATGAGAGAATCAATTCCACCAAATCCAGCGAGACCTCTTACCAGAGGCCGGATTTCCTTGTAATAGTGAGACAAAGTCGCACAGAAAGCGCTACCCCAAACGCCCATGAGCCCGGGAATTCTCAATTCCGGGATGGGGAGGTTTTCAGCGGAAACCTCAGAGCGGCCTGCGTTGAAGTGACGTCCCAGAGCCCAGGTGGGAATACCGGCATTGAGTTCTTCACAAAAGAATTCGTATGGAGTGAACTCGAACCACTGGAACCATGCTTCATTCCGTGACTCTTTCATTAGCTGTTCAGGCGTTTGGTGCTTCTTGGTCTGGTCATTTGAGTGTTCGAGAGCCTCGACAGGAATCTCATGTCGCACCGCCGTGTAGATGGGAAGCGGATGAGCCCCATGTATCAAATTGGCTCGCTGGTTCGACAACTTGAAATCCACATCGGAGACCCCCAGTTCTCCTCGCGGGACTAAGAGTCTCGCTGCAAGTAGCAGCCCGTAAATATCGACCAACCCAAAGTCCGCTCCAGGGTCGCCTTTCAGCTTTTCCACAAAACCGCCGAGAAGGTATTTGTTTGTCGGAGCAGTAGTGAGGAGGTTGAGAGCTGCCGGCGGGAATGCAATATGAACACCAAGACGGTCTTTCAAATGGTCGACAAGTTTATCGAAGTCTCGCTGCGCAATGGACGAGTGATAGAGGGTCTGCAGCCAGCAGCTGCCACTGACACCAGCTGTGTAGGTAATACAGTCCCACAGCCCTGCTTCCTGTGCTGCCAGGTACGATCCAGTGCCTGCAACTAGAGCGCGCAGGCCACCTCCTGAGCCACACATCGCAATGACCGGTACATCTTCGGGGTGGATGTCCTCCTCGGGTATGTTGAGGTAGGATGACAATGCTTTGACAACCTTCCGTTGTCGCTGCTGTCTAAACGCCTGCTCTTCATCGCAGAGATCCCCACTTACTCGTACCTCGGCGTCGCGGAGAATCTCAGGGTTGATATCGGGGTCCTGTGCCTCCTTCCAGATATCGTCTGCCAATGAGCCGGGTGACAAGGAGAGCTCTCGCTTAAGCTTTTGAACGGTAGCTGGTAGAAATCGTGTCCAGTCTGGGATGATGTAGCCTGTGATACTACCCACATCTACCCACTCACCGGAGCCAACAGTTTGCTTAACCCCATCGAGCTTGTGGCCAATGTTGTTCCAGATGGATCCATCGTCCTTGCCGTCCTCACTAACTCCATCTGAGTCGGCATTGAACTTGCTAGACTCCGAATCATTGTTGTGTCGTGTTCGAGAAGTAGTGAATTGAGCTCTTGATTGTCTGGGCTGAGACCATTCCCCCGCAGTGTATGCAGCTAGGGCAGCAGGAGGTACCGTCCACAGACGAGTGGCCCTTGCAGCGCCCATTGTAGACAGAGAGTTTAGGGCAAAGTAAGAGGCCTGCTGCATCCAGTGGGATCCATTGAAGGACTCCCAAAACCCTGCCTGCCTTTTCTTCTAAGCCGCCCGTTAACAGCCCTCGGTGCATGACGTCGTGTATTCACGTGATTGAATAGCACGTGATATCGCCGGACTAGGTCGTTAGTTTCTTTCGGACTAGCGTAGCGGAGCTCCTTATCACTGGATGGAGCTCGGAGGGGACAATCAATACATTCCATTTGCCCTCAAAGGACATGAGGGGTCCGGATGACATGTGATATGATCTTTCGGGGTTGATTTTGTCTGAACTGCATTTCCCACTTAACCATGGTGGCGCCAAGGAGTACCGCCTACGCCGAGGAGAGCGCAGAGGTCGAGGTCCTGTATGCCAACCTCGAGAAGCTCAACCGACTCACGAAGAAGATACAAGGCTCTATGGTACGCCTAGAAACAGGAGGAAAAGTTGTCAAAGAAGCCATTGGTCCCATCTATAGCAACACACAATCCCTTCAAATCACCAACAGCAATATTGACAAGGTCAACGACGCCATCGATCGCCTCCGCCAGCCTCTCGATGCAAAGAACCGAGAAGATGGCATCATTCGCGCAGGGTATGTGTCTTTCTACTCTATTTTGACATACAGCGTTGAATCTTTTTTACTGACCATTCTCCAGACCACAGAGCTCCGGCCTCACGCAGTACCTGTCAGCGATGAAACGTGTTGAAAAGGCGCTGGTCGACCTCAGTACAACAAACCTGCGATCAAATCAGAATGCGATCACCGACTTTAACTCCCTTTTAAACACCGGAAGCGCAAAACTTCAAGAACTGCTACGGGGAGAACTGAGCCAGCATGCCACTCCGGTTGAGCCCCTACACTATCTGACCAAAGGTACGCGTATCACGACCAAACGAGCTAGATTGAAACTAATGCGCGACATTACTAGATCTCCCCTTTCCATCCATACCCGAAGAAACTATCTCCCATATGACGCCCTTATGCTCGGCGGTCGGCTCCGCATCCATTCATGGATCTCAGCGCGGCAAGGGGGATAACCCCGCGTTGAAGGTGTATGCGGAGGTACGAGGACCGTACATCGCATCCAGCTTGCAGAATCTCGCCATTGCATCCCTCAATACCGTCAAACGGCGACCCACCGATGGCCCTTACAAGCAGGGTACCAACGGTATCGGTATCTACTCCAATGCGCTGGAGGCCTTTATAACTACTGAGCACGGTATTATTGTGCAGATGTTCACTGGAGATCAGCAAGGCCTGGCATTGCAGGCTACGTTCTTCCCGGCCATGGGCGAATACTCCAAAACACTGCGTGAGCTCAACCAGTATATAAAGGCCAATCTCATGACGGACTGCTTCTTGGCATTTGAGATCATCGAAATTGTGACTGCGATGTCCTATCGGATTGATTCCAAGGCCGCGGAACTGAAGAGCCTTTTGATGGAGGCTCTTCGGCCTGTGCGCGAGACTGCAAAGTCATCCCTCTACGAATTGCTCGAGGAAACGAAGCGCAAAGCTGCTACCGCACCACTCCCACCGGATGGTGGATCGGTGCCTCTTGTGGATGAAGTGATGAGCTCATTGGCCACACTAACAGGATACTCGGGTCCTTTAGCTTCTATCCTGACATCTTTGGGAGATGGAAACTGGCGTACCAAGTCCAATGCCGCCGGCTCGGCTCCTCTAGATGTAGGTCCAGACAGCGGAACACTTCTATCGCATTTTATTCTAGATATGATCGAGTCCTTGATGACCTCCCTGGAAGCTCGAGGACGGGCTTTCCATCGATCCAAGGCAGCGCTTGGTGTGTTCTTGTCCAACGTGTTCTGCGTGGTCGACCGGTCGATTCGACTGAGCCCAGAGCTGGCACGTTATTTGGGCACCCCCGACAGTATCGCCCGGATCGACACTTTCCGCAAGCGCGCGACGTCTACCTATCTCGATGCATGGAAGGAGACTTCTCAGTACCTTCTTGATGTGCAGTATACCTCCCGTGGCGCTCAGCGCAATTCTGGCGGCAACGTGGATTCGAGTGCCATCGTCAAGTCGCTGTCGTCCAAGGATAAGGATGCGATCAAGGACAAGTTCAAAGCATTCAACGCAAGCTTCGATGATATGGTGTCTCGGCACAAAACCCTTCACATGGAGCGCGAAGTGCGCACTGTGCTGACTCGTGAGCTGCAAACCGTTCTCGAGCCCTTGTATGCGCGCTTTTACGATCGATATGTGGAGATCGATAAAGGCCGCGGCAAATACATTAAGTACGACAAGGCAAGCCTATCGGTACAGCTGGCGCAGTTGGCTTGATTTCCCTGAGCGAAGATTGAAGCCACGAAGGATTTATACGAGCTAATATCATAATAATGTATGCCACCACTATAGATTATCGCTCGCCAGTAAGACATGTACATAATGTATTGTGTCATGTGACATGTAGATCATCTCCGATAACGTGACTGATAAGCCCCGCTAAAATCGAAGTGCAGCAAAAATTCGTTGCTCACACATTGCCTTGTCACTGTCTTATCCTCCGTCCCGTTGCTCAATTCTTCATTTGAGCGTCTCAGACAACCACCGACACAATGTCCGGAAGCAACGATGTCTACCAGACCCCCCTCAACTCGCGCTATGCGAGTAAGTCGGTCCCGACTGCCCCTCCTATAGAGGGGCAACCCCGGAAATTGTATAGATCAGAATTAACCATATTCAATTAATTAGGCAATGAGATGAAGTACCTTTTCTCCCCCCGGAAGCGCTTCTCCACATGGAGACAGCTTTGGACCTGGCTCGCGGAGGCTCAAAAAGGTACGGGAGAGTTGAGGCTCAACCGAGATCGGAGGTAGTTGAAGCAAGACACCCAAATTGACTGAATCATGGCTACAGAGCTTGGACTTCCTATCACCGCCGAGGCCATCGAGCAGATGAAGGCCCACGAGGTTATCCAGGATGACGAGTTCGCCGTTGCCGCCGAGGAGGAGAAGCGCCGCAGACACGATGTCATGGCCCACGTCCACGCCTTTGGCCTGGTTGCCCCCGCCGCCGCCGGTATCATCCACTGGGGTGCCACCTCGTGCTACTGTACCGACAACGCCGATCTGATCCTGCTCCGCGACGGTCTCGACATCCTTATCCCCAAGCTGGCTGTTGTTGTCGACAAGCTGTCCCAGTTCGCTCAGCAGTACAAGGACCTCCCTTGTCTGGGCTTCACTCACGGTCAGCCCGCCCAGCTGGTGACCGTTGGCAAGCGTGCTTGTCTCTGGATCCAGGATCTCCTGATGGATCTGCGCAACCTCGAGCGTGCCCGTGATGACCTGCGCTTCCGTGGTGTCAAGGGTACCACCGGTACTCAAGCGTCTTTCCTGCAGATCTTCAACGGTGACCACGCCAAGGTCGAGAGCCTGGACGAGCTTGTTACTGAGAAGGCTGGCTTCAGCTCCGCTTTCATCATCTCCAGTCAGACATACTCGCGTAAGATCGACGTTGATGTCGGCAACGCTCTTGGTTCTTTCGGTGCTACCTGCGAGCGCATTGGCATTGACATCCGTCACCTTGCCATGCTCAAGGAGGTTGAGGAACCTTTTGAGAAGGACCAGATTGGCAGCAGTGCCATGGTGAGTTTGCTTGTCTGTTGTATTAATTGGGACTTTTTGGCTAATAATCCATAGGCCTACAAGCGCAACCCCATGCGCTCGGAGCGTCTGTGCTCCCTCGGACGTCACCTGCAGAACCTCCCCAAGGACGGTTTGGACACCTACTCCGCTCAGTGGTTCGAGCGCTCTCTCGTAAGTGTACCCCGGGATTCATTTGGAATCTTTTATTAACTTGTACTAGGATGACAGTGCCATCCGCCGTATCAGCATCCCGGAGCTGTACCTGACTGCTGACGCCTGTCTCATCCTCCTGAGTGAGTTTTCAGGATCATAAAAGCTCAGAGTATAGCTAACAAGTACTAGACAACGTCTCCTCCGGCTTTGTTGTCTACCCCGAGGTCATCAAGCGCCGCGTCAACGACGAGCTTCCCTTCATGGCCACGTGAGTCTACATCCAACCAATCTAATGGATATCGCTAACAGCATATCTCAGTGAGAACATCATCATGGCCTGTGTCGCCAAGGGTCTCTCCCGCCAGGACGCCCACGAGGAGATCCGTAAGTTTCTGTCTCATATCTTCCCATCCGAACCAGAAATCTAATGTACCTAGGTGTCCTCTCCCACCAAGCTGCCGACAACGTCAAGAAGCAGGGTAAGGACAACGACCTGATCGAGCGCATCCGCCGCACCGCCTTCTTCAACCCCATCATCCCGCAGCTGGACTCCCTTCTCGATGCCAGCACCTTCGTTGGCCGCGCCCCTCAGCAGGTCGAGAAGTTCACCAGCACCGAGGTGGCAGCCGCCATCAAGCCCTACGCCAGCACCATTGCCAAGGGTGAGACCTCTGCCCTGTACGTTTAAGCTACCTTAGTACAGTCGTATTCTGTGTATCTGTTGGAATGTGAAAAGTTATATAAAAAGACGGAGATGGGAAGATATGAGAGGTCCCATAAACGAGAAGAGAAGGGAGTCACATGTGTATACAAATTGAAATGCAAGGCATTATGTTCCACTTGTGGATATCTCTTGAGGGAAATTTCCCACCCCACTTCCCTGCTTCCCCGATGCCCCGCGCAAATCTTCGAGGGGTTTAGATAGGAGGGGTCAATTTGGAAGTGTGTCATCGACACTTAATCGTGATAAGACAAGAACAAGCTTACTAGAGAAAAAAAAGATATAGGATATTCAAAGCTTTTGCTGTATAAAAAGAAAACTGACAATTGAACCGCCCAAACATGAAAAAGAGAGAAGATAGAAATGCTCAGGTTATCAACCTGCATGGTAATCATAACTATATGCAATAGAACGCTGTAGACATGCAATCATAACAAATAAAACGAATGAAAAAATGAAAAAAAGAGAAAGCTGTCTGGGTCAATTGAGTGTCGAACAGCAAATATAGTCCGTAGAGAGGTCAAGACCATTGAAAAAGGAAGATCTGACAAAGTGAAATCCACCAGCACATCATTGACAGTGGCATAATACCCACCCTGAACTGTCCGACAGCGTCATTGCCAATAATTCGGAGTATCTCCGGAGCCACCAAGCATAATCCCAAACGGCAGTTGCAACAAATCAAGAACAAATCAAGCCAGCCGTGTGGATGTCCTCCTCCGCGCAATCTCTCAAGGGGCCAAAAAAAAAAACAACGGCGTGTTCCTCCGAAGCGCAAATGCATCCCTGCCCAAGACCACTCTACCCTCTCAGACCCAAATATCCACAGAACCAAAAAGAAAAGGCCAACTTCGGCGCGTAAAAGTCCGCAATGGGCAAAACCCCCCACTCTCGGGGATAGGGAACATCCAATCCAAAACACAATCCTTTGCCCCCACACACGGCGCCTTTAATTTTGTTCGGGTTGAGCAGGGGGGGTTGATTCGGATTCGGAGGGCAAGAAGAGGTCGCGGACTAGCCAGACGATGTAGAGGACGGCCAGTACCCAGAGGGTGGCCATGAGTTTGTATGTGGAGGAGCGCCATGTGACGCGACGGATGAGACGACGGCCATCGGGACCTTCGATAGGACCTCGACGAGGGGGTTGGCCGCTTGATTGACCGTTATATTGACCGTTATATTGACCGTTGTATTGATCGTTGGATTGACCGTTGGACTGCATAAAGGGGTAGGCGAGGGCCTCATTCATTTCGCTGTGGGATATTCGACGACGAGACATTTGTGTGGACTGTAGAATCCCGGAGGGTATATATGTTTGCTTTCGGAGGACGGATGGTTTTTTTTTTTCTTCGCTATGTTATATGTCGGGAGAGAGGATTAAAATATAAGATGTCACGGGTGCACAGGTCAAGGAATTGAAGAGATGAAGTTTTGAGGTTTTGACCGGTTTTTAGGGCACAATTGATTGTTTTTTTTTTTTTTTTTTTTTTTTCTTTTTTTTTTCTTCAGGGAGATTGGTTTATTTTGCCAACGCACACAAAAAAGGAGGGGCCGAAGAATAGCCAGTCAGAGATAATAATTGCTAGACAACAGCAAGAGCTCGAAAGGGGAATCTTGAGTCTCCAGAAAGCGGATCTGTTGGACGGGTGGATGGGTAGCGGTGGGAACGTGGCCCGTTGCATCATCTTATGGCTTTTTCTCTCTCTTTTCTTTCTTCTCTATGGGATATAAAGGATATAGGATATAAGGATATAGGATCTTCAAATGAAGATTCCTCCGAGGAATTGTTCAATTAAGGTGAACAAAGAGTGCTTGCGCCAGGAAATGCGAGATAGCCGCGGTGCTCGACAAGTATCATTTTCTTTAGCGATGGCTATTGAAAGGCTAAAGAGGGGGGTGATGGGGGGGAATTGACAAAAGTACCGAAATGTTAGATTATGCACGGTCCTATCGACCTGAGTCATATGGTGCACAGTTATATACTCTGTAGTTCTATCTGATCTACAAGGTACAAGGTACGTATGTATATAGTCTATAGTTATATATATATACATATATATCTATATATAAAACAGATGTAATTCGACAAGGAAACCCAGTATTGTTATATAGACATTATACAGTGTATAATACTAAGCTATATCAATTAACTAACTATAGATTCTAGTACACTAGTTAGTTATGTTTTATATATTAGCCTAAACCATACCATTGTTCTCATTCTGCAGGTTTCTTCCAAGGTCGCGTGACGATGACTCATCGGTTCCAAGGTCGATACCTACATATGTATATGTACGGAGTATACACCTATTCAACCTTTGTTAATCAAGGGGGAGTTCCGGTCACCCATGGCTAAGGTTGTAGGTCAGCTGAACTCGAAACTAAGACGGGCCGAGTAACTATGGTAGTTTCACATGTATATCCCCAACATTCCATTTGATATCTCGCATGTGAGTCATGCCTCAGGCTTGTGATGGCCTGAGGCCATATGATTATGTCATAGGCCAACTTTGCATACGGGTGAACGGAGTTGTAGATTTAGTACTTCGTACCTTTGGGATTACTATAACACTTCTCTTTGTTTAGTTATATATTTTGTTTAAAAAAGAAGGAAAGAAAGTCTATAAGCAATAACTCTGTACCTTATAACTCTGTAAATCATAACTCTGTAGATCATACGTTGCTTATTTTCCAGTCGTGTGATCTTCTAAGGTTCCTCCGGTCCCCGGAGAGCGCAAGCGGAGAAAACCCGGGGACCGCTTGACCTCGGCAGTGAAAACGTTCCGATGACTCGCAACGCTCACACTTCCTCTTCCACACTTCTCCCTAGATAAAACACTCTCTAGAAAACACATCTTTAGGCCATTCGGCCAATATACACCCACCATGTGGAAGCCTTCAGAAAGGCTGATGGACACCATCAGACACTATGCCAGCTTCCCCGCAACCGGTGTCTCGCTGAGGCAGATGGTCCAATTTGGAGACCGTCCCTCAACAGGTATGAACTCGAACCGATCTGGCACTGTCGCTAGTCAAAATCTAAACTCTCATCTAGGTACCCTATTCCGCGCCTCTCAATTTCTCTCTGAGGAGCTCCCGATCCGTCTCGCACATCGCGTGCAGGATCTGGGTGAGCTGCCAGACGGACTCAGTGAGATGCCATCGATCAAAAAAGTTCAGGACTGGTATGCGCAGTCATTTGAGGTATGTGGCTCACCCATTGGCAATCGATCCCGGTTTCATATGCTGACCTGAATACCAGGAAATCATTGCTCTTCCTCGCCCCACTCTGACTCAAGAAGTGAAAGCACGCCTATTGCGACCCGGCCGGATAAACGGCGGCCCTTCAAAAATCCTCTCCGAAACAACTCAAAATCCCAGCGTGCGCGAAGGACAGTACCGGTCATCTGTGACCGCAGCCAATGGGAACGGCGTTTCAAAAGCGCACGCCGCGGCAGGCCGACGGTACTTTTTCCCCGCGGACGACCGCGGAGACTGGCCTCCGGAACTCAACGACTACAACCAACGATTTGCCAAGACCCTCCAACAGATCAAGCGACGCCATGACGGGGTCGTGACCACCGTCGCGCAAGGTATCCTGGAATGGAAACGTGCGCGACAGCGCATGCAGATCGACTCTACGATTCAGTCCTTCCTCGACCGGTTTTACATGTCAAGGATTGGTATACGAATGCTCATTGGCCAACACATCGCACTCACGGAACAAACGCACGTCAAACACCCCAACTATGTCGGAATAATTTGTACCAAGACCAATGTTCGCGACATCGCGCTCGAGGCCATCGAAAACGCCCGCTTCGTCTGCGAGGATTACTACGGTCTTTTCGAGTCGCCCAAGGTGCAGCTGGTCTGCAAGGAGGACTTGAACTTCATGTATGTTCCCGGGCACCTATCGCATATGCTCTTCGAGACCCTCAAGAACTCGCTTCGGGCGGTCGTCGAACAACATGGCGCCGATAAGGATGAATTCCCCGTGACTAAGGTCATAGTTGCCGAGGGCAAAGAGGATATCACAATCAAGATCTCCGACGAGGGCGGTGGTATCCCCCGGTCATCGATCCCTCTCGTATGGACCTACATGTACACCACCGTGGAGCAAACGCCCAACCTGGACCCTGATTTCGACAAGAACGACTTCAAAGCGCCAATGGCTGGATTTGGATATGGCCTACCAATAAGCCGACTGTACGCACGGTACTTTGGCGGCGATTTGAAGTTGATCAGTATGGAGGGGTATGTTTAATTCTCTGCTTCTTACTCTCTTTCATAAAACTCTTGCTAACTGATCTCCAAAGCTACGGTACCGACGTCTACCTCCATCTCAACCGCCTCTCTTCAAGCTCCGAGCCCCTGCAATGACAATCACCTGTCATGAGAGACGGTCGGGTCCGGATCACCACTTCGCACCGCCTGCACCACCCAATTTACAATGACCCGGAATACAAACCCACGCCGTCTCGAGGACTGACACTGATGAATGCTCAGGCCCACTACGCCCGCATGCTCAGCCGAGAGGTTTCGGAGCGTAAGCAAGTAGGAGACATGGAGAGTCTGTTTCACTCGGAGAAGCGGAGAAGAGAGGAGGAACAGATGTAAGACGTGCCTCACTTGGCTTAGCTATGACTTTGGTCTTGGCTACTATCAGTCTTCTGATTGGTTCCTCTATTCTCTCGTCTTGTTTAATCCGTTCCTCCGATTTGGATGTTTGGATGATGCAACTGTGATCAGCTGCTCCACCAAGAATGCGAAGACAAGTTCGCAAGTTGGACTATAGTGCCACCGCGTCGCCTGAGACTCTCGGGTAATATCCCAGAGATGAAAAGAGGAAGAGAACACACAAAAAAAAAAAAAAAAACACAACAACCAGTGAAGCTATTCTGTTTTCTGGATCCTCTCGATGATACCCCTTTTCTCTTTCTTTTGTTCTCTTCCTCTTCCTCTCTGGGCTAGTGGTTCTGTTGTTGATTTGGCTTCTCTGTATAGTACGTTCCTTTTAATCCGTTTTAGCGAATCCAACCATTATATCATATCTGTGTTTAGTAGTAAGTAGCCTGTAGTCAAGAACTATTTCGATTTGCCTTTAAAGACGAACCATGCAAGAACCAGCACGCTAAAAGAAAAGCTTGCATCAATTCATAACTCATAGATCCCCATCCTCATCATCCCCCTGACCCTGCCTCCGACCCCAGACCCCTCCCAACCAACGAAGCCCCTCCTCCTGCTCCATCCCCAACACTCCCAGAAACTCTCGGCGAATTCGCACCAGAAGAAGACCCCGAAACCTCATGGGAGCGCGAACCACCACCCCTAGCCTTCTTCGCATCCATCGCCCTCAAATGCGCCGGCTTATGCCAATTATGGTCATTAATATTCCCAATAACTTCCCGATACCGACCACGAATAAGCGACCCTTCCCCGCCCTTCCCGTCAGGCGCGATGTAGAACCGCGGGTCGTAGAGTTCTTCTGCTTTGTCTGGGTCGTTGGGGGCGAGATATTTTGCCAAGAAGCGGCGGCGGGTTTGGGGGATTGTCTTTTGTGTGTGTTAGTTGCGTTTAATTGTATTTACAATTATGGCGTTTGGCAATAGATTCAAGGGAAACGCATGGTAAGTCAGGTCAGGGTATGGTGTCAACGTACTTCTCGAGAGGCGAGCGCATATGTAACTAGCAGCTCACTGTCCATGAGGACGGCTAGTGCGGCGTGTTTTTCGTCGCGGAGATGTGAGCGTGTGCGGGCATCTTTTTCGAAGGCCGTTTGGGGCTCTGTTATGCTGTTTGGGCTGGCGCGGTTGTATGATGTCGTGAGGGGGTTTTGGGCGCGGGCGTTGAATCTTCCTTTTTTGGGGGGGGGGGGTTAGTTTTGTAGACTTGTGGTTGTTGAGGTAGAATTTGTGCCGTGTATTGGTGTAATGCACAGAAGCAAGGATTCACGCGGTTCAGGTGAGATAGAGATGGATGGTGGATAGTTCGTAGTTGGACTTGAGAACAAGGGGAGAGGGACACATACCTGTGTCTGATCCATTTGACGTGTTTAAGCCCCAAATTTCATTATCTGATTGAGAGCGGGGCATTGGTATGCCATCCAAGTTTGGAAGTCCGCCATTTTCACTGGTGTCGAACATTGGTATACCGTCGGCACGGTCCAGGTCGTCGAGTTGCATGCCGCCATCAGATTCGGATTCAGATTCTGTGTCTGAGATGATGTGTACGGGTTGGTTGGACATTTTGAAGGGAGTGAGATAGGATATAACTCAGTGGCAAGTGAAAAGCAGACCGCGACGGGGTCTTTGAGTTGATGTGTGGTGGTGCGGAGTCAGAGATTGACGAGGTGCAACCAATGACTAGTGAAAATGAAAGAAATAGAAGGTCTCTGCGGTAGGCTCTAGTTCATGTCTGTGACTAACAGAGAATTTCATGTATATCTTATTGTATGACCCAAGGATTGATCTATAGCTAGTGTCAGTGGATGGGAAACAGACATTGGTGGTAAGTGAATGAGAGACTGGTCATCTCCCCGAGAGGGATTGACAGGGAAGGATTTTCACCTCAATAAGGTGTTTCAAACATACGTGGTCACAGCACTTCAGATAGAAGTCGAGATATAGACGATTCAGCTTGTTGATGAGATAACCTTGTGATAACCTGTGCCCTCTTGAGGTGGGTCCCCGTACTATAGCTAGATTGAGTAGGCGGTGAGGAGGCATAATGGCAATTTGGGGCAAACTGCTGGCGTTGAACCCCCTAATTGGGCTTAGTGAATATCAAGTATACTGCGATCTGAAGTTAGTCCTGAATATTGTTCAAGATACTAATCCACTAATCCTTTTAGAAGGTTATCATTGAGACAGATATAATACGAGTTTTACAAGAAAGAAACGAAAGGAACCAAACGGTTATATTGAATCAATGATGAATGACGAGAATCAATATAGTGTGATGCCAAAAACCCAACGCCATAAAACAATGCCGCTAAAACGACCAGCGGTTTAGGAGATCAAGTGAAAAAGAGAAAGTAATAGTCTAATTAGCTGGACAGTCATGCATGTAAGAATTTTTAGGCCAATGGTACCCAGCCTCGTCCCTGAGATTCAATGTTAGTAAAAGCGCAAACAAGACAAAACTAGCGTGATAAACATACCAAGTCGTAAAGTTCGCATTATCGTATGCCTTGCGATGTTTCTCAATATACTTAGTTGTCTCATAACCTGGCGGGTCACAAGTAACGCTCTCATCATCAGGGTCCTGATAGATGCGGACGTAGTCGAAGCGCAGGATAGCAGGCATGAAATCAATGATGCTCTTATTCTGCGGCGCGAAGTTATCCGCCATACCCATATTCATGATCAGTGCCATAGGCTCAAGTGGGATCGTGCGTTGCCCGACATTGCCGTTAGGTCCGATGGCGCGAGCGTCCAGTGTCCAGGTCTTCTCGGCGCCGACGAACCACGTCACCTCGCCTTGTGCACCTGGTGTGTACTCGAAGGAGTAGGTTTGGAATTCGGTGCCGTTGAACCAGCGGTGGTTTAGGTTGGTTAGGCTAGACATGGCTTGTTGGTAGACACCGCCTCGGTAGGAGTTAATTTTGGTGACGCGTGGGTCGTAAACGGCGGCGAAGTCTGGTGTTTTTAATTTTTGTTAGTGGATTCAGAGTGGAAACATTGAAAGATGCTCACCATAGTCAGGCAGGTACCACAAATCAAATGGCGCAGTCTGCAGACTCTGCGACGCACTACCGACGTAGGGACCGCTGTCACCATACAGTGGAGAAGTGCTACCTTCAATGACATCAATTTCAGGAGCACTGCGTGCAGTACCAGGAGTCGGGTGATCAGAGCCAGGGCAGGCACACCCAGGTAACCGCATACCAGGCAGCCAGTTGATACCATCGAGAGAACTTTGGTTCGGGGTGATGCCTGCATCGCAGCCATCATGATAGCTGTATGGCCACATGCCATCGGTGGTAGCAGCATAGCCAGGACGAGCCAGGTTGCCCATTGCCCAGAATCCAGGCCAGAAACCTTCGATATGTCCATCACCCGGAAGGGACATGCTGGCTTCGAGGCGGCCACCCTTGAAGCAGAGCTTGTTCCAGCTCTGTACCATACCAGATCGGTATTCTAGGTCGTGATTTGCGAAGTGGTCAAATCGAAGCTGGAGGGTGCCATCTGCCGTGGTTACTGCGTCGGGGTCATACCACTAGGCAGTGTCAGCATTTGAACGGTAATTTTTGGACACAGTAATCTGGACTAACCTCTTTGTCCTGTGTTACTCCGTACCATATATCGACTGCTTGGAAGAACGGGTCATCGTCCTCGAAGAACGTTCGACCGGGCATGTTAAACTCATCGGAGAACTGAAATGGAACGTCAGCCACTTGTCGTTGTTAGTGACATATCAAACAACTCACCACTAGCTTCATCTCCTTTCCGTTGATGTTCTTCTTGGTGTGTGCCTCTTTCGGTGTGTCTGGGTCAATCAAGCCCGTTCGCAGATTTTCCAACAGTGGCCGTTCCCCAACATCCAAACACAGCGTGTCTGCAGGGTGGCATACATTGTCAGAATGTTTTCCGAGGCCCACCAACCAAGTTCTGCGATTGCTGGTTAGCCAAGGGGAGAGATGATTAAACAAGCCAACAACATCTTACATGAGTGGGTAACCAATGAAAAGCACCAGAAGACCTATTGTGAAAACTGCCAGTCCACCGACATTCAGCACACCCCGTCGATTCCAGATATCACAATCTCGATCCTTGTCCGCCGGGTCCGGGTTATGCATGTAGTCATCCTTCTCCACATCCTCAGGAAACAACAACAACCCGTCCGTAGGCATGATATTGAACTTCCCCGACACAGTCTGTGTGTTGACATCATACTCCTCACTACCAGCGTGCGAAGGCGCCCTTGAGTCATGGAACGGATCCAAGGGGAAGGTGCTCTCACGACTGATGGAGCTGATACTCGAGCGAGCCGCAGACCACCTGTCCGGAGACCGGGGCCGATAAGAATCACTCACACCATGTCCCTGTGTAGGCCGCAACTTCGGCGGCAACAGGAATTCCGAGGACTCAGGGACATTTGACGCGCCGTATGGTGAAATTGCCATCCCTTGAGCGCCTACCGCCGTGGGCGTTTCGGGGCCCTGTGGTGTCAAGGGCCGGGGAAATGTCCGCGATGTGAGAGGTGCGTAGCCCTCATTTGTCTGAAGGAAAGGATCTTGCCTCCCTGAGTTGAGTCGGATGTGAGGCGTCGTCGCCTTCCCTTCTGAGCCATCAGATCCGTGGTCCGACATTTTATTGTTGATTTTTTCAAGTTCTGGACAATTCCAACACGCTCGTTTGCTCTGCACTGGTAGAACCTTTCTGTCTACCTTCGATTGCCGCCGCGAGAATAGCCCTTTTGCACCAGTCGTTGGTGGAATCCGTGGGTCAGGTTGGTAAGATGATGTGGTGTTCCGCTTCTTCTTCTTCTTCTTCTTCTTCTTCTTTCTTGCGATTCTTCACGTTGTAGTTTCGCTATATATCTTAACGGTAAAGACTGAAGACCTAGATAGGTATACTGCACAGTTGATGAGTGCGATGTTTTAGCGAAAGAACGAACACGGCAGGTCGGATAGCATCGAAGGTCCCTCGGCGACACGATAAAAGAGACAAACGGAGTCTAAACGGAGAAATAAAGCCAAAAACACAGAAGAAAAGAAGAGCCTAGATGGTCCGAGGGGTCTTGTTTGGGTTCACGAGGAGACAGGAATGACAGATCCAAGGGGGCAACGAGTGGTATGTCTATGCTCTCTCTCCTCGAGTCTTTGTGATCGACTGTGGACGATAGTAGAATACAGTTCAAGACTCGGTTCCATAACTCAAATCCATATTGTGTATACAATCGACTTTCTCGTTCAATTAATTGAAGTAGACTGGTGATGTTTGAAGCTCTACCCTACCTCCCATGTCCTGGGTAGGGCTATTCTAGGGTGCGGCATTCCCGTTGCTTCCCAGGGCCCGAGGAATGGCCCGCCCTGAATGCTGGCCGGAATTCGGGGATCGACATGGCGACGAATCTGGAGAGATCCAGATGTAGTAATAATAGCAGTTCAAGGTTGCTCTGTATAGATGGGGAGTTGTTAAAGCGAAGGGCGAATCAGCCGGATGAGAGACATGGCCCGAGACCCCGGTCTACCAGCGCAACATGAGAGATGCATCTATTCTTTACTTTCTCTAAAACATGTAGCTACGAGAATAATTACCAGCGCTGTTTCCTTCAAAGTTAAATGACTAACTCAACCTGTTTTGCACAGCCATTGACACGCGTCCTGCCAAACTCCAACCCATCGGCCTTGAAGAATGCAACAAATCCCGAACAAAAAGCTGTCAAGACCACCTTACACCGAAGGCAAGGTAGGTTGGAACCTCTGATTATCCATTCCATCCCAATATTATCAATGTCAAAGAACAAGGCAGCGAGAAACCCATACCGATGTATCTCGATGCTTTCTCATAAAATGTCGTATTTCGGTGGAATAAACATCTACATATCAAATAACAGAATACAAATTATACCCTAAACTAATCTCCCAAGGCTTTTCCATTATAGACACGAACAGCCGGGCTATCTACGACTCAACAGCCTTAGCGCGCAAACCAACAAGACGACTCTCAGGCGCATGTAGTGCCAGAACCCAGTACTCGATCTTGGTGCTAGTTTGCTCAACACGGTAGACCTTCAGCTCAGCAGCCGACTGGTCAGCACCAGAATCTTTCTCGACAGCCGCGGCCCGGACAGCATCCAGGGCGGCGGAGTATTGATTCTTCGGGTCGAAGGAGGAGGGGGATAGAATGGAGATGGACTGCGACAGGTCGGTATCTGGGGAGATCAGGGAGGAGAGCTGGTCTGCAGTGAGGGAGGTGGGGATTAGCAGGGCGGATCAAGGATATTTATAGGGGTTTTTCAAGGGAGCAAGTCCATGAAGGAGGATGCGGAACTAGGAAATGGAAATGGAACCAGAACAGGATCGAGACATACCAGCACTAGGCCACGCGCCCTTGGCAGCACCATCCCACTTCAATGCCACAGGCTCGAAGGGCTCGTCTGTATCGGAGATGTAGTATGCGTCGACGGACTGCAGCGGCTTTGGGACTGACAGGGAGCTGTGCACAGTTTCGGTTTTGACGGTGCCGCCCCCTTGCTGCGGGGCGCTGCCGCTCACATCTGCGTTGGCTTTGTCCAAGAAGGACATGTAGGCGTCGTCGGAGGACATGATTTGTGTTGAGCTTGAGAAAAGAGACTTGGTGGGGAGGGAAGAGCTAGTTTGTGGTTGCGGTCTTGAGGTAGCGGGGAAGAAGCGGTTTTGGTGCTCTGTGTTTGGAATGTGTGTTCTTGGCCTCGTTTGGTGATATAGATAGTGTAAGATACGGTACTGGGGTTGAGGATATCTGATTTGGAAGGTTGATCGTAAAGTGTAGGATGAGATTGGCAAAGCCCGTTTTCTTGCTGAAGCTGGCAGGGAAAAGTGTGGGATGACGCAATGGACCTTGGACTGGCGCATTTTGTTCACCACCGGCCTGTCAGGCTGGAATATCGTATATTTGAACGGATGAAAAGATCGAAAGAGTTTAGATATTGTAACCAGATATATGAAGAAACTAGGAAGAATTAGGGAAGGGAAAAAAGGCAGCTCAACATTTCGGGTGCGTAGGTGCATATATATACAAGACACCCGAACCAGATATATATATATATATATTGAAGTGCTTGGGTGATCCAAGAAACGATTTAAAAAATTGATATGTATTGTTGTAGAAAATTATCCCAGATACACCCTGAGATAAATTTATAAATTTACAGACAATTGTACAGCTACATGCAAATCGTGAAGGATATTCGCTTTTTTATTGAATATGAAACGTTGCACTACCACCAATAGGCTTAAACATCTTAAACAGTCTCCACAAGGTCCTTCTTGAGGGTACCCATGAAGGCCTTCTTCTCCTCGAAGGTCTGGAAAGCACCGTGACCGAACTTGGAGGAGGTATCGATCCACTTGAGCTCGACCTTCTCGGTGGCCCTACGGGAAGTCTGGGGGTACAGAGTCTTGCGCAGAGTCATAACACGCTTCTTGACACCGGGAACGGAGCCCTTGACCATGACGAAGTCGTTCTTGACCTCACCGTAGTGGACGAAACCACCCATGCTAGACAAATGTTAGAATTAAGAAACAAACACAGGGAGAGAATATCATGTGGGAACATACGGGGTGATCTGCTTCTTGGAGATGTCGAACTCGGTGGAGGCGTTACCCTCATCGGTACCCTTTCCAATGCGGAAGATCTTGTGGTTGCAAGAGGTACGGTGGTGGTATCCGTCCTGACCGGCACGGGCAACAGTCCACTGGACGTGGTTAGGGTGCCAAGCACCAATACAGGCGACCTTACGCAGACCCTTGTGAGTCTTGCGGGGCAGCTTGGTGGTACCCCAACGGGAGGTGACACCGGAGAAACCGTGACCCTTGGTGACGGCGATGACATCAATCATCTCGTCCTTCTCGAAGATGGAATCGATATCGATGGTCTTCTCGAAGAGGTTGCGGGCGAAGTCGACCTTGTCGGAGACAGAACCACCGTTGACCTGGATCTCCATAAGGTGGGCCTTCTTCTGCTTGATGGGAGTCTGGCGGATCTGGGTGTGGGCGAGCACACGGACGACAGTGCAGTACTTCTGGATGCGCTCAAGCTCGCGGGTGATGGAGGCACCGGAGCTCTCGGCGTGGGACTTGGCGTACTTGGTGAAGGCCTTCTTCTTGGACTTGTACCAGTTCTTGTAGAAGCGACGCTTGACCTCATCGCTCAGGTGCTCAGCCCAGACGGTGGTGAGGGAGCGGAGACCACGGGGAGTCTCGATGTAACCGACGACACCGACGGCAACGAGCTAGAAAGAAGAAAAAAATCCTTGTTAGGTCCCGGTCGCTTTTTTCCTGGTCGTTCACTTTCGCACACAACGGGGGAAAAACGTACAGGAGGGGTCTCGATGACGGTGACGGCCTCGACAATCTCCTTCTTGTGCATCTTGGCACCAGGACGGTCAAGGTCACGGACGATGGTGGTCATACCGGCCTTGTAGCCCATGGAGGCAGTAAGGTGGACGGGCTTCTTGGCATCATCCTTGGGGAAGCTGTCGCAAAAAAAGTCTCAGCGCACAAATTCACAAATCACAAACTCATTCAGAAAGTACTGACCTCTTAACCTTACCACGGTGACGGGCAGCGCGCTTGCGCGGGAGGTAGGCAAGGGAGCCTGGAGATATAATCAGTATACTGTACACACACAGAGGCCGTATCTCGAAATTTCGATATCGAGGAAAAAGGTAATCACGAACCGTGACGAGGCGCTTCGAACTTCCGGTGACTCCTGAATAGCGAAAGCAGGTCAGCAATTGTATTCAATGGCGATTGTATATAAATCTTCAATCGGGATAGACTCACATCTTGACCCTGTTATCGTTAGTCGTCGAGGTGGTGGGAGGACGATCTGGAAATGTTCAAGTTGATTTTGCACGCTTGGTGTGTGGGCTAACCTAAGCGAGACGCTTGGCGGTCAAGAGCCTGAGGCACCCCACAATAACCCAAATTAGCTAATCCAGCCCTGGTCCTGTCACGTGCTATTGAGATTTTCCGGGCCCTGAGACGATTTTTATGGGTCTTGCTGCTGCCAAGGCAAACGGCCAGCAATATGGTTTTAGGACATCCACATTGTGGGCTCGAATGAAATGTACTTTGTAGACCGAAATACAGTACGGAATATGGAGTTCTACAGTAATACATATGTACACCTTAATGAGAAAAGAAAGGAGATGTAATAAAATTTACTCTACCAAATTCCAGAGTATCAAACAAATGATTTGCTTCAAGGATGCCTAATGCACCATAAAAATTCACAGTGAAAGGAGACTAAGAAATCATAAAAAAGAGAACGAACAGACATGACGAATTTTCAGCGCACGCGCTTGGAAACTTGGTATGTCATCGTAACTCACACATTCATACCGTACATCACACACACTGAAAGATAGGAAGGACAGGGAGGAGCAAGGAAGTGAGAGATTTGGGGCTTTGCCAGGTTTAACCAGACCACGGTCGGAAGAGGAAAGACTTTTTATGCCGTTGGCTCAACCTTGGATGGAGTACTGGCACGAGCATTTCCGGCGCCATTGGCTGGGTTGCCAGCAGCGCTGCCGTTGGGGCTGCCCTTGGAAGCAGCAGCAGCCTTCTTTTCTTCCTCAACTTCGTCATCGTAGTCTTCATCGACATCCATTTTGCGCGCAGGGGGCTCGTGCGTAGGAGGAGCCTCGGGGCGAGGAGGTTCTTCCTTGACCGGGGTGTTGGTGGAAGGAGGCCCAGAGGGGGGAGCGTTGGATGCTGGTGCACTGCCCTCGGCTATCGGGGGAAGACTGGGGCCAGCAGAAGGGCGGGGAGGCATGTCTTGGATCGAAGGCAGAGTAGGAGGGTGGTGAGCAGCCTCTGAGGGGTGATAGTTCTCATTGGCACGACGGGCGTCCTCGCGGCGAGCCTCTGAGGAGCTACGTCGTTGCATCTCACCAGGAGAAGGCAAGCGAGCGGGTGGGCTCGGGCGGCGGTTGTTCTGGTCATCCAGACGAGCGCGGCTCTCTTCATTTGCATGCTTCTTGACTGGACCAGCATCAGCCTCCCATTCGCGGCCGCGCTTCATTGCAGATGTGGGGCGATCTTCGCGATCACGAGCGGCAGCTTCAGCAGCAGTAGCAGCCGAAGCAGGGGCCGGAGCACCAGAGGCGATGGAGTTACCACCTGGAACTTGTGGGGGGAGGGTAGGACCGGGGTGGAACTGTTGGAGAGGGTATCCTGATCCCGGCGAAGAGGGACGCTCATCGCGAATAGGGCGGATTTCAGGAGCAGGACTGAAAGGACGATTTTGATAAGGAGGGGGAGGAGCACCGCCATTGGGCCCGGGTGGTCCAGCGGGGCCAGGAGGAGCGACAGGCAGACCACTCGGCAAAGCACCTCGCGGGGCACCAAAGGCATTGCCACCACTAGGAGCGCGTTCGTGGCCTGGACCAGGAGCGTTTCCCAGCTGAGGTAGGGTGTGAGGCGGCGGGTAGGCATTGGGATCACCCATCTTTGGCGAGCGAGGCGCGCCACGGGGATCCGGGAACGCCCGACCAGGCTCCTGTCGAGGACTCTGAGCAGGAGCACCGGGGATCCGGACATCGCGCTGGTCGAGACCGTTAGATGGGGGAGCTTGGCTCTGAGACTGAAGCTCGTTGATGCCACGGTTCCAGTCAGGAATCTGCCTCGGGGGAGCAGGAGCTTGTGGAGGGGGGCCGATGGGGGCTGGGGCGCCCCACTGAGGAGCTGGAGGTGCACCAACGCCAGGTGCCTGATAAGCCTGAGGGTGAACATCCTGCGGCTGAGGCGCGGGAGCAGTGGGCGGCTGTTGTCCAGCCGTGCCAGCAGACAACTGACTCTGAAGAAGCTGCAGACGAGCCTTGATGTGAACGTTGCTCGGATCAAGATCTGCGGCGCGTCCGTAGGCATCCAGGGCATCGGCGATCTGGTTGTTGCATGATTCGTACAAAGTGCCCAGGTCATACCAAACCTCCGAAATGTAAGGGTTCAGGCGGATCGCACGTGAGTAGGCGTCGAGAGCATCGCGGTATTGGTTGATCTGGTAGTAAAGAACACCAATCGAGCACCAGAAGGTAGGGTTTCGGCCATCGCGATAAACCGCTTGCTGGTAAGCTTCGTACGCCTTGGGGTATTTCGCCATGGACATGTAGCAACGGCCGAGGAGATACCAGCTTTGAGCGTCATTGTTATCTAGGGAACGAAGTGATTAGTCTCAATGTATAAAGTCCAGATGGGGGATTGAAAGTGTACTTACCAGCATTGACGGACTTTTCCAAAAATTGGATGGCCTTCTCCTGGCTTTGGAAAGCATTGCTCTGCTGGTGGTAAAGCCATCCAAGTTGCTGGAGAACTTTGGCGTGGTTTGGATCCCGCTCAAGGACACGCTGGTAGGCGGATTGAGCAGACTCAAACTGAGGATTTCATCAGCATAAGGTAAGAAATCAAAAGTGGAGGGAAGCATGACTTACGTCTTTCTGTTGCTCGTGAACATGGCCAATCTGGAACCAGATGTCTTCTTCGGTCAGAGGACGTGGGGGATCGCTAACAATGTATTTGAAGCACTAAAATGGATTAGTCACAGCTCTCAAAATTCATAGTAGGAGATTTCACTTACCTCCAAACTCTGGTTAAACTTCTGTTGCTGCTTGTATATGATTCCTAGGCGGAAGTAGATCTCATTGGCCTTCTCGAAATCGGGTGCCATTCGCATCACTTGCGAGAAAGCCTCCTCCGCATGATCCAAAGAACCATAGCGATCATACAAGATACCGATTCCATACCACAGCTTGGGTTCCTAATGAGGGGGATTGGAATCAGCGACTAAATATTTCAGGGAAGATGTGAGGGGAAACCGCTTACCTTAGGGTCGCGCAAGTGGTAAAGGGCTTGCTGGTAAGAGGTGTATGCCTCTTGCAAATTATCCATCATGAGATGGCAGTGGCCCAAGCTGCCCCAAGTCTCTCCATTGCTTGGATCCAACTTCAAAATATTTTGCAAGTACTCAATTGCTTTTGGGAACTGCTCTTTTGTCCGAAGAATGCATGAAATAGCATTCATGGCTGAGATAGACCACTGGTTGTGACGCAGGGCCTGCTCGTAGGCATTCATCGCACCTTCGAGATCGCCCATCAGTTCGGTCAAGCTTCCTACAAGCGAGACACACTGTCAGCAATCGCCAATTTAAGTACATGACCGGGTATTCATTACCTATTTGAAGCCAGACTTGTTCATTGAGTGTGGCGATCTTCTGTGCGGTGGTGAGAGAAGGGACTCCCTTTTGCCCTTGCACAGGAAGTGCTGACATATGCCCATTGGCCTGCGCCTGCGCCTGCGCATGCGCTGCGAGATGCGCTGCCGCATGGTGAGGAGCCACGCCCGCGGTGGGTGATGGTTGAGTATGAGACATGGTTCCCGAGAATCGTGAATATGGTTTGAGTTGAACCGTGTCGCGACCGAACTCTCGGGGTAGGTTTGCGACACGATGATGCAATCCAAGTTTACACCACTATTAGACACAGAACAAGTGTACTCTTGTGATGTCGCACGCCAATCCTGAGGCGCAATTTCCGATGGGCACGGGAGAGTAAAAGGACAGAAAAAAATAGACGAACGGGTCGCGAAAGAAGTAAAGGTCCCTAACGTGACACTATCCAGCAGTGAATGGCGGCAGTTTTCCAAAATCGATTAGACCTTGGCGCTGTCCCGAAGATAAATGAGTGGCGCGAGATGGGCAGTGACACAATCTCGGGGGGCAACGGGTGAGGTCACAGCTATGTCGAGCTTGACGCGCGAAGGTAGAATGCAGAAAGGGAAAAAAATAAGATATTGAAGAAAGAGGCGAAGATCCAAGGCGATACAGTGGGGAAAGGGGAAGTCAGAATTGAGGATGATCCGAAAGCCTAAGGGGGGAAGAGAGAGGGAAGAGTCGAGGGGCTGGCAGGAAAGGTGAAATTCGCCAAGAGACGCTAGTGGTTGGGTAGCTCCCGGCCGTCACGACTGATTATCTAATACAAGCTGACGCTCAGGAACGGCTTAGCGTTGTGGAGAAAGATCTGGAGGCGGTTATGCTCGTTTTATTTTTATTTTTGAATTATTTTCTTTTCCTTTTTGTCCCTTTTAGGAAATTTTGGGGCTTTTTGATTTTTGATTTTTGATTTTTCCTTTTTTCGCTTTTCTCTTCTCTTCTTCCTTTTTTTTTTTTTTTCCTTTTTCCTTTTTCAGGCCCTATCTTCAAACCCCACCCATGATCTCATGAAAAAGAATTAAGCATATAAGGATTTTATAATTATTTACTCGATACATACCTTCTATAGGTATAAGAATTAATCCCAATTCATTTTTCTTTGCTGTTCTAATTAAAATCCATAATGCCTAATCTTCCTAATACGAACACACAAACCCCCGGCAAAAGACGCCGAGTGGGGACTCCCCCCGTGGTTGCGTTAGTGCAACTGTGCTCCGTGGTGCTATGTAGTCCACAGGGCCGTGCAGCCGCATTGGCTTTCTTAGATCCCTGTTCCCCCCCTTTTGCCCAGCACTTTTTAGGTACTGTGCGTACTTAATCCTCCGTCAAATGAGAACGGAGACCACCTCCGGGAATAATCGTTTTGCTTGAATTTCTTTGTCCCAGCCCTTTTGCTTTTTATTCGACCTATCTACATCCAGAGTAGCTGTACCCAATATATATATATATATATATATTATAACTATTGTATACGTCAATAGGCTGCAAGACCAGCACAGACAGACTAAACCCGGAACTGTGCAGGGTGCAGCTGTCGAGTGACCTTGTGTCCCCTCTCCTTTTTTTTTCCCTTATCATTTTTCTCCGGACTTCCTGTACACAACCACAAGTTGTACCCCCTTGACTCTTGAAAGTCCATGAATTTGTTTGGCAAACCACCAAAGTACCATGCAGGGTGTCTTGACTTGCATATTCGCCCCTTCCGTCATTATTGTACCCGCTTTAAGCGGATTAGCGTATCCACAGTTTATTTCAATTTTAAAATTTCCTCAGCCACAGGTCAAATGGCCCTGTGCTTGTGGCTGGTGCATACTTGTGGATGCGATGATCTTGATTACATTTTCGGTGGACCTCGGGAAACTCCCGGATATGACAACCGTGATAGTGCCTTCTGAAATTCCATGACTGAGTAGTGCAGCCCCTTATGGAGTACTCACATACCATTGTCTCCCTACTTACTCGGTCCAAATGTACATATAGTATAACTCGGTGTATAACATACGTGGCCACAGTAGGGACCATGTGTACCTTATATTTTTTCCCAATGACGGGCTCCACTTGTGCGTGGGCCTCAATTTTTCCATCAGGGTTTGCTAGCCGAGCCGCCGTCTCTGCCGTTGGGAGGCTGTGAAACGGGGTGTTTTCCAACATGTCTTATATGGTTCCTAGAGATCTGCTGGGTTACACAGCCGCTTGTTATTTTAACTTGCCGACCGAGTCAAGAGCCTGTATATTTTACCGTTTTACCATTTTTTAAAAAACTTTTTCTTTCTCTTTCATTTCCCGATCTAAATCCCTACGGTCTTGAGGTGTTCTCGCCGGTTCTGAATCAATCAGCACAGAATACATAAATTCTATTTGAAAAAAAAAGAAAAAGAAAAAAAGGGAGAATGACTTCACTGTAACTGCAAATGTCGGAAGCATGTCAAAAGCCAAAGCACCCCGGGCATCACGGTAATGGCCCGACCAGAGATAGATCAGCCGCGCGCATGCCTCTGCCCATCATTGTGTCCACTGTGGGGAACGCCCATGATTTATCCTGAGACCATAAATAAATAGTAAGAACCAACACCCCCTGCGACGGGATTTTGCAGACGCCATGCTCCGAGGCGGTGGGTATGACCGTGCGACACCATTCCAGAGTTAGAATCGAGGCAGGGGGTGTGGGCCAGGAAAACAACGCTAGACTTGACATTGCATGAATCACTGGCGCTTCCGAGTTGATCAGCGGGAGAGAGAGAGAGAGTCGTCAGGCAAGGCCATATGCAGATTATATTTCATATGAAATTGAGTTCTTCTCGGACGTGGCTCACATACACGGTCAACGCTCCACCATCGCAGTGGATATAATCCACCTCATGATTAGATTATAAGAGGAAAAATATAAAATAAAAGCAAGGCAACTCAAAGCCAACAAAAAAAGAAAAGACAGAAGGTTTCAAGTCATGTCTTGCCAAGACTTGATAGTGCAAAGCGCAGGGATTGAAGCCCGGTCCAGTTGGGACACAGATGTTCGATTTGTGTGACCTTGAAAAAAGACCACAAGCCAAAATAGATGCGTCCATTTTCTCCCCTCCCCGATCACTGATAAGATAGGGATCGTGGGGAGATTGGCCTGGCAGTGCGCCATTTCTAACCGGGCTCGGTGATGCAAATGCGTGGTTCAAGGACTTGGGAGGTGGGGGGGGGGGGGGGGGGGGGCACAGATGCTTCTTGTGTGAGGTATGTGAGGTACTTTCTGTCGGGTAACATGTTTGTGTTGCTTTGTGTTGGCGATGGGACAGGGATATAAGTCTAGTCATATATGATCTCTAGATGCAGATGCTTATCATTTGACGTCAGGTGGTTTTAGGCGATCAGGAGGGTCTCATGGTTGCATGGGTTACCCCAGGCGGGCTCAAGCCTTCAACACGGCCCCGGGGGTCCTTTTCAGGTACCGCTAAACCAATTATATCAGGCAGTTATTGATGTAGGAGTCGCTAGCTGACTTCCAAATCTAGCCCGTCACATCTTGATCACTTGTGGCTGCAACACCCCATCAGCCACAAACAAGGGAACCTAAGTTTTTATGAGATCTCTTGATGGACATAAGTACTGAGGGAATATATTTCGAGTTGAACTACGGAATATTCGAGTCAGCGAACTACCTTCAAAATTTAGTATTTTTTGTTGGTCGCGTGTTGCATTCGAAATAAGGCTCGATATTATATATGTTCTGCGACGAACCCGGGGTTTCAACTCGGCATTTGTTTGGATTTCCTCTTTTATACGGCTACATACATAATACACTATATATATTTATGAAAAACGGACGAATCATGTAAGTATCAATACCTTCTTTTTATTGTAACTAGGGTTGCCTTAAAAGCCAACCTTGCTAATGAACCGGCACGTGATCACATTCGACACGGATATTATTTGAGGCATATTTCATACGTATCAAGAAAATGTCACGAAATATTATATCTAATCAAGCATGGATATAAGAAAAAAACACACACTACAACGTTCACGGAAAAAAAGATAGCCGTAGACACTAAGAGCGCCCAGCCGCATTAGCTATGATGGTTCATTGAGAGACTAAGTTCCAACTGCATTTAATGCCAAATTAATCACGAAGATCGACTATGCTAGGAGATAAGAAGGTAATCTACCAAATCGGAATATTGCCAGTTTGGTTCAGACGTAGAAGTAAAGTAAAGAAACATTGAGATGATCGGAGGGACTTAGAAAAGTATATGTGCAGTAAATAGCTCTAGGAACGGCGGTACAATATTGAAACACGTGGAGGATACTGTGAGTACCGAGAATCGAGGATCGAGCGCATAAGCATGTGCAAAATCTCCCAACCTACCTTTGTACGAAATGGTCAAGGTTGGCGAAGATCGGCAAACTGATATTCCAAATCTTAGTGGCGGCCTTCATTTGTTTCCAAGCTTCTATATTTCAAGTCTTCAATCCATCATGCGATTCGATAGTGCCGGTAGAGGTTCGTTCGTGGTGCAGTTCGATGAGCTTGCGGTCAATGGACGTGCTGGGAGGATTAGTGACATATGGATGAGGGATAATTTCTGGAATAGGAGCTGGATGTGTGTGCCGTAGGGTGCGACTGGTGCCTCGTGGGCGAAGAGCCAGGAAGAAGAGCTGCTCAGATGGAAGTTTTCTTGAAAATAGCGACCTCAGGTTTGCGTGCAGTCAAGGGGGAAAGGTGACTTCATATGTAATGTTGTACCTATCATTTCCCAGGGGAATACGTGACGAATGACATACAAATCGGCCCAATATGACAGGTAGATAGTGTGGTCGATCGGACATCTGTGATACTTGAGAGATATGGAAGAGTCGATCATTTATGATGGTGGTCCATAGCCAGCACATGAGCAGACCCCAACCCCTCGTGTTGGGTGGTTTAGAATAGCACTCAAATTTGGGGGGATGCGATTGATCTACACGCCACCTGTCATTGTCATGCCATGCCATTGCGTGCTTGGCTAATGATGGTTGTATGGTTGATCACTGGCTGAATTTGAGGAAAAGCGCATGATTTGCGTGTTGATTGAGCAAAGACTGACAGCCAAGGGGAATTACCGGACAGCGTGCAGCCGTAAATAAAGGAAAAACAGTAGACTTGACCGGGAGCGCGGCAACGTTACGTTTGCCGAGCACAGAACACGCAATCAGTCGCTCCTGACCGCCCACCCGGGCAGCCAAGCAGAGAATACGGTTTTGTATACAGTGCCCAGGCATCCAGATAGAAAAATCCTACAAGCCAAGAGTCGAGCTCTGTTGAGAAGAAAGCAAATTTTGGATCTGAAGCGGTTGTGGGAGGTGTTGATTCGTTGATATAATCGGACTCATCTCAACGGGGCAGCGGAATGAAAGGACCACAAGGCCAAGGCTTCCAAGACTCTTCCTGTCAGGGCTGGGGTATCTGACAAGAGGGATCGATAGGTACGGAGTATCTATTTTGGCTCTTAATATGCACCTGGGAAAAACCCTACACAATTATTGGCAAAAGTTAGGTAAGAGATATTGAACAATCTGAAAACTATTTCCCCGAAATCGAAATGCCAACACCCGCCAACCTCTCGGCGTCTGGGCGTTGACCTTCCCTTGGGAGGGTACTATGCTGCCCCTGATTTAGTTGTAGACACCCATGGGTTATAGCCCTGTGAGGTTTTGTGAGGTCTACTTCTGCGAGCATTAAATCACATAAGATTGAGATGCATACAACATACAGCTTGTCTATGTGGTTTTGGGAGATTCTAAGATTATATAGATGGGGCGATAGGAGTAATATATGTTATCACGTGCGTATGGCTGTTACCGCCAAGACCACAGGGTGCGTCTCAGCGCGGATCACCTCGTCGTCATCGGCCAATCAAAGACCGGAAACTGTTAACTTATGATCCCCGATGGCTGCTTGGCGCCTTGGCGGATGGTAAAACCTCGTAATTCGATCTGCACCTTCGACCAGACCACTCAGCATTTTTGTTTCACGGTAGGACAACTGTACATCTTGTCCGACGCAACCCTACCCTGTTATCAAGTATGCTGTGAGATAGCCATGATCGGGATCTGAGATAAAAGTATCAGCAGGATACCCACAAATGATTCTTGTACCCCATACAAGGCTCGACTCAATGCCAAGGTCTCGGCATCTGGGCGTCTTGGCGAGAGGGATTGCAAACAGCAGGAAATGCTCCTCCGCTGTCTGGCACGGCCTTTCCTGGGCTTTCCTGGCTTTTCCGCTCTTTCAAGCTGCGGCTCTCTGTGGTCCCTTATAAGTCTCTCTTCCGCCCTTCCTGCCCGCCCCCTTCCCCCTTCGACTTGTCAACAGAGAGCCCCCTATGCCCGAAAGATTACGACTACGGAAACCATGCGGTGAATTCTACATGCAATAGTCGCCCTCTGTGCGTCTACCTTGTACGACTCTTGCTTCGTCTTCACCTACTGCTTTTATTTTCTCGCCCGACATGCAGTCACCGGAGATGTCATATAGTCCCGCCTACTATCAGGATCAAGGACCTCTTGGAACGACACATCCTCGCAGCTCGATCGTCACCCCTCCACCGGCTACCCGTCGATCTCAAGAACAATCTATATTGGGTCACCCCGTAGGCGGATCTCGACCCTCCTCTCCCATACCAAGCCGCGACGTCAGTCCCCGTACCTCAAGCTCACGGGCACACCGTGTATACCATAACCAAACACTGGGAGGATCTTCGTGGCCCGGTTCAGACATCCGAGAGACAGACTCCGTTCCAGCCGGTGGCTCAATATTAAGTGGTGCACACAAGGAAGAGCGGTCCCCCAGCAGCTGGGCAGACCGGCCGTCATTAATGTCGGGGGAACATTCCAACCCGAGCATAATCCGTGCCCGAAAACGAGCCATTCCGGATGATGAATTAATCACTAATGAGGGCCAAGATGCTCTCTTGATGCTGGTAAGTGCGCAATGTAGTGGTCCAATGTTTCCTGTACTAATAGAAGTACTGACAGTTCCGCCTCACAATCGTCCCATTATACTCATTCGGCGCTTCTCTATATACCATCTTCGCCCTCCTCTTCGCACTTCTTATCTCACCTTTCCGTCTCTGCTCATTTTCCTCATACCTCCGCGCCACGACGTTCGTATCACAACTTTGCGATCTCCTCTCTCCTGTCCTTCACATCCATGAGCGGCTCGTTTGTTTGCAGCCACCAGTGGAAGACCGATCATCCTCGACCCAATCCACCCAATGGATTCGCTCAGAGCCAGATTCAGACCAACCGTCAGTCATATCTGAGCCGAGCGAGGTTTATGCGGTGACTACTTCAATTTCCGTCCTGGTCCTATCCCCGTTACTCAGCATTGTGATCCTCCTGTTCGCATGGACAGCCGCCTTTTTCTGGGTATTCTCCATGGTCCTGGGTAACCCGGACGGCACTGAGCGGAAGGACGATGGCCGCACCGCCGTTCTCGGAGTCTGCAAATGGTGGCGGTCATGGCTATGCAAAGCCCGAAAATCATAATAACTTCCAATAAGAGCCCGCCCGAATCAAGCAGGCCACATCAGTGATATATCTCACCGCCAGCTTCACGAAAGCTGCATCACTCCCCCTTACCTTGAAATATTATCCCGCACTACATTGATACCCTCCCCTCCCCTCGGTACATGGGCGCACACCGAGAATACGTGGAACGACGATTTACTTTTACCCTTCACATGCTGATATTACCTCCGTCCCTATTGGCTATGACTATACACATTCTGCATCGTTGATGCACGCGGCGTCTGGGATTGGCTTTTATTTTTGCACGGCGTCTGGCCTGGCGCATAGTAATATCGAAATTATTTCGATGTGTATCCTTTTTGTTCTTGTGTCTTGCAGATTATCGGGGTGTGGTCGATGCCTCCCCTTGCTCGACTCAAGACTTTTGATCTTGTCTTGTCTGGTGAGCTGGTGGGGATCCTCGACTTACCTTGGAACTGTATTTGTATGTATGAAACTTACCTGCGAGAGGAGGTTGTACGTATGCACTACTCTCGAGTGCGAATCTGATACCCGGGTTTATTGTTTTTGATTCGTGGTTTGCCTCAAGTAAACAGTAGAGGATTCTGTCTTTCACTCGATCCTTGCAAGATAGATGGCCAGAAGTATCTGTAGTCAAAGGGGAAACTGGAGGTCATCGCTTTAGATGATTGTCTCATGCCTTTCAATTTATGTGGGTAATACAAGCATAGCCGGCTGCTTATGCGGTCTCTGCCCTTAGGACGTAGTTCATCATCTGATCCGGTTGACCCAAGATGATACCAGGAATGTGATATTTAAGATCCTACTGGCTATCGTCCTCAAGTATGCTCTTTTACCCCGCCAGACGAGGACTAGCATATATTGGAAAGACCATGTGCCTGATATATAGGCTTTGTATACATGTAGAATCACAAACGAAGTCAAGGTCGGCACAACCTGGCAAAAACCGCATAGTACAGATATGTACATTAAACATGTCTTTACATTTATTTCCCTATAATCACTGTGTAGTATCCTATATCAGAATGGGAATTTCCCCTCACTATTCCTGCTTGCCTTTGTTGAACCACCCGCTTACGCCGTAGGACTATCCCTGTAGAGATATCTCCACACTTCGCAACTCCCCCTTTGTGACTCTTAGGGATCTTACTTGGTTAAATTTTAGCTCCCTCTACCCCCTGAGTTATGTAAGAAACTCGTCGCTTCCAAGGTTGTCCAAAATCCAAAGAACTTCCCCCTCCCCCAACTGTCATGGAAGCATGCATCCCACCCAGACAGCCGGAGGCCCTAACCTCAATATATCCATTGCCGCACCCCCAATATGGACATATGCCGCAGGGGACACTATAATCGGCAGCGTGAACCGCCATTCGCATATCGTGGCCCCAGATGCCAAGATCTCACTTACATTGGTCGGACGCGCAAGAGCCCGCTTAATAACAGAAGGGTACCCATCGAAAGCCTCATCCTATGGCAACTGGAAGCTTTTCAAGCTTCCATCACAAACCTTGCTACATGGACCTATACACATACCCTCGCCCAGCACCCCAGCCGACTGCATCAACATCCCTTTCTCAATTAATATCCCCGAAGCAGCTTCACTGTCAGCAGTCGGCAACCACACACAAGAGGAGAGTTTCATCCCACTAGAAGCAAACTGCATCACGCAGCACCCGTTACCGGGGACATTTTCCACCGAATGGACCGGAGCTAAGGCCTGCATAGAGTATTATCTCCAGGCGCAACTGCGGTATATTCGCAATGGCTTATGGTATGTCCAACGTGCGACAGCACCCATCACGCTAGGCTATCCGACTGTAGACGCGGGCGGGATCCGGTTTGCGCTGCAGCGGTGCAGCATCGTGAGCCGGGTGCGCAGCCACCGATTGCTTCCGTCGATGCGGGATGTGGATTTATCCTTGATGCAGAAGACGCAGAGAATTCTTCGGTTATCTTCTGTTCCTGGATTTAGCTTTGAGGTTGTGATGAGTGTGCCGATTGCCATCCAGCTTGATGATTCGTCGCCGATTCCGCTTGTTATCAGGGTTATACCGCAGCGGGGTGGGAGTAGTAGTGCTATTTGGGATGTTGTGCAACGGGTTGATGTTATTGCGGTTAAGATGAGTATTCTTTCGAAAGTTGAGATTGTGCTCAAACCGAGTGAGGAGAGCTTTTATAGGATCCCTAATGATGAACATGTGTTTGTTCAGCATTTGGGCCTGGAGAAAGCGTTTGAGCAGCGAAAGGATCCTATTGTAACTTTTGCTGGGCCAGGTGATACACCGGTCGATATTGGGAGCGTGCTTCAGCTTGTTCTTAGACACGATGGTCTGATGAGTGACGGGAAGCGTCTCAGTCCTTTGGCCAGCATCAGGCCAAGTTTTGTCACTTTCAATACCAGGCTGAGTCACTCGATACTATGGCAGACCTCTCTTAGTATTGCGGGGGAGACACGAACTGTGTCGATGACGACAGTGGTCACTGTGTATAACAGTGCCTCTAGATTGTGAAGTTGTGCTCTGTTGGGGCCATGAGATTTTTGAGTTTGACTGATGTTGATTTTGCGGACAGAATTCACTTCTGTCGCATTGTTTTGCGGGAGCATATCCCATGTCAAATATAAGACAAGGAGAGCAACAACGAATGGCCTAATGATTGCACGGCTAAACACTTATAATTGAATTGTCATATAATATCATAATAAACAGATAATTGTAGACATGGGAGTATCAAAAGAATGAAGCTGCGGCCGCTTCGATAGTTACCGATTCGTATTCAATGTCACCAGCATCATGGTCGACAAAAGAAGAATCAGGGCCATTAGCATCATCATCAGACAGGCCAACGTCGTGGATATCCAAACCAGTCACACCACGAGATAACATCTGGATCTTTATCTCCATATCATGTTTTCTCTTCTGCTCCTTCACCTCCTCTTCTGTCGTCCTCTTCAACTCCCTCTCGTACGCGCGCTGCTCCTCTTGGTCCCGGGCATTGTCCGCCCATACCTTTAGGTGTTCCGGGTATCGCAGACACCATATCACAATATCCCGTGTTGCATGCGCATCCTCCAGCGCACTGTGGCCCTGCTTCCCGACTTGGATATCATAATTGACCAATTCATTGGTAAGGGTCTTCAGACTCCATGTGCGGTTGAGTGGTTCGCTGGCGTGTACAGTGTAAAACACCGTTTCGCTGGTAATGATGGAGGAGTCGACAACGTTCCAGTGGATGATACCTAAGACGTCAAGATCATTGTTGAGAGAATGACCAACAAGGACAGTCTCGCTATCCATGAACTCCCATAATTTCGAGCGCGCGCCTTCCCAGCCAAACAAGGCTGTGCCTTTCTTGACAGCCTTGTTCATGGCACTAGGGGTCACCCCACTGAACCGAGAATCCCAGTTCACGACTCTCGATTTCGGCTGCACATAATTGTCGATGAGAACTTCGCCAGTCAGAAAGTCAATTGCGCTCAAAAAAGCAAGCTCCCGACGCCCTGCTTCAACTTGCACCATCTCACAGTCAAGGACAATTGCTCTCCTTTTCCGCAAGCCGTCCGCGGAGCGAGGAACTTGGCGGAAGTGTCCTGTCTTCGGAGGGGGCTTCTTCGAGGGGCGTCTGCTGACATCCGCCAAGCCAGCCCGAAAGGTGAAGCCTCGGGTGACGAGACGGGTTTCTGAGTGACACCGTGCCGACAAATAGCGAAAGATCAAGCTTTGCTCGAGCGGCTCGAGAACAACATGGTAATTTGCGTTTTGGATGGCAGGTGATGACGCATTTGGGGGGTCAAGTTCGGAAGTCTTGTTCCATAGGTCTTCAAAATCCTCTGTCCCCAATGGAGCATGTGACGGGGCCTGGTTTGATGTGCGCTTTTGAGCCGGTTTTGCAGGCTTGGTAGGCAGCATATCAGAGCGATCCAGGGACTTCTCTATCTTTGTTTTCTTTGGAGTGGGTTTCGCAGATTTGACAGACAAAGCCTCAAACAGATCCTGGGACTCCTCAAACTTTGTTTTCTTTGTAATGGATTTTGTAGGTTTGACAGGGAGGGACTCAGAAAGATCCTGTGACTTCTCAAGCTTTGTTTTCTTTGCAGTGTTTTTTGTAGGTTTGACAGGGAGGGAATCAGAAAGATCCTGGGACTTCTCAAGCTTTGTTTTCTTTGCAATAGATTTCGCAGGGTTGGCAGGCAAGGGCTCGGAACGATCCTGTGACTTTTCATCCTTTGCGGGCTTGACAAAAGACTCAGACAGATGCGGGAGCTTGTTATATTTCACGGACTTTAGGGCTGATTTCGTAGGTTTGGCAGACAAGAGCCCAGAAAGGTCCTGGAACTTCTGTTCCTTTGTGCTCTTTGGCGCTGGCTTTGCCGACTTGAGAGACTTGAGATCGGAACCATCTAGGGGCTTTTCATGATTCTGGGAGTGCTTGAGCAATGCCTTTATAGTTCCAAAAGATGTGTCGCATGGACCGCAAGCAAGTTTGTGGCCTTTGGACTCAAAATGAGCTTTAACAGCACTGATGTTTTTGAAGCCACCTTTCTGACATCCAGGACAGACAAATAACTTGTCAACGGCTGTTGTGGGTGAAGCCATGATAGACAAAAGAGAAGTTGATGTGTTTTTTTCCAATTTTGTCGTGACTTGGGTGTACGGAGAGCTATTATGGAAGGAGCAATATGTGTACGTCTTGCCTAATCGAGCCCATACGTGGGAAGCAGAGATTGGGAGGCGTGGCACTTTGCCCGTAATCGCTATAAAAGCGTATGGGTCAATGAGTCAACGATATATAATCCATGGGACAGTTTTTAGTGTCCAAATTACCTAGCTCAACTTGTGATCAGACAAAAGCGCAGAGTGAATTGATAATTGATTTGAAGAGGGAGGAAATTGGCCAGGCCGAAATTCTGCCCAACTCTACCGGGTTAGGAGCCTGAAATATCAGGCAGAAAAGGCCCATCGGATGTCACCGCCAATCACAGCGCAAGAAAAGGGTTTCTCCAATAACGATGCTAAGAGGTTTGTATTTTCAATTTGAAGATATTGAATTCATTCGAACTGTTCGTCATACCTAAGAGACCTTACTCGAGAAATCTGTTTAACAGGAAATATGAACATGATGATGACGACACGAACACAGAACGACTCGGTGAAAAGTGGAATACTGCTAGGAATCGCTAGCAAAAGTTTGACCATATCAAATTCGGCATAAACCAAGTTAAGACCTCTGCGTATGAAGTAATAAAGTAATACAGCCTAGATCAGATTCGTATAGGAATACGTTTATAGTTATAAAGGCCCATATATAATGACCGAGGACGACATAAGCAATAGATGCCTCGCTCTTTTCCCTTATACGCATATAGTTAATATAGTACTTATAACCCAAGAGGATTTGGCCCGGAATTAAGCCACCGAGTAGTAGTCCTAGCTATTGGTATAATATATAGAAATTGTTATACTACAGTTCGAGTTTAGTGTGAGAATATCGTATCATGTATATCTAAAGTTCACCTTCTTCCGCGTCAGACTCTTCTTCCATTTCATAATCGTCATCATCCTGCGGGGCTCTCATTCCGAAAATAGCCTCTTGCCCTTGGACGTATAAACTCGCTGGATCTGACAATTCTGGATACTCTGGCGTCTCCCCCATCGCCAGCTTCTTATGAGCTGGAAGTTGAGAATCATCGTCAGCTGCGTCATGTCGCCCTCGTTTACGTGATGCTGCGGGTGCAGGTACAGGTGCTGGTGTTGGTGCTGGAGCTGGTTCTGGGGCCTTTGCTGGGGCCTTTGCTGGAACCGGAGCCGGAGCCGGAGCTGGAGTGGGTGGCCGCTATCTAGACTTGAGTGGTGCAGGGAGTCCCCAATTGGTGGGATCATAGGCTCGGTAGAAACGACAAAGATCCATCATACACTCAATAAGGCCAGCTTGAGGAAGGCCTTGGATAGATGCTGGTAGATTGGGTATTTCAGAGGTGAAACCAATCTGCAAGTTTGTTCTACGTAAACTCGAGTTGAGAAGGTACCTAATCATCTTACCGTCAAGGAGGTGTGCAGTTTGCTCGCTGTCGTGAACTCTTCGAATAGCGTCCATAACAGCAGTTCGGGCTTGGGGTTCCGAATAGAGACCAAGTTGATCCCACAAACCTTTTCGGGTCCTGAACCTACACCCAAAGGGAAGTGGACCATTTTGAAGGGTAATGATTAAAATTAATACAGAGTTGAATGGTGCTGGTTATAAAAATTGTTGGACTAATTCTAATTGAATAGTTGCTGCGAATATGGATTGAGAGTTGGAATGGGTTTCATCGACTATTAAATACTTGACGCACTCTTTTTGACCGATGCAGTGTAAATTTAGAACGCAGATTTGAGACTTGAGTTTTGAGAATGTATTGTTTATTGTCTTTGACATCGACAAAGAGAGCAGCAAAGGACATGGCTATGAGGATTCAGGAGATCCTCTTTTAGATCAAACAAAGAGGCAGTAACCAAAGGGGGATGCTTTAATTAGCCTCTAGGAATAATGATCCGGAAACAATGGCGCTCTAGATTAAAGTAGAATGATATATGGTATTATCTATAAGTCCGCTTTATTATTGAGGCAGAACATGGGTACTATGTGGAACTAGGAATCTGTGATGCCCTAGTCTGAGTTGATTCCCATACAATGTTAATTTGACATATTGAAGGAGAAGACAAAAACTAAGTAGATGAGAGGGGCATTGGACTTCTATCTCTTAAGAAGCTATATAGGATGGGAGGTCAGGATTCCAAAGCGAGGCTGTTGATGCCTGAACTTCAAACCGTCAAGAATGAAGTCAATGAATATCAAGTTTCAAGTTTCAATATTATGTGATTGAGCCATGTTGCTGGTCGCGGGCACCTGATTGTTAAAAGGGAAGAGAATCCAGGGACCTGACCCTCACACATTCAGGGAGACGATGGCCGATTTCCACTTCATGCAACAGAAATTGGACAATGACCTCATCTAGTCCATTTCTACTCTTCTTGACCCAATAGGTATTCCAAATCTCCTTTGGGGAAACTATCTGCTCACTGTTTATGGAGACGATTGTGGATGTCAGTATTTTCTTGATTGACTAGAGCATCCGTCAATGTTTTATAGGAAGCAGCTTTTGTTGTTACAGATAATCTCGCCCAGGCCGCATTCTCCTCATTTATGAGTGCCAGGTTTCTACCCTTCAACGAAAGCCCGGGCTGCTCGCACTCGGGTGCTTTCGGAGTCCCAACAGCATTTAAGCATCTGCATATTAATGATGAGCTTGCGGTCTCGCTTTATCGGAAATCGGATGTGCCATGGGAGTTTGAAGACCTTGAATCCTTGCCTGATAGGAATTCAGCTCTTATGCTTGCCTCATATGACCGACCCCCGTCAGCATCTCTAGGCCGTGGTCGAGGGCGCCTCTTGTCACATCCTTGTGCTGTGAAGATTCCCTGTGCTGTGAGTTATTGCGAGGCCCTGATTCCGCGACTTTTTTCTCATGACCGCGACTCTGTTTGCGAGACTTTCTTGTTGGCTATTCTGAGTTATATGTTGGAGTATGTCGATGGTACGGATGTCTTGGACGAAAACAAGCAGCAAGAAGGCTACCGGAAGTTTTACGATGCGATCAAACTGGGAGATCTTGCAATGTATTCGATACTAAATGAGCTCCGACTTAGTTTGATCGAAGAGCGTCGCCTCCCAGTGAAAAATGATTAACAAAACAGGACGCATAAGTCAACATCTCAATTTAAACAATTGGAATAAAAAATAATCCAGAAGTCCGTTGCCACTCAATCTCTAGATTACAATCGTCTTTTCACAATCACATCTTCAGACTGAGAAAAGTAATAACCGTTGGTTTTGATGCCACTGTTTGCCCAGTCTTCAAGTCTAATACGGGTGACCCAAAGCCCAAATTTTGACAATCTCATTTTCCCAACAACGTCTGTTTAAAAGGTCGGTCATGAAAGCTGAGAAGATTTTCGACAACCATATCGTGGGTGGTTGGATATAAATAAGTGAACACGACAACTTTGCGATCTGAGATGGAAGTTCGATAATGTTGGATATTTGATTCATTATAATTAAATGTGATCTAACAGTCTTAACCGATGGTCGATATTCTCTGGGTGGACTAGGGATGAGAAAGACAATGAGAATGTAGTTCACCGAGAGTTTCTCGCACCCACATAAGTAGATAGGTTCACTCGAGTATATACACGGATTCTCACCTACTTGGGAGAGATTCGGAATCACTCTTCTCCCAAGGATAATGTTGTTCGAGGTCTCGGATGAGTTGTTCGTGCACCGCGCTTCGCGGCCGGACCGACACCTTAAATGGAGCTGGATGGCTAATGACCCCAGGGAGAAACTTTAGTGGGATATCCTGGGTAACTCCGTTTTGTATTGGCTTCGAGATACGGAAGACAGCCAGAGCCTGTGAAACAGTGAGAAAGACGTTCGCATCTGCCAGAGTACGTCCAGGACAGGCTCGACGACCAAACCCAAACACAAGCATGTGCGGATCGCGCTCTGGGAGTTTCCCATCGGGGGAGGTCATAAAGCGCTCCGGGTTGAAGGTCATTGGGTCATGATAGACGGTTGAATCGTGCGTAAATGCCCTAGGATATTAAGAACTGCGTCAACAACTACTGTATCCTGCAATAATCAAGAACAACTCACCAGATGTTTGCAAGAACAGATGATCCCTTGGGGATGAAGTACCCCTCGCATGTATCGTCCTGAGTTGACGTGTGTGCGACACTCATGGGTACAACTGGATGCCATCGGAGAACTTCCTTGACTAGTGCATCCGTATATGGAAGATTTTCTCGATCTTGGAATTGAGGTAGTCGATCGCTCCCAAGCACTGTGTCGAGTTCCTGCTGAGCCTTGCGTTGCGCTTCCGGAAAAAGAGCCATTGCTAGGAAGAAACTCGCAATAGAGGAGACAGTCTACTTTTTTTCAGTCAAAGATAATGCGTGCAGCCCGGATTCTCTCTTACTGTATCTGCGCCCCCTGCGTATAACGACCCAGCTGACCACTTGATGATGTCTTCTTCTTCAGTCCCAGGCTCCACAGGATTGTTTTGAAGAAGATTAGACAAGAAGGATGGCACGAAGCGACCATTACTTATTTGCTGCTTGGTAAATGCATATGGAACGTCACTGAACAACTGTGCTCTTGACTTGTATCCTTGAGCGATCTTCACGAATCGTGCCCCAGGGAACCAGCCCGGGAGATATTTCACTAGCCAGAGAGTCAGACAGATATTCCACAATTCAGTATATCGATGTAAATCATCAATCACTACTTACTTATTGGAATAAACTCTACTGCCCAAGTTGCTGGAAGCAAAGCATACGAGAAGTCCTCCATCGCCTTGTCGGCCAGGTCTACCAGAGGGTCCTGAGCATGAGGTTCAATAGTATACCCATACCCAATCTTCAAGACGATCGCTCCAGCATCTCTGCTTCAATTAGAATTTTTAAACTAAAATATGTTAAAATAAAGGAATTGACTCACTTGCGTATGTGCTGATGAAGTTTGTCTGGCTCATCCAATACCCTCAACAGGAAACGAGCAACCTCGGTTGTCTGAACATCGTTGAAACGGGCAACGGAATTCTTTGAACCCATCTCTTGATACAAGTGTTTCCGTGTTTTCCTTACGTGGTCCGGGTTTCTGAGCGCCCCAAGAACATATTGCCAGCCCGACCTAGCGATGTCAGTTACCCTAGGGTCACGCATGCAATGCTTTCACTTACATATCAGTAAACATGTTTTCTGGACGCCCTGAGTGTATAGAAGAATGCTTTTCTAGTAGCTGCACCGCCAACCTGGCATCATTCAGGATGATGACATGTTTGTCCAGCACAGTGAGTGAGCTAATGGGTCCTAATTTGGCAACAGTCAACACCCTATGTATATCCCGCAGGAATTCTCTCTTACCATATAGCTCCTTATGTTTCAGCCAGTGCATCCAATCCTGTTGATCTGGCGTTGGAAGATCCTTCAGATTTCCAATTATGGGCTTCTGTTTAGGACCAGGAGGAAGAGGAAGGGGGTATCTTTTGCGACCGCGAAGGGTTGTAACAATCCAAAACCCAAAGGCAACCAGAAGACCTAACCATAGTGTCGACAACATGCTGATGTTGAAGTTAAAGATAAAAATCCAAAATATCAAGAGAGGGGTGCTGGATCGGACGGCCTTTAAAGCGTCAAAGAGGGGTTTGTTTTGGCACAGATACCTGCAATACGAATATTAACTATTGATTGGTCTTAGTATCTTGCAAAGGTAGCATTGCAGGATGTATGCGCTCGATCGAGCATCTTCCACTCTACGATAGGTCGGTCATCTGCACATAGGAGGGGTGAGGTGGGGTGTACGTGCATATTCATATAGTCTGCATCTACGCCATACAAGGCCTGTCTGTGTGACCGAAGCTATCCAAGCCCTCTGATTGGATTGACTTTTAAGATTTATATGTTTAATGAGTTTGTAGAATCGTGGCTACTCAGTACAGCCATGGATATAATAAAGCGATGGCTATAGCAGCTTATTACCACGACACTAATTGACGGTAAATAAACTACCAAAAATGGTTTATTTTCAGATGGAGGAAAATATACAGGCTATTTTACTACTAGACCACAACAAAAACTAAGGTTCCTGTTTATGGCCTAGGGGGCCTTATTCCAGTCTGACATAAGAAACTAAACCAAGGGAGTGACGACGACTTCTATTTGCCTTTACGGAGCTCATTCGTTCCGATATTCATGTTACATGTGAAACACATCGAGGTTCCCTAGTGTAGAACCAGTTAAGACCCATCAAAACTCGATGGATAGAGACGAAACGGACTCCGATAGAAAGGTGGCGAATCGTCCAGTAGTCCATAGATCAACCCTGCGCCTGGATGCGGTGGATGACGATGATACATACCTATGAGTGATTCGCCTATTTTGTGTTATCGAATTGTAGAATTCGTTGTTGTATAAAAGTAGGTACATGGTTATAGAACTTCAAACTGCAACCCCTCTACCCTACAGCAATAGGCCCCCTGGGGGCGTCATCATCTGTCTTCCTTCCAATCCGATATTAGGCCACTACCCTGACCCTCCTTTATCCCAAACCAATATTGATCTCCAATTTCGAGTGTACTTTGACCTCTTGTCTATTTGGCAGGTGAAACAGCTCCTGGAACTCAGTGGATGTCCCGGGCTCTAATGTAACAAAAAGAAGTGATTATCCGATTCACCCGACTCACGGTTGAAGGCTGGGCGCTTGCTGCCTTTGGAGAAGTTTAGGCGCAGTGCTTTGATATCTGCTGTCGTGATATCGTGACAGATAAAATTACTGCGATACTGGCTCAAACCGAGGTTCAATATTGTGGAGTGAGTGAATATTGTGATTGGCTTATGGTAATGTGAAACTGCTGTTAAGAGGGAGAACTTGGCGGTGTGATAGCGAGTGTGACGGATATTGATGGGGGATTAGACATTTCGTTTTTTTTTATTGCAATTGATATGGAGTAGGAAACCTCGAGGGGATGTGAGAATGAAAATATATTTGCTTGCTGATATCAAATTTGACACTGAGAAATGGTTGCTTGGCAAATGGCCTTGATGTTTAATGAGCCTACTAGCCTTGAATAGAGATTGCGAAAATTTCAGCTGAGGCTGCAGTGTAGATCACTGCATCGACCCTTATGTAAACGGGTAAAAAAACGAAAGTTTGTGAACACAGTAGGAACTCAAAGTAGGGCGCATAAAATGCATGGGCCAAATGCAACGCCCGCCGGAATAATATGCCTTAATGGGAAAGTGAGCTGCGTAGGAAGAAATAGAAAGGGGAACTTGGAGTAGTGTTCTTGACGGTAAAGATGACTGTGTATTGAATCCTTCGACCCATCACTATGGGTTAGACCAACTCAGCCTTGAGATAATTACGCATTTTCTAGGAAGGTAGGATGTAGGAAGAATTTGTGTATAAAAAGGTGATCAAGAACTGCGGAATTATATTAGAATTAAATGCTACCCCATTTATCCTTCGGGTTGAAACCAAAGAACTAGAAGCAAGAGACATAGTCTGCAAATATACCGACCAACGCCCTCCTACAAACCATTTTTGCAGGCCGGCGTTGGCCATCCCGCTAGACCTCCAGACAATTCGGTCCCTTCAGAAGCGCACGAATCTAAGTATAGAAGCCGGTTATAGTGACCCAGAGAACCAAACCGGCAACGACCTACTTGGCAAGATCTCCATTGCTCAAGACTATGAGGATAACGATGGTGACTATACCTCGATGGAGATACCATGCAGAATTGCGTGAGTATAACACTGATAACCCTAAGATCATCATTTGCAAGAAAGCCGGGTTTAGCCACGGCAGAATCGCCAAGGGTTATGACGGAGTTTATGAGGTTTTGTGTGAAAATTTTGACCCGTATATGTCGTGGAAGATCGAAACGCTAGGATCGATTGTGTTGTATGAATACACCCTCTATACCAACTTGATTGCACCGCCATTGAGTAAAGAAACAGACGACCCTGCTGGTTTCTGGGGCTCGAGCCTATGATAAGAACTTGGTCACTAATAATAATGCTGGTAGCTACCCTTGGTTTGCGATTGAGATACTTTAGTCTGTGATCTGTTCCAAAAACTACGAGGATCCTATCGATACTGACGATGATGGCCCCAACTGCAATGGTAGCGTTTGGACGGCGTCGAAGTGGCCTTAAGCAAGGTTAAGCAATTCTAAACCAGATATGGAAGCATCACGTGTATGGCGTGGGATTAGAGATAAGGACACCATGTACAGAAAAAAGTTGGTAAGGATTGGACATATTCACCCACTAGAATGGGGGTGATAAATGAATTCAGCCGGATATTTAGTTGGTTTGATACATAGGTAGCGACGGGAGAGATTGTTAAGATCTTTGAAATAAGAAACCAACCCTGATTTGATCTACACAAACCGCGGAGTACTAGCGGTATAGAAATGAAAGATCCCGTGCAGAAAACGCTGAAGCTATGAGGTTACTCCACGGGTACCTGCATATGCACGGTTTGTCATCGTTTGAAGTTGGTAGTCATGGAGTCAAATCCACAAATGGGATCCGTCCCTTGTTCCGGGTGTAATTCTGGTGAGCCAAATCGGCAGAGATACTGGGTTCGCCGACCGAACCGCGGGATATGGTGCAGGCTCACCACAAGCACGAGATGCCCAGGTTGGTCAATAAGATCAACGTGCAGGATGTATAGTGTATATCTTGACAGTCTGAATCAACCGGAAGATCTAGGCCTAGCCAGATAGCTGGAATATTTGTAGTATCCGTTAATTGTCAAGCCGTGTCGGACCGAAGCTTCCAGGGGCATGAAAAAAGTGACCGACGAGCAGAAAGTGCATCCAACTGCATGCATACTTGACAAAGAGGATTTGGCAGAGCCCAATATGTTGCTCTAAATATACGTTGATGGTCTAGAGATGGACGCCGACTTCGTGCTTTGCGACGGGCAAGTTTTCCTCGAAGTGACTCATAAGCCGGGTACATATATTAATAGCGGAGACAATTCATGCGTATTGCGCGATACCGTATCTGGCTGACGTGTATAAATCGATACACCAACGACCGCTTATTGGCTCCCGATCATTGACTGACAGGAGGGTAATCGCGAGATTACCGAGTTCGATTTAGCCTCATCCACAGGGTAACATCCACCTCGGAGCTCGGAGTTACTGACATATTAGTGATAAGCGCCATGTCACCTGACACATAGTTAGCTTTCGTTGTTACCTGGCTACCTTCGAGCAAGAGTATCCCTCACTCTCCCACCTTTCATCTTTTATGGTGTGGTTGGCTCAGTTGCGACGTATTCTCCAGGCAGAACAGAGACACGGTTTGGTGCGGCAACGAAGAAAGCTTACATTGAAAGCATCCAACCTGTTTAGACGTGTACAATGCCCTTCACCACCGGAGAAGAGAACTTGCTTCGGCTGAACCAAGGGAGTTTTGACTTCAACATCCAGTTCGAGCAATTATTCTTCTCCATCATTCCGTCCGCTTTGTTCATCGTAACATCAGTATGGCGGACACTTTACCAGGCACGGAAGCCCAACGTGGTGAATGCGCCGATTTTCCAATTGATCAAATTGGTATGCTCCTTTTCAAATGTAGACTCTCAATGTGCTGATCAACTTGGTGCAGGGTGCTATTACAACCTATGTCGGACTTGAACTTTCACTCCTGATATTAGTTGCGGCCGGGTCTTTCCATGTAACCAAAATGTTCATAGCTTCCTCGGTCCTCAACCTTGTCTCAGCCCTACTCATGATCACACTGAGTGTTGTTGATCATAGCAAAAGTCTAAGGCCATCTGTACTGCTAAGCAGCTACTTGTTCTTGACTCTTTTTCTAGACGTGGCTCAGGCAAGAACGCTGTTTCTGTCATCAGATGACAAGCCTGAATTAAGTTATAGCAGTATCTTCGTCGCTGCTATAGCTCTGAAGACCGGGATCTTACTATTAGAAGCCCAGCAAAAGTCTAGATGGGTGGGCTGGGACGAGAAGGAGCATAGCCCAGAAGAGACGAGTGGCATCTTTTCTTTGGGAGTGTTTTTCTGGCTTAACAAGATGTTTTTGGTTGGCTATAACAAAGTCATGACAATTGGGGACCTTTACCCTCTGGATAGCTCCTTCAACGCCAGACCGCTTCACGATAAGTTTCTGAAGAACATGGATTACTCTAGGTTGAAGGGTGACAAATTTGGTCTAGTGAAGGTGCTTATGCGCACACTAAAAGTTCCTCTTCTACTTCCCATACCTGCACGTCTGGCACTTCTTTGCTTCACATTTTGTCAACCGCTTTTTCTTGAAAAGCTGTTGGATTACCTATCCAAGACTGAACTCGACCCGAACGTCGGATACGGATTTATCGGCGCGAGCTTGCTTATCTACTCGGGACTTGCTATATCAACGGGATTCTATTGGTATGGAGATATCTGAGATAACTACTAGTAAGCCTAGAAGGCCCGCTGCTGATATATATGTATAGGTACTTCCACCACCGAATGCGTACTATGTCTAAGTCAATACTAGCTACGGAGATCTTTATCAAAGCCACAGAAGCTCGTATCGGAACTAGCGATGACAGTGCTGCGGTAACTTTAATGAGCACAGACATGGAGAGAATCGACGCGGGTTTGAGAAATCTACATGAGACTTGGGCGAGCATAGTTCAAGCGGCTCTCGCCGGGTGGATGTTGTACGTCCGAATTGGTATACCGTTCGTCGTACCAGTGGGAGTTGTTATAGTCTGTTTCATCGGCTTAGGGATCCTGATAAAGTTCACGGGGGATTCCCAGAGGTCCTGGATGGCAGGTGTCCAGAAGCGGGTGGGCTTAACGGCCACAGTCATTGCTAGTATGAAGAACTTGAAGATATCTGGCCTCTCAATTACCATAGGCGATTTTGTGCAGAATCTACGTGTGCAAGAGCTAGCGGCTGGATCCCGATTCCGCAAAATAGTCATCATTGCGGCACTTTTTGGTTTCATTCCGCTATTGATCAGCCCGCCATTAACATTCGCATTTACCCAAAGAACCTTCGATGCCTCGACGATGTTCACTAGTCTTTCTTTCCTTACGCTCTTGACCAACCCGCTGTCACAGGTCTTTCAATCTATCCCCCAGCTTGTCTCCGGATTGGCTTGTTTAGGCCGAATCCAGGCCTTCTTGGAGTGCGAGACTCGTCATGACTTCCGCCAAGTTCTTGGTGACACAAGTCGAGATATTGAAAAATCCGGAGCAGAAACCGAAACCTTGTCTGATTCTGAACCGGACTTCCTACATCCTCTCGTTATCAAGCGCGGGAATTTTGGCTGGGAAGAAGACAATTTCGTCTTGAGGGATGTTAGTACTCGGGTACCCAAGTCCTCACTAACTATTGTTGTCGGGCCTGTTGGTTCTGGGAAGACCACGCTATGTAAGGCATTGCTTGGAGAGATACCTTTCAGCGAAGGTAGCGTGGTTTTAGGGACCAGATTTCCTCATGTTGGATTCTGCGACCAAACAGCATTCCTCTCGAACGGGTCGATCAAAGACAACATTATGGGATTCTCTCCGCATAACAATGAGAGGTATGCCGAAGTCATTAAGGCTACCTCCCTGGACTTTGATCTTGCCACACTACCGCAGGGGGATAAAACGAATGTCGGCTCGGATGGAATCGTCCTGTCTGGAGGCCAGAAACAACGGGTTTCCCTTGCACGAGCTTTATATTTGCAATCTGATCTTCTAGTGCTGGACGATATCTTTAGTGGTCTGGACGCGGACACTGAGGAGAAAGTCTTCCAGCAGGTATTTGGGCCAGATGGACTGCTCAAGAAACGGGGGTCTACGGTTGTGTTGTGCACCCACAGCATAAGGCATCTCCGCGCGGCGGATCATATAATAGCGCTCGGCGACGGCACTATTATTGAGCAAGGTAGCTTTGACAAACTGATGGCCAGTCAAGGATATGTTCAACGTCTGGGATTGAAAGGCTCTTCCGATAACGCTGCCTCTACCGAGAAAACGACTTCAAATAAAAACCCGCAGGAATCGAAGCCGGAAATTCTTCATACTACAATGACCAATACATCGTCCACTGCACCGGACGCTGGTGTGTCGCGGCAAATTGGCGACAAGACGGTGTACAAGCATTATTTTAAGAGCATGGGATGGATTCTGGCAGGATGCAGCTTGGCTTTCGCTGTTCTTTTTGGTTTCTTCACGAATTTTCCGACAGTTTGTGAGTGCCTCTGCCTTTAGATAGTATATTCACGATCATCGTGGCCTTCTAGCCAAGAGAAATGCGGCCTGTCCTGAAGTCGGAAGTGTTATAACTAATTCAAAATATTTCAGGGCTTACATACTGGACGGATGACATCTCGAAGAAATATCCAACGCACCCTTACGCTTACTACGCTGGTATATATGCTTTGTTTCAAATATGTGCCTTGATCTCGCTCCTTCTCCTCGGCATTTGCATCTTAATCATCTCTGTGGAGAGAGCAGGTGCTAGTCTCCACCAGGATGCCCTACAGACACTTGTTCAAGCACCGCTATCCTTTTTCACCAATACGGATACTGGTGTTGTCACAAATCTGTTCTCGCAAGATCTGAACCTTATTGACACAGAGCTACCAAATGCAACATTGAACACTGTCTTTTCCGTAAGTTTACTACAATTGCATGCCAATTGCCCAGCGGTGGCTGCTACTCGCATTGAGGAAGGCATCAAAGTCCGTCCAACTGTCTGACACAGATTACAGATCTTTCAATCGCTCGGACAAGCGGCAGTCATGCTAACATCGTCCGTGTACTTGGCCATAAGCTACCCATTCCTCGTCGGCCTATTGTGGGTCTTACAAATGTTTTACCTTCGGACGTCCAGGCAGCTGAGGTTGTTGGACCTTGAGGCTAAAAGTCCTTTGTAGTAAGTTCGTCACTAGTTACTACCATATACCGGGTGTGCTTTATTTTTTGTAAACTAATCTATATTTATTCAGCACCCATTTTCTTGACACTATCAAGGGAATTACCACCCTAAGAGCTTTCGGTGAGTGAGATGTGAAATGAAACACAAAACTGAGAACGAATTTAATAAAACGGATGTGAAAACCACGGATTATGGTACGGCGTCGCTGACACTACAGATATATAGGTTTCATTCCCGGCGATGTCGACAAGAATACTCGTCTAATTGATGCCAGTCAACGGCCCGCGTATCTTCTCCTCATGATTCAACAGTGGCTGACCCTCGTCCTCGATATTGTAGTCATGGTGCTTGCAGTAGTCATGACGACTCTGGCCGTTCGGCTCCACTCTAGTTCTGGCTTCGCCGGTGCCTCTTTGTTCTCCCTCATGAGTTTCGGGGAGAGCATTTCAGGCATTGTCATATTCTACACCAAGCTAGAGACTTCTATTGGAGCGATCGCTCGTCTCAAGATGTTCACTGAAAACGTCAAGCCCGAGGATAGAGATGAAGAGGACATTGTTCCTCCTGTCCAGTGGCCACAGAACGGTGTGGTGGAATTAAATGGCGTATCTGCGAGCTACAGGTAAGAGACATATATCCCCATAGATGCTACGCCCACTACATACTGTGCTAATGTACCGAGCAGTGCAGAAAATCAACCCGACAGCTCGTCCAGCTTAGCCCTCCGCAACATCAACCTCACTATCAAGACAGGCGAGAGAGTTGCAATCTGCGGTCGTACCGGCAGCGGCAAGTCCAGTCTCATCGCCCTACTTCTCAAACTCCTCAATCCCACCCCTGATACAGCTGAGAACGCAATCATCGATAACACACCGCTCCACCGCATCAACAGGGCTGCACTCCGTGAACACATCATCGCAGTACCCCAGGAAGCTGTATTCCTACCCGATGGATCTACCTTCCGAGCGAACCTGGATCCTTCTAATGTTTCAACTCCCGAAGAATGCCAAGTTGTGCTTGTCGCCGTAGAACTGTGGAAGTTTGTTCAAGAGCGGGGTGGGCTGGATGCAGGCATGAGCGCGGGGACACTCAGCGCGGGACAAAGGCAACTCATGTCGCTTGGGCGCGCGTTGCTGAGACGTTTTATTCGGGCGCGGAATGGCTCAGATTGCGGTATATTGTTGCTGGATGAGGTGAGCTCCAGTGTTGACCACGAGACAGAACGTGTTATGCAGGAGATTATCCGGGTGGAGTTTAAGGAATACACGATCATAGCAGTCAGTCATCGGTTGGACATGATCATGGACTTTGATAGGGTTGTTGTCATGGATAAGGGGGAGATTGTTGAGGTTGGGAATCCTGTGGTGCTGGCTGGACAGGCGGAGACGAGGTTTGGAGATTTGGTTCTGGCTGGGGCTAAGTAGAATGTGCTTGAGGGTTTTCTTCCTCAAGGAGCTGAAGAGTTGGAGGGTTTGAGGGAGGGTCGTTGGGGCCGACCATTGTCAAACTACTGTTAGATAGGAATGTCGCTGCATGGATATTTGTTTAATCGGACTGGCGGGCTACCCTATATGCACCCCTTTTCCTTTTACTTTTTTTGGTCATAGACCTAGGAGGATCTGTGGGAAGACCCAAAATCCCAGAGGGCGCAACTAGGGGATAGAGTGCGGCGACGGTAAAGCAACATAATTTCATTATATTCAACGGAGTGCAATAGTAGTATATATATGTAGGCTTGATTGAGTGGGTAATGCGAGACCCGACAATGATATCTGTGTCCAGACACTAGGATGGGGTTTTCCCATATTGACTAACCCCAAACTTGTGTGAGCACTTGAATAATTGACTCATGCGAACTAGGTATCATCGACTGGACGGTACTTGGTCTTTCACACACTAATCCATTGGCCCACTAGGCTGTGACTCCCCATCTAAGATATTTCGAATATATGGTATAGCTCAGGGCCCAGGCATATTTGTCGGCTGTATACTGAAAACACCAGAATGTATTTGCCTTTGTATTACATCGTGCTTTTCCAGAAGGCAAGGGTCTGGTTGAGAACTCACTAATTAACGAACTTACTGTGCCAGCTTTGACCCATCAGATCGACGTGCGTCACAGAAAGAGGCTACAAAGCATTGGCTGCAGTTCTCTAGCTTTGTTGGGAGCAGTGGAACACAAGCTTGCCTATACATGAAATAGTAATGCAGCTTAATGACTCAAGGTAGAGTTCTGTCCACGGGTGTTACTCACGGTGGAGTTTTCTTTCCTCTGCATGAACTGTATCCATCATCACCATCTCCACATACATACGGCTTTATAGTGATCAAGTAGGAGAAAGTACACCATACGAACCCTGTCATTTCGATCTCTCGAAATAGAAATACACATCATTGGCTCAATAGTGTCGATCAGCAACCTTGTGAAAATGCCAATCTCAAATCTAACCCGATCGAGCCTGGTGTTGCGCGCACCCGTGCCAAGCTTGGAAGTCAAGCCTTTCCCGCCCCATAAAAAGCAATTTACTCCAAAATCAGGTTCGTGTAAGCAAGGGGTAAATTGAGATGGCAATATGCATCACATCGCCTATCCTCAGCAGCCGAGCCTATAATGATGGGTAACCTATGGGCATAGCAGCACTGAGAGCCAGAAGTGAGTCCTAAATACTAAATATAAGGCAGACATGCAAGTAGAGCAAACAACTCTGGACAGGACGGACTACAGAGGAAAATGAAGAAAAGGCACAAAGTTGAATTGCTGGAGTCTGGATTCTGCACGGGCCGATGCCAATTAAGTACATCTGGCGAAGACCTTTTTTTTTCATGCAGAGAGAGTTCGGAGGGGATCTATATCTATCAGAAAACAAATTGTTAATATCAAATATGAATACAGGGAAAGGGGTCCTCACAGGTCACTCGTTTACTTGTGGGACGGGTGTCCAAACCCGGCTGCCATATCATCCCACACCTTCTGCAGGGTCTGGATGTTCTCATCTGTGGCAGAGAGGCGTGCGATTTGATCGTTGAGAACGGCACGCTGGTGAAATATGCTGTTCTCGATTACGCTTCGCTCCTTGATGAGGTTTCTAATCACCTCGTTGAGCGCCACCAGTGCGTCTCTTTGGTGAATCCGTTGGGCATAGTCCTTTACAGGCTTAGGTCCACTTGTTGTGGCTATTGAGTCATTGTTGACCGGGTCGCGAGACGATCCCTGGGAAGGCATTTCTGTGTAACAGTTAGCCATGTCTCACAATAAATTCGCATTAAATGCTTGTAGATCGTACCGAAAGATCGTATCGAAAGAATGGGGATGAGGGCTTCAATGAGCCTTGGTAGATATGATAGAGTGTGGTGGATAATATGGAAGGAAGTTGGCTGAGAGAAAGTGAGAGTAAAGGAAGATGAGGTGGAAGAAAAATGAAGTGAGATATCGAAATTCGAGAAACATGAACAAGAGAGGAATGCGGGAGAGGGAATAAGGGAGGTGCTTGGGCGTTTGTGCGAAGCGAAGTTCAGATGGATTCCATTGAGGAAGATCAGTATGATTCGAGAAACAATTTATCTGTGTGCAAAGGAATCAAGGGGTTCGACGCCGACTGTATGCACGTGGAAGAAGTGGCCCATTTGTCAAATACCCACCTTAACAGTAGATTTATATAACCTAAGATATTATTATTCACAATCTCCTAATAATGCTTGCTAATTTTCGAAGTGTTTCGAATATAAGCCAATGCGTGACTCCTTTAGCATTCGATCATACAGAAGTCGTGATAGTACGTTTATTGTGTCCACAGCAATGCCAAGGTTAAGTTCCATCTTGTATTTTTTTTTTCCACTGGCGTTTAATGGAGCAGTGCATCTTGACTAGGGAAGCCACGACTGGTCCCAGGCTGACATACTAGGCGAACTCTTAACCGTGTCATCCATTCTAAAGGTACACACAGTGGTAGAGGCCGCAGTGGCTGACAGGGTAAGGCTCTTATTCTCTTTACAGTCCTAAAACCGGCAACTATTTGAAGGCTCACAGGTTATCAATCGGAAGTCGTCTTTCAGTTTCAGTTGTCGAGCCATGGGGCAGTCTCGTCGGAACGAGCAACAATGCAGAATGAAATCCTGCAAGACCTGCTTAGCCACTACCTTCCTGAAGAAAAACTTCGGCCTCGGTAGCCCCTCTAATGTGACTGAAAATAGCTCCGTTGATCTTATCCGCTGGTCATCGTAATCCCTCTAATCATCCTAACAGTACTTGCAGCTTCATCGAGGACACCGAAAGGCATTTTCAAAATGGTTCCTATGTCCGAGTTCAAGCGAAACCTTTGGCGTGCGCGCGACCGACAAGAAATGGTGTCAATAGGTCAGTCGTGTATTTCTTCGATGCGAGTCCAAACCCGGCTACCATCTAGTCCCATCCGCTCTAGAGGCTGTGCGCAGGGATTTATGCAATTTCGCCGTCGAGTACTGCACGCTGGCGAATGATATCGTTTTCAATCACGCTGCACTCTAGAACCATCTTCCTGGAGCACCACAAAGGCGTTCCGTTAAGGTTCGGTTGGCTCCAGGATCAGCTGTCTGATGACTTCAGTGGGGGCAGCTGATGTGTCTCATTTATGAGCTCGTTGGGCAGAGTCCGAGATAGGGTTAGGAACCGCCGTTGCCTTCGGCTTATCGGTGACTGAATCTCGGGGTAATTTTGTGGAATACATTGCTGTATAGCAGAGTTAGCCTTATTTCAGAACTCATTTGCCTTTATACTTTTACAGACTGTAATTGGAGGATGATGTTAGAATGCTAGGCGAGGGAGATGGAAGGAAAGTGAGATGTGAAAACTAGAGATGTCTTCGAGGAAATGAATGTGGAGAGAATAAGTAAAGGGATGAGTGGCGCTTTGCTTTGCTTACTGTACGAGGTGTATTCCATATGGGGATCTTGTTGAACAATGCCACTATACAGGTTTATACTAATTCCGCGAAGAAGGAGATCGGCTTTTTCCTAGTCATCTTCGCGGCTACAGAAACGGGTCCTAAGTCTCGCAGTTCAGCAAGGGAATTGGCACTCACATAGGGTCCGTGGAACCTACATATTGCCGGGTGTTTGAATTGTCAAACCTAGCCATTTGATTGATTGATTGATTGTGTGTGTGTGTGAGAGAGAGAGAGAGAGAGGAAGATCAAACAAGGAGGTGAACAAGGTGCTATCCGCGTTAGGCAGGGATTGTCTCAACACATATACATCCAAGGCGCCGTTTTCCTAATGCTCAGGCCAAATTTCTTGAAATCGTATTTTAGCATCAGGTTGGTACTCATACCGCCATTTGGAAATAGGACTGTTGAAAGGTACAGTCCAAGTCCATGTTTGATTGGGAGAACTGAAAGACTGTAAGCTCGTTCGCCTTGTGGAGCGAGACTACACCGACAATGAAATTGGCAGATGGAGACGGATGCAGTCTTAGTTTATGATATTGTTCTGATGTGATACAATATAGCGCTAAAGCGAGAGGCTCCGGTCGAGTTATAGTCGTGTTGAACTCCCCCGGGATCTTCGGATCTTTGTCTTATAACTCCTAGGCACTAGAATGCCTGATTAACACAGAATACTTGACTGGCGAGGCAGGTATGGGTGACCTAGACTCGAAGACAGATTGCACACTGCTCATTACGGTTGATTCTGTGATACTAGAGCTTGGCTGCTGCGAAGAAAGACACTAAGCCATCGAAATTGTGCTTTGACATCTAGTCGAAGTCCTCTAACAGCTTCTCGTCGATGACCAATTCTGGATACTCTTCCTAGATGAGCGAGGGATCGGTGGCCGGCAGGTGACGACGGGGCCGGGGAAAGACTCGTAATACCTCAAAACGAGCGCCTATGGCCTCGGGGGACGAGATCGGTGGAAGGCCATGATGAAAAGAGCACGGCTGGGTTCTCAAATTCCGAGCAACAAGCCCTTCCTGGTAAGGGCAACATCCCGCCTTGTGTTGTGCCTCAGATAGACCTCCGCGGAGCCCAAAAGCCCAAAGCCCAAAGCCCAACCCAGGCCCACCGATAGGCTATGGGCCCCAGACAATGCAAATATGCCGAGAAATCGAGATGCCAAGTAAAGTTGAACCCCTTTTTAGATTTTTTTTTTAATTACCATATATTTAGAACCGTTTCTCACTATTATACCTACGGTAATATTATATGACTTTAAATGATTTAGAATCAATCCTAGTTATATTCCTATATCAAGTTTAAAAATGCGAAAAAAAATACGTTGATTTAGATGATTTAAAAATTACAGAGGTTTACCTTGAAAGTAGTAAGTAGTACGTCTGTACAAATCTCATATTATATCCAACATCGAAACATCAACTTTCCCATTTCCCGCAATTCCTCGACTTCCGCCGGTCAAATTTTCATTCAAAGGCAAAATGCATACTCATATAGCTACCATGATTTGATATTCTAAGTTTGAACTTCTGGTCCTCTTGGTGGTGGTGGGGGAGGAGGAGCTGCAGCAGGAAAAGGCGGTGCAGCTGGCACAGGTCGAGGCGCTGGTGGTGAAATAGGGCCTCTGGAGGGTGGAGGAGGAGGTCCCGCTGTAGTGGTCATGGGCGGCACTTTGGGAGGCAGTTGGGGTGCTGGCGGCGCAATAAACCAGAGGGAAAAAAAAAAAAAAAAACATACAACAGCATGTCTAAGCCAACACCCAACCCAGACCCAGTTTAGGCCCAGTTCGACCCAGTTTTTACATAAATACGGGTCTTGGCGGTCATAAACCAGTTAAATCAGCTATATTATACAAATAATTAGCGTGTTTGAGTAGTTTGTAACCCAATTTGGGATCCCGGTCCCAGTACTGCTTTACAAAGGCCGACCAAGACCTATTACTGGGTCGAACCCTTCGACCCAAAACCCAACCCAGACTACGTTAGGTCAAGGCTAGGTCTAGGTTTTACTAGGTCGTGCGGAAGACTAATCTCACCAATACGAAAGGAAAGTATGAGCCGCGTGGCCATGATCTAGAATTCATTCTCACCTAGATGTTTTCGAGAGTAGTTCACCCAACCCATCGCAGAAAGTTTCGTACAGTTCGGATTGAGTTCCACAACAAAGATTGCCCTGTAGCATCTAATTTCCAGGATAGTGAATATAGTCTATCAGCCTCTGTCGCTCCAAAAGCTGCAGCTAAACTATCCCAGGCAGTTATATCTCGGTAAGAGAGTTTGATTCGTGTGCGCCCCGATGATTGCCGCGGTATAACCGTGTGGCGTTCTAGCACCCGGGCAGCTCCATATTGGACGAGTAGTTCTGTTGTTTGGATCCACGGTCGTAGGCTACTTTCGTCGAGCTTATTAAGCTCTTTTGCAAAGGTGCTGAGGTACCCAAGATAAAGTTTCCAGGGGGTAGAGCCGCCGAATCGTTCATTGGGGTTACCGCCGTGCTGGAGGATTAGAAGGACAAGTCGGGGGTTTGGTTGGTCGCGGGGGCCACCGACTGGATAATCGAGCTGTTCGGCTTGTCCGTCCAACGGTGAATGTATTCTCCGGCGGAGTGCATAGTCTAGGAGTGGCCGGCCTTGCTGCTTGAATACGAGGCTCGGGTTGGAGGTTAGGCAGATTTGGACGTATCCCGTGAGTCCGTGCTGGATGGCTAGAGAAAGTAGGGGTTTCGGGCCTTGAGTATTGCAATCCCACCCCTTCACTGGACAGGCTGGTAGTGAGTCACTCGACCACGCTTTATTCCGCTGGCTGTCGAGTAGCTTATCCAGATGAGCTGTCAGAGGGAGAAGTGCTTCTGGAGACTCCGTCTCCAGGAGTGCTGCATGCTTCATAAAATCAGCAAGGAGCAGCCGCGTTGGTTGTTCTAGCATTTGCATTTGAGCTAGCAGCGCTCTGCAGGTGAAAAGATTGACGTTGAAATCTTTCATATTCTGCATCTGCAAAAGATGCTGGGTAGTATTTTCGAGAAGGAAATCCCGCGCTGTCCGATGCAGAAATTCAACGCTCTGGCGGTAGAAAACGTGTCTCCCGGATCCCCAGTCAGTGGTCTCGAGTAAATCCAAGCAAAATATATTAACACGGCTCTTTGTCCTCTCAAGCCGTTGGGTCAGCTCCTCCTCACCAAAAGACTGCGGCGCTGTTTGCAAAAGAAATGCTGTCTGATCTTCGTCTAGGAAGGAACATGTCATCAATGAAACTCCGCCAGGACTGTACAAAGCCAGCCTAAGAAGCTTAAGGGACTTGAATCGATATACTGGCTCGATTTTGGCGAACATCTGGAGGAAATATGCTTCTAGTTCCTCCGGTACCCCCCTTAACCGGTCGAGCAAATCTGTAGCTGTATCATGGTTCTTCAACCCTCGCAAGAGTGAGCGACTAACTAGGGTAACCCAAAGCCAGACACCTTTTGCCTTGTCGATCATTTCACAGACCAGTTGTAAACAGATTCTAGGATCTTGTTGCTGGAGGGCTCGGAATCTTTCGTTTGCCTGGAGTCTGGTGTTGATATAGAGTTCAATATCAGAGTACGTCAAATCCTCCAACCGCAGATGCGGATATGAAGAGAAATTGTTTTTAAGTAACTCCCAGGGCCGGCTAGAAACACAGATTTTGATATGTGAACATTGAGATGACTCTTGTAAGAGGCGGAACACCTTCTCAAGCCGATCGTCATCTCCAGCAAGTTCATCTAACCCATCGATAAACAGACATATTCGGTGATGGTGAGCCGAGCGCCTGAGGAGAGATTGTAAAGTGTAGATCAATTCATCGTCAGACCATGCCGGGAAATGCCCGAGTTCAAGATCCCAGGAGCGCCACCTGGAGGGTGAGAGCTCCCAAATTGGATCTGGCCATTGTATTAGCAGGTCATATAAAAGACAGCGCAGCATCCCAGACACTGATTTCTGTTCCTCGGTACCAGAACTCCAAATGAAGTGGGATGTTATTAGAAGTTGATTGTCCCCGGCCCATACGGCAAGAGCCTCCCTGGTCCGCGGCTCATGGAGGAGCCACTTCATGAAGGTAGACTTCCCGGATCCAGCCTTGCCTGGTACCCAGTACAAACCACCAGGTCCACAGAGCCAACTGGGTAGGTCAAACCGCATGGATCCGATGTCTGTAGGTGTGCGAAAGACCCAGCCAAGGGTGCGATCATATTTGCTGTCTATCATGTTTTCCCGGTCATGCATTCTCGAGAAATACAAAGAGTCGAAAAACATCCGTTTGAACGATCTTCGGTTCTGATCGTCAGCTTTTTGTTGGAGAGTCTGAAGTATTTTGGCGAGAACCTCGTTGTTCTTATTTCTCCATTCATCTAGGAGGTTCTCGCGAACAATCTCTCTCTTCCGATCGTCCTCAAAAGTCGATTGGGTTCGCGCTTGGATGGCCAGGCTATTTAATTGTTGCAGCAGCTGTCCAAGCTCTTGTTTTATTTCATTTCTATACTCGGAAAGGGTGTCTCGAACCCTGCCTTCCATGCTTCGAATCTCATTTGTTATTGTAGCAAGAGATTTTATTTGGTCCTCACTATAAGCAGATAAGCCCGATTCCGTTAAGTCAACTGAGAAGGGGTAAGTAACCCTTACTTAAGGATCAACAGCAGATGTATGATGACGACCTGGCCAAGACGATCCAGAGTGGTCATTCTTTCCTCCAGCTTGTCCTTATTCCACACAGATTTTAGCGCCTGGCGGAAGCTCGTCCATTTTCGCCCCGGCGTCGCCACCTTCAGCTCATCCAGCGTCACTAGGAAATCTTCCGCAACCACATAACTCTCCTGAGCAATATCCCGGAGGCCTTCCTGGGCGGCAGATAATCGTTGGGTTGCTGAAATTCCATCTAGCGAGGATAGGAGGCCCTTGGATAAAGTATTTAGTCTTGAGGAGATGGCAGCCTTCTCGGCATGGTCTGCTAGAATGCCGTCGGTGCTCCGATACAGCTCTTTTCCCTTGGAGATGAGTTTCGTCGCGAAGTCGACAAATTGTATAACCGAGGCTGCAAGACTAAGAGCGGATAGGGGGTCCATCATGAATCATGGGAATGTTCCAGGTCCTTGACAATTTGAAAAACACCTCGAGTTATGTCAGTTTAAAACTATCTCACGCGGGGCTAGATCGACCTCCATATAGCAAGGTGCAAGGCGAGACCTCTTGTAGTGTTGGCCAATAGCTGTGCTCCACGTTTACGTTTGCTTGGCATTTCAGGTATACACTTTTGGCTGGCGGTGGCTTAATTTTCTGAATCAACACGATATCGGTTGTTCTAGTTAAAGCTGTACGCTAGCGCTCTAAGGAGCACTAGTGGAACAGGTTTACCCTATGCCTAGCGATGGGGTCAGTAGAGACCAACCACGTTACCAGGCGCTGGTAGTCAAATAACGGAGGTTTTACCCAATGCCCTAGTCTTAGGTAACTGAAGAACTTTGCATCATCCTTCGGTAAATTCGGACCTCGAAGGGAATCAATACGTTATCAAGGGTATTTGAATATGGACATTCTTGCTACAAGAGGGATTTGCGAAGACCGCCATGGGAACCAGCGAGGCAGTAACCCTAGGCTGTTTGTGGGGTAAGCTACATTTCCAGTGATCCTCCTCCTAAGGACATTACAGCAAATTTAGACAAAGAGATAAGATATCCTTCATGGTTTACCGCGGGGCAGTTTGCCGCAAATAGGCTCAACGGCTGCTGACGAGCTTTTGTTGTGAGATGAGTATCAATTCTTTTTTGTAACTCTGCGATCACCGAAGCAACTCTCGGCACTCATGCTGGGTTGTCATCAAGAATTATGTGTATGATGTGACCCAGTTTTTGGATGAGCACCCGGCGGTGCGGGTGACATTCTACAGCATGCGGGCAAAGATACAACAGCGGCTTATAGCACATTCCATCCCCTAGGTACCGTTGAACAACTTCCTCAAGGTCCATATGTCTCATTTATAGGTTGAAGCTCGATATAAAGCAAGACCAGAAACACACCGAGGCCCAATCGATCCTTCTAGATATCAACAGTTGATAACGGGACCCATCATCGAAAGCCCAAATACCGAGAGGACTCCAACTATAGATATTCTAGATTAACCTGGAGGACTTCGAGCTTGTCGTAAAACCCGTCCTAAGCCCTCGAGCCTGGACATACTATAGCTCCGGCGCAGAGAACATATAACCGCGACGACCGGGCAAAGATTGTTCTCCGACCCCGTGTTATGCACAATGTCGCTCTAGTGTCTCTCCGTAGCAGAATAATGGGTCACGAGAAGAGCCTCCCTGTGTTTATTTTTCCAACCGCCCTCGCAAGGCTAGGCCACCTTTACGGCGATATCTGTTTGGCGCGTGGTGCTGCGCGCCATAATATTGTCTACGCGGTCTCGACAGACCCCTCCACTTCCCATGAAGAAATTGCTGCATGCTGTGGGGCTGAAGGTGTATTTCATCCCAATCTTCGACTCAGTGGAGATGCCGTGGCCGTTTAGCTATACCTACCGCGTAACAAAGAGCAGGGGGGTCGCGAGCGGGTACCCAAGCGTCTTTGGCTATTAGCGGAAGCAGATGGGCGGTTGAAAGCTGAACTGGAAGCAAGTGTTATTAATAGCATAGGGGCAAAAGTGCAACATCTAGGAGAGCCAAGTAAAGATACCCCGGTGCTCCGAGGTTCGTCAACATTAGACTGGGATGATCTTCAATGGGTTAAAGCTGCATAAGCTGTCATTTGAATCTCAGGAGGATGTGTCAACTGGTAGAATCTAGTGCTAAAATAGTTGTGACCAAAACAACACGTCTATGAGGGAAAGAAAATCAGTATGGGAGGGGGAAGGACACGTCAGCGGTTCAGGGGCGTGCAGGATATTCAGGTGCAAAATAGTGGTGTTCAGGACATTCAGGTGAATTGGCTGAAGGGACTGAAGATTAGGGCGGCAAGAGGGGATTCCCTAACGAATCAAAAAAAAAAAAAATAGGTAAACAAAAACATACAAGAGCATGTCTAAGGTGGTGGTCACCTAGCGCTCACGGTTCGGGCGTGGGCGGCTAGCAGCTCTATTCAGGGCACTCAGGGCAGATATTCACCCACCTGAATATTCCTCACTCGAATATTTAGCCCGTATAGCAAAAAAGTACAATGCTTATTATGACAAAAAAAAGCTACAATTATGATCCGTTTTTATCTCTCTATCCTCGAAAATCATGTGACACCTGGTACCAGGCATACCATACAAAGGTGCATAGTACAGTTAGTCATCGATGACCGCACAGATTGTTGAAAAAGCGGGGGTTTGGTGATTTTAAGAGTTCTCAATATCTGCCATCCATACCATACATTTGTCATACAGCCAGATATCTAAACTCTTCGTTTCCTATACTAACTAGCAATATTTGAGTATTGAATAAGTAGTTGGAAGGTTCAGATCAAGCGTTTGCTTTTGCTTTTGCTTTTGCTTTGTTAAGCAATCTCGTAGCAACTATGGCCTCGGTATCATGACTTCTGCGGCATCGCTGTTCTAACATGAGGAAAGAGTCGTCGGATTTCTTCCCATGTGATATGTTAACCTGTCGGAAACTTGTAGTAGACGTAAATGAAGACCCCTTCTCTTTCTAGTGCTCTGTTTGACCATGAGTCCTCAGCCGTATGCGTGTAGTCAGTTGCACTAGCCTATATATCGTGAGAAATGCATTGTTTTTGTTAACACAGATGAATGGAAAATCTTTCGTGTTCTAAGATCATCTTCAAGTTTGTCGAATGTATCGGATCTAGATACATTCCATAGCTAGGATGGTATGTATGGTCACTCCAATCGAATAGTATATGCATCAAATTCGGCTTACGTGCCGATTCTTCGCCTATTGTTTTTCCTCGTAAGGGGTATACCGAGGTGGCCTTCGCTCTTTTGCATTTTTCGCGGCTCGACAGTTGCCTCGTTACTTGATGGATTTATCGATCACCTTTCTAGGTATTGCGACAGATGTTATCAAGATGTTGATATTTCACTTAACGCATACAACGAACTGGCTAGTGACCATATTAGCAATATGGTAGCCATGGTTTTGCGTGGTTCTCCTGCATCATGTATAAACCTAAAGTAATAATGAAGCCTTCATCGAATCATTGATCCCCACTAAACCGAGGCGAAACAATCAACATAAAGATTTCCTATCTCAAGACCTTTTTTTCCCGAGAGTCGAAAACATTGCTGATCGTCGCTGTGGGGAAAGACCTCATCGCTGTCCATTCTCAAGGTCTTGCTCTGGCTGGCGTCTTATCAGACGATTGAATCTACGCTCTATACTGTCCTCCAGCTATATATTTTGTTAATAACGGACAGAGTTTTAAGGGAGTTTGGACTAACATCACTATTGTGCTTGAAAATCAACCATACGGCCAGCGTCAGCAACGTAGTAGCCACGGCAAAAAGGATATAAAACCACCAAGGTGGGTTGGACGCCAAGATATCGATGTTCATACCAAAAAGACTCTGTATCCACGTTAGACATTTGTCTTACACAGCGACACATAAACTGAGATCTATACCGCGATGAACATCAGTGGGAGAAAAACAAACTGGAAACAAAACTCGTCAGCAACTGGTGCGGTCGACAGTACTTTCGACCTACCGTAATCCAACTAAGGCGCTTCATGCTCTTGTTTGTCGATGCTGACTTCTGTGCTTCTGAGATTGATGTAAGATTGAACTCCTGTCACAAGTTAGTCGATATAATTCTTAGAGCTGGAATGGATTATTGATACTAATTGAATAAGATCCTTGGAAGTTTCCATAAGAGCTTTCAACCCTTCTGAATAAACCTCTTCTAGTCTGTTGATTTGATCTTGAAATATCACCATCGCTTTATTTTCTTCTTCACTTCCTGTAGATTCGTTGTCACGGAGGACAACCCATGACTGACTCTCGTACTTGTTCCGAAATGCCATGAGCTCGGCAATTTGTTTATTGCAGCTCCTTCGTAGCAGATCCCACAGTTGGGCATCGCCCAGTAGGTCTCGAATTAAGCGCGGGTTTCTTCCATTCGCTCTTAGCAACTCCGTACGCTGTTTAATGGTTAATGGGAGCCTTATCGCGAACGAAATTTCTCTCACTTTTATTGCCAAGCGACTTTCTGCCGCCTGAAAGGTACGGTCCCACTCTTGTAGGAGTTGCTGAACCAGGGGAGCGAAAAGATCAGCGGCGCGAGAGGGCACTTGTGCATATTCGGAGGTGCTGAAATATATTTTAGATTCTAGAGCACTCTCCGAGGCCGTTATATCCTGACGCTTAGTCATCATCCATAGGATACCATAAGTCTTTTCGAGCCCCCGTATATCCAAATCGGAGGTATCAGACAATCTAGGCCAGTTATAGTTAGAGGGGATAGGCAGTGCAATTGCACGAGTAGTGAAGCGGCATTCAACAAAGCCTTCACGTATTAATATAGGAGTCGCTCAAATATGGACTATATCAAAAGAAGACACTTACAATCTTTTTTTGGAACTTGAGTCAAAGTAGCTCGACTAGGTACTTTACTAGGCTGGACTCTCCATAATAGACCTGCCTCTTTCATTCGTTGACCAGTAAGAAGCTCAGCTGGGGACTGTTGTTGCACTCTACGCCACCAACGATAGTAGAAACCAGTCGAGGAATGCAAAAAGGGAAATCCATCTGCAAGGATACTACCTCGGAGGAGTATAAGCCCTGGATTGTCAACAATAGATTAAGGGTACGTACAAAATACGCCTGGAGCCACTGTTTACTCCCATAAAATCATCAGTCCTTGCAGCAAATTCCTTAACCTCCTGAGAAAGAGGATAGCCCCTGCTCGTAATGTCGCTTTCCGACGTCTTCCTAATAGTCGTGGTGTTGGCAATGGTCATTTCAAGGTGGCCAGGAGAACCGGGCAAGAGGGTCCTCCACGTGGAAGCCTTCACGAAGCTGTGACTGTCAGTGCTTCTTAAAAGAAGTAGTAGCGCAATTCGATAGTCCCCCCTTTGAGCCGCAAGTTCAAGTGGATTTAAATCGCTGAAATCTCTTATGTTGGTAAGAGCACCTTGTTTGAGAAGTTGAGCGACAGCGGATATAGAGCCTGCCTCTACCGCAAGATGTAGCGGCGTCCGCCCCTCGCTACCATCCCGCGAGTTGATGTCTGCGCCTTTATCAAGAAGTAGTTTCACGGTTTCGGAGCTCCCACTCCATGCAGCGGCCTGCAGAGCATTTCCGTACTCGCCTCCTTGAGCATTGACATCTGCGCCTTCCTCAAGAAGTAGTTCCACGATTTCGGGGCGCTTCTGCCATGCGGCAGCGGCGGCCTGGAGAGTATTTCCATACCTACCACCTTGAGCGTTGACGTCTGCGCCTTTCTCAAGAAATAATTTCACGAAATTAGGGTACCCTTCCGATGCGGCGGCCTGGAGAGCATTTCCATATTTTCCTCCTTGAGCATTGACGTCTGCGCCTTCTTCAAGAAGTAATTCCACGATTTTAGGGTTCCCCGTTGATACGGCGGCCTGGAGGGCATTCCCGTACTCGCCTGCTTGAGCGTTGATGTCCGCGCCTTTCCTAAGAAGTAGTTTCACGGTTTCGAGGTTCCCCTTCGATACAGCAGCCTGGAGAGCATTTCCGTATTCCCCTCCTTGAGCATTGACGTCTGCGCCTTTTTCAAGAAGTAGTTTCACGATTTCGGGGCGCTGCTTCCATGCGGCAGCGGCGGCCTGGAGGGTAGTTCCATACCTACCACCTTGAGCGTTGACGTCTGCGCCTTTCTCAAGAAATAATTTCACGAAATTAAGGTACCCTTCCGATGCGGCGGCCTGGAGAGCATTGCCATATTTTCCTCCTTGAGCATTGACGTCTGCGCCTTCTTCGAGAAGTAATTTCACGATTTTGGGGTTCCCCTGCCATACTGCGGCCTGGAGGGCATTTCCGTACTCGCCTCCTTGAGCATTAACGTCTGCACCTTTCTCAAGAAGTAGTTTCACGATTTCGGGGCGCTGCTTCCATGCGGCAGCGGCGGCCTGGAGGGTAGTTCCATACCTACCACCTTGAGCGTTGACATCCGCGCCTTTCTCAAGAAATAGTAGCACTTCGTCTTCCTTCCCTGCAGTTGCAGCCTTATAGAGGTCCATTGACCACAGCCAGTTTTGCCAATCGTTCTTGGGGCGAGCCATGCGTTATGGTGATATCGAAAGGGGCAATGTGAGGGTTCTTATCGAGAATCTGGATGGTAAATGTAATTCTAGTATTGTGGATATACCGTAAGAACCAGTATGGCCGGAACCGATCGAAAAGGAGACAGCTTGATGGTCTCGTATATCTACCTATGACGGGTACAAGTAGACCTCCCAGGGGGTAGCTATAAGGAGATTGTCGGTGATAAGTGAAGCTTTCCCAGCGGTGATGTGAGCTTTTAGCAGATCAACTTATGCCATGCACGAGGAAGGTGGCTGTGTGCAGATATAAGGAGCTGAGTGCCTCGTGTAAAATATTTCCATCCAATAATCATCAGACTAATTTTAGTTCAGGAGGTCAGAGCGGCGCTTACTCTCTATTAGTACTTAGTTATCTATCTCACCTAGCGACCTTATTATCCCAAGGGCAAATTATCTGGGAGGGCAGGTGTTGATTTGATAGGATGAAAATCCTGGTGAAAGTTCAGGCGGTCGCCAAACGGGCTACTTTGTCCAAAGAGCTTTATATAATTAATTTCCCATAGCAAAATCCCCACAGCTCAAGAAATAGGATTCGGTCACATTCTGGTTCGCCTCATGGCAGGTATAGGGCAGGACTAGGTGCCATTGAAGCAGGACACCTTGCCAGATCCTCGAAACTTGCTATTACTGTTTGAGCTGTGCGCACTCCCATCGAAAATTAAAACTCATGGTCAAACATTTTCATCAGGAACGATCATTTACCGGCACAACGATCGAGGTGTCGTTTAATCTTACCTTTCTTTTACCGGGGGTCTTCCCTCCTACTAACTTCAACTTACCCTTCAGGGTTATTGGTCAGTATGCACTCGGAGCGAGAGTTACCGGCCGCACATAAACCACACGCAAAGTTAGTAGTAGTAGTAGTAGTAGTCGGTTCCCACTGGCGGATTTATATTCTATGAAACATTTGGTTCTCCTTGGCGGCCCTTCTTTATTTTCATTTGAATTCTAGGAGGGCGTGTCAACCGGTAGTAGCTAGTACCAAAGAGTTGTGAGAAAAAAAAATCAGCATGGGAGGGAAGGACACGTCAGCTGCTCAGGGGCGTGCAGGATATTCAGGTGTAGAATAGTGGTGTTTAGGGCATTTAGGTGAAATGGGCTGAAGGGATTGAAGAGTAGGGCGGCAAGAGGAACGTTATAAAGTACAAAAAATAAGATAAAAAACAAAAACATACAACAGCGAGGATTCGCTGGTGGTCACCCACCCAACTACTAACTCACCGGCGTGTGGCTTAAGTACGGCTGAGCGGACGGGAAGCCCTGTTTTCCACACCCTATGGTCGTATGTGTCGTCTTAAACGTTAGAGAACATAACCTAAGCATCCAGTGTAATAATAAGCGGGTTGAGGCTTGAAAGGTCGTAATACAGCAATTACAGAGGCCGATTTGTCAGTGCCAAGATGGGCTGGGTTGAGCTTTGGACGTCGGGCCCATTTATGGGCTTTGCGGAGGTCTAGCCTCAAGCCATTAATGCTAAAGGTACCAGGGAGCGAATCACCCTGCTCATTTGACAGCAGTTTCCATCGCTGAAAGAAAAAGGAATCCCATGTTTTTATATTAGTCATGAACCTCTAAGGGCATTAGATTTGGAGGCTGGGAACCAAGCGCAGAAAGTTAACTGTCACTGCCAGTGAGTCTCATCTTGTGTTTGACCGGCTTGACCAGTGTCCTGATGACGACGGGGTGGGCTTGGCACGATTATCATTAGACCTTTTCGCCTTCTAAAATTTCACCATGCAATATAAGAATCTCCAACAAGGCAGTTTGCTTCGCCTTGTAGGGTTGCACCGTGCAATATACCGAGAATCTTCAACAAGGTGGTCCAAATCGCAGCAGAATTTCGCAAGGATATATATAGACTTGAGTGCGGCTCGGGGTTTGCGGCGATAAGCAATCGGCACCGGGTGAATTAGTGACTCCGCCGATCACCTCAAAGCTGACCTTCTCTCTGTTCATTAAAGATACCAAATACAACAAATATGGTGTCGCTCGAAACTGTAAAAAACAGCAACTCTGCTATCAAGGAGTATGGCCCCAACCTGGTGGCTGTTTTCGGTAGGACTCGTCATCCCTAGCAAGGGACGATCATTGACGTCGCTCTAGTTGGTGGCACCAGTGGAATCGGTGAAAGTACCGCCCGTGCTTTTGTGAAATATGCTGTTTCTCCGCGCGTGTATCTCGTCGGACGGAGCGAGACTCGAGCTTCCCAGATTATCGAGGATCTCCGCGCTTTGAATCCAGAGGGACAAATCAATTTCATCAAGGGCGATGTTTCGCGTCTGCAAGAAGTAGACCAGGCATGCAAAGAAATTCAAGCTAAGGAGGACAAGATTAACCTGTTGGTTCTGAGTGCTGGCATTTTGACCACCAAGGGGCGTGATGGTATGTTTTTTTTTTCTTTTTTTTTTTCCGGCCACTGATCAACTTCTCTAATGAATAAATCCCAGAGACCGATGAAGGATTGGATAAGAAATTCAGTCTCCATTACTACTCTCGCATGCGTTTCTTGTACAATCTGCTCCCTCAATTAACAAATGCCGCTCAAGGCGCAGGCTCCGGCCAGCGCAGTCTATCAAGTGTCCTTTCTGTTCTCGATGGCCGCGGAAATGCACCCCTGATTATGAACGATCTGTCCTTGAAGAACAACTACTCTCTACGGAACTGCGCCAATCATGCAATTACCATGACATCGCTGTCAATGGAAGAGCTTGCCTCATCGCATCCATCAATCTCCTTTGTTCACGCATATCCAGGCATTGTGAAGACAAGTCTACTGCGTGATAATGGATTTTTGATCAAGACTGCTTTGAGCGCATTATTCCTTTTGTTCTCCCCGATGACTGTTGGGTTGGAAGAGAGTGGCGAGAGACATGTCTACGTGGGAACCAGCCCGAGTTTCACCCCGAGAGGATTTAAGGGAGGCAATGATACTGCGATTGGCTCGGATGGTGTTCAGGGGTCTGGTTCTTACTTGGTTGGTGCTGATTCGGCCACCGTGAGTAACCAGAAGGTCTTGGAAGGCTACCGTGCGGATGGAACGAGGGCATCAGTTTGGAAGCATACCCTCGATATTTTCAAGGGTATCCGTGGGGCTTAGGTGCAAACTTTCGGGTTTGAGGTTTGGAAAGTGTAAATAGGATAACTTTACTCTTGGCATTTAATGATTAATACACTTGATACCACGAGGCCTGCTTTGGTTCAAATTGAATGAAGGAGACAGCTAAGGTACATGTTCATGTAGTGTCTTGTATCATTGATATAGGGCGTCGTCTCTATTAGGCAAGCCAAGGGGAAAGCTTCTCGCAGCGCCCGTCAAACATGATCACAAACACCAGCCTCTTTCGTCTCTATCAAACCGCCAACCGTGCAGCCTTCAGATGTTCCCTAGTCTCTCAGTATAGGAGGATGCATGCCACCCTAAAGTACTGTCGTAGTTCCTTGCATTGACTGAGATATCATAGTATGAGCCAGATTCTGTGGAATACCGACGTGCATGCTTTTGCCGGGGGTGAAGGGGGGGAGGGGTAAGAGCTGGGGGTTTCCCTTTACATTCTGGCCGACCACCTTTCCATCTCTCATAGACCTTGATAACACATGTCACTGGCATTTGCTTAAGTAAACAGGGGAACACATCATCAAGGGCGGGCTTTTTTCATGTGAAGCATTCTTTTTGAATCACTTGTTCGGAGCTTCCTAGGGGTTATTTTGCGTAAGGTATATAGGCATTGATTAGGCAACGTCTGACAACCCGATAGGCCTATGTATTAGAGGAGATGCCAACAAACCACCTAAATATCTATAGTAAGATATATATAATATATATAGTAAGGATCTGTAGTGACTTAGAGATATCTCAAGTGATTATAAGTGGACATGTACTTCGTACCTCGTAAAGTACACAGCCCTGCAGATCGCTAATCGCCCCACTATCCAACGCGTGGCCTGTCTCCAAGGTAAATTTGGAAGTGAGATGACAGTTTTTCTTTCTTTTTTTATCACTTCTCATTGTGCATTGCTTTGAATTCACATTTATTTTGATGTTTTGATATTTTGCATTCACTTGTTTAGCCCGGCGTGATTGTTTTGTTGCCTTTCAGGGAATACGACACCCTACGTATCAATTAGGCACCCGCCCTTCAAGATGCACGAGGATTATTACCCCACAGATCAATACTCCAAATGGGACCCACGGGGATGGTCCTTGATGAAGAAGATTCTTCTAGCGGCCGGCATTATCGCGGTGATTGTGGCCGTTGTCGTTGGTGCAGTTCTAGGAGTGCGCGCCAATCGGTACCCCAATTACTCGAAACTAGACTACAGCTTGAAAGACGAGTTCTCGGGATCGTCCTTTTTCGACAACTTTGAATATTTTACCGACACAGACCCAACCCATGGATTTGTTCAGTACGACTCCTACATGTCAACCCCCCGGCTAAGCAAATCGGCTAATGTGTAATCCAGGTATATAGATCGAGCTGCAGCTACATGGCTTAATCTGACCTCCGCCTCGGATACCTCCGCAGTGCTTAAGGTGGACACGACGTACAGTGGATCGGAGGCTGCTAACGGGCGCCAATCTGTGCGGGTCACATCCAACAATACATATGCTGATGGGCTTTTCATCTTTGACATTATTCACACCCCGTACGGGTGTGGTACATGGCCAGCCCTGTGGCTGACAGACCCCAGCAACTGGCCCGAGCACGGAGAAATTGATGTTGTGGAAGCGACCAATGCTGGAACCTTTGGCACTCAAGCGACACTTCACACATCGGAAGGCTGCACCATGGGCGTTAAACGAAAGGAAAGTGGCTCTGTGGACAACAAGGACTGTTACTACGAGGCGAATGACTATAAGGGTTGCGGCGTGAAGGGTACTGCGAGTACTTACGGTCCTGAGTTTAATAGCAACGGCGGCGGAGTAAGTGACGGTGTCCCCAACTGTTCAAAGCAATTTGTTAATAATCACCCCATTTAGGTCTATGCGATGGAACTCCGCGACGCCGGTATTCGCGTATGGCAATGGGTCCGCTCCAAGATCCCCTCCGATATCACCTCGGGGAGTCCCGACCCATCCACCTGGGGAAAAGCATTGGCAGACTTCCCCAGCACGGATTGTGACATCGGTTCTCATTTCAAGAACCAGAGTATCATTATTAATATCTCTTTGTGTGGTGATTGGGCTGGTGCGAGCAAGTACTATACTACACAGAGTAGCTGTCCTGGCAACTGCACGACATTTGTGCGGGATAACGCGACTAGTTTCGAGACCGCGTACTGGGAATTCGGCAGCTTCAAGGTCTATCAGACTTCGTGATACGTTGACTTATTAAGCGCATTTCTCTTTTTAATGTGTCCCTGAATTGATGTATGCGGTGTATGGATCATTGCCGAGGCGTTTGGTTTATGAATTTTATTTGAAAAGGGTAGAAGCCTTTGGAGCAGGCTGTGCAATTATGCAGGCTTGCATGTTGTTATATAGATAATGAATAGATACTCCCATTCTATGTCATTGATAATTGGCGATCGTAGGATATTGATTATATTTGTCTGCAAGACAACCGTTCTATGTATTCCCTCGCGTTTTTGGAGTTCCCCAGAAACCCGCATGTTGACTGGGGAACTATTGCACCTTGCCTCTGGAGTCGACCGGCCAGATTTCTTCAATTACACCCCCTCGGTGGGCGTAATAGAAATCATGCAAGTTGACTGTAGGGTCAATGTGACTCGGTACCATCTCAACGCGATCCCCAACCGAAAGCGGTGGGGTACCCTCCTCCCAACTGAGTGAGCCATGCTCATCACCAAGGACACCATAACTGTATCTGGGGTCCTTGCATTCTGCCAGGCCACTATCGGTGGTCAATGATTTCAATCCGCTGTCGATTGTGACCGACCGAGGACCTTGTTTGCTCAGAACAGTTGACAGAATGGTAAGACTATTGGAATAGAATGTACCGACAGCATTACGGTAATCCGTATCCATAAAGATAAACGATCCCGGCTGGAGCTCAGTTACACCCGGTACGGTGGCACAGAACTCGGCCGTTCCAGTTCCACCAGTAGTGACCACCTCGATGTTGAAGCCTGCCTTCCGCAGCACGTCCGCAGTGGTCGTCAGAGTCTCCATAGACTGCAGGCATTGGCTCTTGCGATCTTCCTTATCATGTAAATGTTGCAAATGGCCCTCATAGCCGTGGAGCCCGATCAGTTTCAGATGCTTCAGACCCTGTATATGTTTTGCTAGGGCCATGGCCGGGTCACCTGGTAGTACACCGGTGCGATGGAGCCCGACATCGAGGTCAATCAAAACTGAGATTGGTTCATCGATACCGGCTTTCGCCAAAGCCTTATCAATAGCCGTTGCACCAGCTTCGCTATCAACAACTATCCTGATTTTGCGATGTTTGCGGTACAGTTCCACTAGCCGTTGTACCTTTGCGGGGCCGATAATCTCGCAGGTGATGAACAAGTCGTCGAATCCAGCCGCAGCAATGACTTCAGCCTCGCTCACTTTGGCCACGCAGCCTCCCTTCGCGCCCGCTTTGACCATCTTGTCGGCTAGGATCGCGCTTTTTGTGGTTTTCAGATGGGGACGGATGTCGAGGCCAGTTGGTAACAGCTTGTCCATCAGTTTCTTGATGTTGGCCTCGACGAGATCGAGGTCTGCGATCATGGATGGCGTGTCGAGGGTATCGACCCTATCGCCGACTTTGGGGGAATACATGTTGAATTTGAAGTCGCGGGACTGAATGAGGCTCAATGCTGGTTCGGTGCTGGTGATGGTCAATGTCTGGGTTTAATCTTGAGAGATTGTGGAGGACGACAGGGGTGTTGCAATTTATAAGGTGACGAGAGGATGCAAGGGGTAGAGATGTGCCCCCGCACTAAATATTCCCTATCAACGGAGTGGGGGGTTTATCATTCGACCCGTGCGGGGCACGATGTTGCATTTCGAAAACAGTGTAGCATTTTTCACGAGAATGTCTAGGTAGTATTGGAGTATCTTATATGGTAGTCGAAATCCACCTGGGGCTGGTGTATGCACCGCTTCCATCACCTTTGCGGATGGCTCGCGATTCAGGGCTGTAACCCAGGCAGCATCTGTACAAAGGTAGGAAAAAGAAGAGTAACGTTGGAGGTTTGGTGGGAAGAAGTCTCATGGGAAGAAAACAAACAAGTGTCATATTAGTTGCAAGGTAGATAAACTCTCAGGTCATGACTCCTTCTTACTCCATCTCCATTCAGCGCCTCGCTGTCGCAGTTTCAATCGCCCATGCTCCATGCTGCTAACCCCCATCCAGGCCACGAATCCAAATTATCCAAAACGATTTAGTTTAACAAGAAGCCCTATCATGGATAGAAATGCCAATGTTGTCACGTTTGTAAAAGTTCAGTTTGGTCATGTACTGTATTCATTGTGACTCAACAAGGTAATGGCTTGAGCGACGGCTGATCAAAGTCAGTAGCGTTGACTGCAAAAGTCAGTATGGAGTTATCGTACGCCACCACTCGAATAGCCACATACCAATTGATATCATCATGAACCCAAACTCATCGGCTTCTCCCAACCACCTTTCCGCGCGCGAATCCATGACGATGCCTGGTCTGATTTTAGCAAATTCGGCTTGCAGATAACCCCTGCCACTCCACCGCGATAGCCAATGGATATAACGAGTGTTCCATTCATGTTCTGTCTGCGCCTGCCAAAGCACCTTTGCCGCTGGCGCAGGCATGAACCCGAGGTCCCTGCAGTCGAAACCTGGGACCTTATGCAACACAGAGTTTGCCCAGTGGAGTAGATACAAAGCAAGGATAGCACGGCGCTTTGATGTTACTTGTATCCAGGCTTCCCAGGATGGTCTCATCTGTGTTCTTTCTTCTGGTAGGAAAAGACCTCCGTGGACAACATGGTAGACCAGCAGCTCCACTTTGCGAAAGATAAGTTTGTGGTCGATCAAGGGAATCGGTGAACTTGCTGATGGAGAGAGTAAAATAATTGTGTATATGACCACCGCTTGTAAGGCTGCTAGCAGGGTTGTCTCGTCGAGTTGGTCGGACTACGACCCCGTTTCGGGTTAGTAAGAACGACGAAGAAAAGAGAAAGAAATAAACTGACCTGATCTGTGATGCTGTCTAGTTCTTTTAAAATTGTTTTCCGCACCATGTCTTCTGCGCCTTCACATTGTCCATGCCACATTTTGCTCAAGGTTATACAGTTCGCTAGTGGCGATGGTAGTGTTTTATTTGGTGCAATGTGGGTAGAGTGGAACAAAGGAGGAAGTTGAAACTCTTCGGCGAGCATTTTTGGCCAAGTACGAAGAGCTCGGAAGATAAGCTCCATGCTATGATTCGCTAGGGCTATTGAATTTGTATCCGCCGGCGAACCCGATAGAGGATTCGGGGGTGGGGTAGCTCGGGTTAGCTCTGGTGTTTCAAATCCACTGCTGGTATTCAAAGAGAATAGCTCTGTGTTGGCTGCCTGTGGAGAACGTAAAGCAAGACTCGTGGGCTGTGTCGGATCCCAAGAACCTGGACCCGAGAAAAAGGAATCGAATAAATTAGGATCGAAGATTGATTGTAACTCATATGGCTGGGTTATGAGTGAAGTTTCTTGTAACGAAATGCTTGGGGCATCATTATTGACTCTGAAATCGTCATTCTCGACTTCCAGGGTGTCAGTTGCATCTGCGCTGGTATATTGACAAGGTATGCTCCGCACAGAACACCGAGAGCAACTAGGACGTTTCAGGCTACACCTGGCTTTATCTGCGACACACTGATCACATGACTTGCGTCTCAGAGTTTGTGGTTGAGATTTATTGCAGTTGTTCTTTAGGTGACGGATAAGCGACGATCCTGTAGGGGTGTCAGTTCCGGGGTCAAACGAGGAAGTATCCAAACGTACGATGGCTGAACTGAGTGGCACAGAACGGACAGTCGGAGTTTTTCTCAGTGGATTTCATTTTGATTGCGGAGCTTGCTCTTGGAGCAAAGGAGGTGGGCATTGAATGAAATGAAGTTCAATTTAACTCGGAACTCCGGGTTGAGTGGGGTCCGATATCCGATATAACTAAGGTTTAGAAGTGACATATAAGTCCATGCACCCACGCAAGTAAACCCTAGGTGAACTCTCAGTGAGTTATCAGTCAATCTTGAAGAAAATGACAATCAATCATATTTTCTTTTGGGGCTCTGCTGCCAAGTATGCCCCACTGCGGTCATTTTATCGTGCCATTCTGCAGCCGATCGGGTATACCGAGATGATTCGTGTAAAAAACGACGCTCTCATCGGCTACGGCAGTGACTATCCTTATTTCTGGCTCAAAAGGCTGCCCGAAGACAAAGAACCTCTGCCAACTCACATCGCATTTGATGCCCCAAGTGAGCATGTCCAACATTGAACTTCTGAAGACTTGCTAATCTTCGCAAATCAGGCCGCGAAGCTGTGGATCAATTCTACCAGCTGGCGTTGTAAGTCGGACCCACCACTTGAATATCACAGACTAGTTGCATTGTATATCGCCAGAGGCTAACCCTATTTCAGGCAACATGGCGGTCGAGACAATGGAGGGCCAGGGATCAGGAAAGAAATGAGTCGGCAGCCGTACTACTCAGCTTTTGTAATTGATTTGGACGGGAACAACGTGGAGGCTGTGTATCTTCCAAAGTAAATGCTTGCGCATCAAACTTTCCACAATGGTAAAAATATATATTCATATACTCTTATCGTCATGCCACGTTAAAAGCATAGCCCATCACCTAGTTGAATACTGCATATCTTAGTACTCGGGGTGGTTAATAACATAACACGGAGTGCACAATTTAATCTTTATTCAATAATTCGCAACAATAAAAACTTAAGCACTAAGTGGTTCATTTTCTATTTATTGTACCCCTTGTTCTGTCTGCACTTAAAGATCCTCGATATAACCCATTATACCACTTTAGGATAACTTTAATGATCTGGCTTCAAGATACAAATACTGCGAAAGAAGCTGTCTCACAGTCTCCTCAAAACCAGTAAATTGCCACCCAAAATGTTTCCTCAGTCTGCCAGGCATTCAGCCTCCATTTTATTGCCGCCAAAGACCCTTCGAGCGGGAGCCTTTTACTCGCCACGTCTTCCGGAAAGGACTTCCTACAGACGTCTTGAACATCCCTATCCAAGATTACTCCATTTGGCGTATCTGAAGAGAGAATATACTCAGAGTTTCCAGGGACCAAACATCGTCTACCGAATCGACATGTGCGCGCGCAACATCGGCAACATGAACTGGCGTTCCAACATAGGGGAATGAAGAGTTGAGCGAGGAAGTCAGCGCGGGGGCAAGAACTGCTGCCCACGTCCCCTGGAGGAGGCTGTCGACCGTTGCGGTTGGATCTGCGTCCAGGCGGGCGTCCGATCCAATTACCACCGAAGGCAAGAGATTGACAAAATCGAATTTCGGACGCGCGTGGTTAACAAACGCTTTTGTTGCAACCCTTGCAAGAGCTTTGGATGCCCAATAAGCTTCCAGTGCAGTCGAGGAACGACCAGTAACACTGGTATTCACATCCTCCGCTGAAAAATCGAAAATAATTATAAGTTGACATGTAGCTATGAATGGATGGTGTAGAAGACTGACCTATATACAATCGCTGGCTGTCAGGGTTGATATTCCATACAAATGGAATTAAGGTGACACCTGTGGAAAAATTTAGCTCCTGGGTCAAAATGAGGGCGAGGAATTGCATACATGAAGATGTTAAGATTACGCGGCGAATTGATGTCACGCGAGTGGCTGCTTCCAAAACGGTAGTCACCATAGAGATGGCTGGCTTCACAATTCCAACATCATAATCATCGGTCTGTCGAAAGGTGTGTAAGCTGCAAGAAACTCCCGGCCCGTAACGTATGCATTACCTCAATTGCTAACGGTGATGCAAGGTGAATGATGACAGGTATTCCCTCGAGAGACTTGAAAATTGCATCTGTTTCAAGAAATTGTGGAATAACAACGAACCTGAGTTGCTCTTGATCAAGACTCTGTGCGATGATCGTACTCTTTTCTTTCAGTTCACTGATATTGCGCTCGCTTCGGACGACAGCGCGAACGCGATATCCTCTTGCCAGGGCAATTGTGATCGTCTTGAACCCAATATAACTAGTGACACCTGTGATCTATTTTCGTGTGTGAGAAGTCTGTTTGGGACAGTATGCCAATGATTGCTTACCAACAGATGCTCGGAGCTAATATCATGGGCTTTGCGTGACATAGTGAAAGATATACCATTTAGTAGATCTATGGTTGAATCAGATGATATGGTCGTTCCAGTTGTATGTAAACAGACCTGAAATAGACCATGCGGTAGTAACCAAGTCCTCGCTATGCACTTACCGGTACTCGGAGTTTCGGGTTGTCAGGTATTCTAGGTAGACTCCGAGTTGAGAGAAGATAAGAACCACGATATTTGAAAGCCAAATTAGACTATTGATTAAGCGAAATACCAAACAAAGCAAAGAAGAAAATGGTAAAATGGATGGGAAATAAATTGTATTAGAAAACAACTTTGGAATTGAATAAGCCGTTGTTAGTTAACTATTTGACGAGGAGCCTGACAATCAAGGCTAAGAATGGGATTTTAGGCTTTTGAGTAAGCTTATCTGATGGGTAACTTGGCATAGAAAGGGAAGGTGCAACTGGAAATTCTATGGAAACTAACCTTCCGTATGCACAGTGGACCGAAAACAGAAATGAAAGCTCGATGCCTAAGGAACAAATACAGACAACACAAACGTAAGTACCCAGTAACTTCGAGGCTTCCTTTACAACAACCCAACTTCAATCTTGATTCCAGCATCTTTCAACCCATCCACATATTTCATCCCCAAAAATGATGGTGTGACCACTCCCCCATGTCCATGAGCGTCCTTTCCCGCCTTGTCGGCATTAATCTTGTGATCAAGCAGTACTCTCGCTCCGACACAGGTAACAAGCGCAGTGAGCTCATACAACGCCCCTTCCCGTGCAAAGGATGCCCAAACTCTAGGTTTCGCCCCTCCACTCTCGCTTCCAACAGCATGGAACTCTGCCCGCTCCACATGTCGCAGCTGGTTTATGTCAGGAGCCGAATCCATGCCTGCTGCGAGTTTTCGCGTGACCCAACGGATGAAAGGAATGGATAAGAGAACGAGAAAAGCTTTGGTGAGGAAATGCACAGAAATAGCGGATAGTACACCATTCGCTGGGAGATACTCTTCAAAGTAAAAGTCGGGTCCGTAAAGATCGGGTTTATAAGAGGCACTGCGGTAAACAACGGCCTGGTTTCCTGGGCCTGTGAAGGATGTCGCCAGAGAACCCAGCTCTTGTGTGTGTCGATAACCAAGCATACGTGCGGCCCAGGGTGCCTTCTGTAGTTTTCGGTGAAGTGGGGGAGACAATATCGACGAGTCACCAAATAGGTACCAACCAGAGCCATATGTCTCGAACGTGTCAAGGACGGTGTTCAGAGAGCCAGCGCTCATGGCCTTGATACTGGGAATGACGAATCAGCCAACTTCCCAAGGAGACTAGGGGATGATCATACTCAAGCTTTCCGGAACTAATGATCACACCTGTTCCGGTAGAGTAGGCCTCTTGGGTTTTGCTTGCAATTAGCCATGCCATAATATCCGATGGGGTTGATGTCGACAAGCCGGGTATCAGCTGCCCAGTGTCAGCTCCGAGCTATTTTTGATCCATGGATATCATTTGCACTAACTAGTGACCCGCTCTGTCGAGCAACTTCGCCATAGCTTTCAATCACTTCATGAATCCACGGAATCTCCGTCGTACTTCCAATGGTGAGCTTGAGTAATCGTTGAAATAACGCAGAGGATGGCCTACAAGTCGACATAGTGCGTGCCGAGCGTAGCACATGCTGCCACAATTGGAGTGGAAAAACGATGGAATGGTCCGATCCCATTGATTACCACCCTTGTTCGCAGTACCAGAGGGTTGAGGCTTGAAGGATCGAGCTCTATGATCTCAATATCTTTGTGGATGTCAGATCCGATCGAGATCATACCAATCAACGGTGGTGTCATACCTGGCGGCACTCGATTTGGGAAGAGTTCTTTTAATTCATTTACCACAGCCTCTAGACGAGACAGTGACCTCCCTGCAATGCACCATTGGGTGGTTGAAGGATAATTTTGCGCGATGAAGTGTGCACACAGCTTTCCAGTAAACCCAGTTGCTCCGAAAAGGATGATGTCGTACATGATTTTGAATTCGTGAATAATTGGAATATATTCCGGAAGATACATTTACCTTCTTTAAATAGTAGATGCTTGTTCTGGTTCAACCGCCCCACAGCCGGAATTCCGAGTTGAGCTTCAACTCCCAACGTCCCAACGGAGTTCCTTGTATGATATTTCGATTCCGGTGTTTTTGGACTTAAATTGAACTCTCTTCCATGTGATAGAATTTAGTAGACGGTAATGCAAATAGCAGTACTTGTGCCTATTGAGTGCTCAGGCTTGCGTTACGATATCGGAGTAGATCAATATATACATATTGAAGAGAGGAACGCTCAAGGCAGTATGCCCTAAGGCGGGTCGATTCAGCACTCTTAGTTTGGCTTCATAATAAACTTTGCATGTAAAGGAACCCTTGTGCACTACCCAAGAAGTGGATTCAGAGAGGCGTAGGAGTGTGTATTCTCAATCTGTGTCTATCTACTTCTTGTAACCTCACAATCCAAGGCTTACATAACAATTTCATATAAATCCAAAATAGAAGAGAGCGCAATGCGTAGTGGAGAGCCTGTCTCCCCACTGCAATATGTACCGGATAATGGCTAGCCACCTACCTGCCCCGTCTGTGGGAGTAAGGAAGGTCCGGTGACAAAGTATGTTTGTAGGACCAGCACCAGGAATGGGTGGTTGGGCGTTTCGCACGGTTACTGATGCTGTCTGTTTGACCCATGTGTTGATAAAAGGTTGTAAAGATCCGCTGGGTGGCCCTCAGGAATCTTGCATAGCGTGTTACGACGCTTCAATTACAAATATACTCCAATTACCATGTGAAAACAGTGAAGGAACAGGCGGATGTTGTATAAGCCTGTCCGTGGGTCCACAATGCAGGCTTGGCTCGTCAAACAACCTTGTGTCAATTTGAAAACGTGCCAATTTATGCCAAGTCTAATTGTCTCCTAATTGTCCCGTGGGGGGGGGGGGGGGGGGGGTTACGCATGGTTATTACGCGGCTAGAAACCCCAGTATATATAGATCTATCTACAAGCTATGTAGAAGATCAACAGTCGATTCATCTTGCATCTCTGGCCTTGGCTCTCCCCTGATCATGCATTTTTCCAAGCTTTTGGCCGTGGCCAGTCTTGCAATTGTGGCCCTCGCCCATCCCGGGCTTCACGCTCACATTTTTAAAAAGGAAGTCGCTCGCCGAGATGGGCTTTCCAAACGCTGTGCCAACCACATTGCACGTTTAAATGACAAACGCTGGAAGCGGAATACTTTCGGTAAACGTTCCCGCGGTAACACCACCGTGCAGATCCAGACCGAAGCACCTTATTACGATGTCATCCAGAATGACAGGGGGACGCCGGGCTAATCCTCGGTCATATCCTGACGGAGGGCTTGGGAGCGCGGCCACAACTCAACATCACTGATTTCGAAATTGGTGTCACGGACCTCCGCACCGACGACACCACTTTCTTGCGTGGAATGTGGCTGACTGACGTCAACGGCGTGGTGGAAATGAAGACCATTTTCCCAGCTAAGCTCCACCCGCTGCATCACATGGGCTCACCCTTTGCATATAAACCTGGTATTAAATAAATTGCTTAATCTGGCTGTCACTAATACCTGACATTTTTGCACAGGATTTTACATTGGAAGAGCGATCCACATTCATGTGCAAGTTTACACCGACTGGACCATCTGTGGAAATGGCACCATCACCTACGGTAACACAGTCAGCACCGGTCAGGTATACTTTGAAGAGGAGCTTGAGGAAAGGATCATGGCTTTGGAGCCCTATGCCTCACATACAGAGATTAACCGCACCACCAATGCTGCCGGCAGCGTCTTTAGCGAAGACACTGCAAATGGTTACAACCCGATCATCTCTATCGTTCCTATTGACGGCAACGATATGACCAAAGGGTATGGTGGGATACATCGCTCTCGGGGTAGACACGACCGCAATCGAGTAAGGAGGATTCCTCAATTCTAAAACTGACATGGGGCATTTAGATGGCTTGGTGTGGGTACCCATGTGATGTTGCAATGTCTCAAGTCTAGATAGATAGATTGCTATATGTAGTTACTGCAGAAAGCCTGAGCCAATTGAAATACCCCATAAGCTGGAGCGCTGGAGCCAATGACAAGTGATCATAGTATATTGTCAACTATTATGCTAGAAATACTATTGTTGTATTTTTGAACTAGTATATATATTATGGGTGATATCAGGCGAGAAGTCGCATGATGCATGAGATCGGGACATTCCGGGGTCCTGGTATTTAATAAGTTTCCCCCACAACTTGTTTGTTCCCTCTCTTACCTATTCCGATCATAATCACCTCTCAATAATAACATCTTGCATATTTAGCCCGCAGGTTAAGCGCTATAATTACACCACCAGTGATAATAATCACCCATACTATATATAGCCGGCCCATTCTTTACCTTCAAAAAGGAACAATTGGATACCTAGGCCGCCCTAGCTCTTATAATACCAATCTTCAGACGATAATGTCAAAGGCAATACTCGACGAGGAAGCTGTGCTGAGGTTGAAGGAATTATCGACATGGGCATTCGCATGCATCCATATGGAGATTGAGATGAACAACTTTTTCAGATGCACAGACGAGAATCGTCACGCGAAAGTACAACCATTTTTGTCCAAAGTTGGGCTCAGCCGCCTAAACGTGAGTCGATACTCGAATGGAGTAGGATGTGCCTAACAGTTTGACAAAATATAGGGATTTGGGTACAAAATATGTCGAGTTACTGGGAAAATCACGCTTAAGAAGCCCCTTCGTTACCGGATCCTACTATTCCCGCTATCGATTGGAGCAGGAAGTTGCAGTATAGGCTCAGGGGAGGTGAGAACGAATATCGGGGTTCTTAAACCTGGATATTGGGCTGAAATAGCGACCGAGCTTGTTATTAACGCTCTTATGGATTGCCTCATCGTCATTTTACCGGAATCAGCGTTCCCAATGGCGCAGGCACAACGCCAATGCCGACAGATTCAGCACAATGTTAGATGTTAGACTAAATTGGATTGAAAAAATTAGAAAATTCTTACTAAAGCGGTATGCGGCAGTTCTGATTATATGGACTTTGGAGAAAACATGCATATTTGGCGTGAATCCTCTTGAAGCCGAACAAACGAATCACCCCAGGCATTTTTATGATGATGGTAATTTTGCAATACAGTATAAAACCCTTATCGATGAAACATTTCGAAAACCATTGTGCGAATTATTTAAGAAGTTTCGTATTGATACCGGTAATTAATACACCAATTCAGAAAATCAGAGTTTGAAGGTTATCGCGCGCAAAGCTTCTACGCACTTTAATCCCACCTTTCAGATTCAAGACAGGATCCAAAAGGATAATGGCAGATCGGAGCAATTTTCACGAGTTGTCTACCGAGCCATACGGTATTTTCTGGCAAGAAGACTTCATCGATGCCGAACACGAGCAACGACTGATCTCTGTCTTTACCAACGAGCTAGAATGGCCCGACCGCCCTGGCCGGATATCACTCCATTACGGCTACAGTTTCGACTATAAAACATTCGGGATAGATCCCGAGATTCCATACAAGGAATTCCCAGCATGGCTCAAGCCTCTCATCCCGACAACCGAGGACCGACCTCCAGACCAGGTCTGTCTGCAATACTATCCTCCAGGCGCGGGCATCCCACCCCATGTAGATGCACACAAACCGTATGACCAACTCTACGCGTTATCTCTTGGTGCGCCGGCGATGATGATATTCCGCCGGGGCGAGGAACGCATCGAGGTCGATTTGACCCCGCGAAGCATGATGAAAATGAGCGGTGACTCGAGGCTGCATTGGACGCATGGTATTAGGAAGCGGAAGAATGATACCCTCCCGGATGGGACGGTGAGGCCGCGCGGGAAGCGGTGGAGTATCACTTATCGATGGCTCAGGGATGGGGACTGTGAATGTGGGAATCTGGAGCTGTGTGACACGGCTCAGCGACGGAATGGCATTGAAAAAGAAAAGAGATCATTAAAGGCTTTGGCAGAGCAGGCTGCGCTTGAACAGCCGGTTGTATAGGTTGAATTGCGATGGTCTGATGCCTTGGCCTGTTTGTTATGTAAATAGTATCAAAGCGAAATATACCCGGGTGTGCGTCAGTATCGATGGCGTCTGGATCTGGCAAACATACTTTAAAGATATGCATATCTCTTCGTTTTGCAGGTTTCCATCGCTGCGTTGCGGATCTGGGATATTTCTGTAGTCGAAGCGGAAACGAGGCGCTGGTCATCTCCCTTCTACGAACTATACTCGTTCCTTGGCTTGGTAGGATGATGGAAATGGGTGTACGGTACTGGGATTGAAAGGGCAGGATACCACGGAGTTGGAAAATGAAAATAGTTGACTTCAGACATATGAAAACGAACCAAAAGGCCCTTAGCCTGGGGTAGGGCTTCGGATTTCATGATACACTCCTCAAGTAGGCTTCTGAAATAGGTCAATATTTACAGTCACTTGTTCCTATCCGTGTCTACTTACTGTGCAAGTTGCAAGTTGCCTGCCTCTGGTGAAGAACTGACACCTGATAAATCGAATTACAGACCTTAAGCCGACAACTGGAGCATCCCCCTCGAAAGCTTAAGGCCTTGGAGGCAAACTTCAATTGAGAGGGATCTTTCTTTGAAAAAGGAATCCACCGATTTGGTTCAGCGCCGAGAGCCAGACCTCCAAGATTTGAAGTGATTATCTCAGCTTCTAGTTCGAGTTTATTAAACAACGCAGCAGATTTATTCTTCGCATGCGTCAAATACAAGTACTTGACATCCTGACGAGGCGGAGTACATGGCCGCCATCGGGTCTCGACTTAGTTTCCAATTTCGTTCGATCCATCAGGGCCAGGGAGCTATGGCTTAATTGCGACTGAGAATATATGTAGCGGGATCAAATATCCGAGCCGACGGAGATATTTCCTCTCAGAAATGGAAAATTTTAACGAGTTAGCTCTGTATTCGGGATTCCATTAGTAGGTAGTACGAATGAACCTAGCAGACTCTATTTCGTCCACGGTTCCGAGTAAGAAATTTCACATAAAAATAAATGAAGCACTATCAATGGGAATATTAGTTCTCAGTCGAAAACAGGTACTTTCCCTGTTTTGTGGAACATCATTCGGCCAGCGACTACCTATTTGGGACACTTCAAAGCTTTTAAGTGTGCAAGGCTCCTTTGGAACATTTGGATTATCCCTCACCAATTCTCAACCGTGCTTTCTGCATCCATAGCAATTCCCCAACTTCTGCTCGACTCAGACTCCTTGAGCTATCTTAATCATGCTAGGTCTTCAGATTGTGGTAATTATTGGTGTGGTGATAGTCGTGGTTCTATCCGCATGGTATACAATGATGCACAACCAAAGCCACGAGCCTCCGTCGGTATCGAGCAACATCCCACTTGTGGGCCATCTGATGGGGCTCATCCAACATGGCCCAAAATATTTTAGCATATTATGGCGAGTTATCTATCTTATCATATGGACAATCTAAACTAACGCAGCATGCATATGCGGCAGTGAAAAACATCCAGAGCACTCAATATTTGCAGTCAACATATTCTCCTTCAAGCTGTTCGTGACATCCTCACCTGCCATCATGCGGGCTGTCCAAAAGCACCCTACAGTCATTACACTGGAACCGTTATTTAAGTTCACGCACAAGCGTATGTGTCAAACCCCACGGGAGAAACTCGTCCATTTGTGTGATCAAAGTCGTGGTCCCAGCCTACTTTCCAGAATCGTGCATGATACAACACCTGTCCTTGCTGGGAAATCCCTTGACAGAATGAACCGGCAAATGCTTCAACAGCTACTACCTCTCATTGACGACATGGGCAACTACGAAACTATTGATTTGAACGCATGGCTTCGGCATGCCATTACCATTGTTAGTACCAATGTTACATACGGTAATTTGAACCCATTTCAAAATCGGCACGTTGAAGACACATTCTGGTGAGTTTACCAGACCTATATTTGGCTATGAAATTTCTCAAATACCTGGACAGGGAACTCGAACGAAATGTGGCGCTACTACTGACCAACATTGTGCCATGGCTGATTGCCCCCAAAACCTGGAAGGCACGCAAGTGTTTGTGTGCTGCGTTCAAAGATTACTTCGATCTCACAGGTTATGAAGATGGCTCCGACCTCCTAGCCATGCGGTACAGATCATTCCTAAGGGCTGGACTTACTCACAAAGAAATAGCATATGCGGAGGTGCCCCTGATTGTAGGATTACTGACAAATACCGTTCCTGCGGCATTCTGGGTTCATTTTGAGCTTTTCTCGAGACCGAAGCTGCTCGAGGAGATACGGGGAGAGGTAGAGCAAAACGCCCTCGATATTGCTCCCGACGGCACACATATCATTGATTTGGGGTACCTTCGCGATGATTGCCCACTTCTTCTCTCAATGTACCAGGAGGTTTTACGGATCAGAACAACAATGGTAACGATCCGCTTCGTGACACAAGATGTTGTTTTGGCGGACAATTACTTTCTTAGATCCGGAGCCATGCTATTCATGCCGGCCAAACAATTAGGCCGACATCAGAGTGCTTGGGGGACTTCGGCTGATGAGTTTGACGGACGAAGATTTTTGAGATCCACTACAACAATCGATGATAATGGCGACAAAAAAAAGGGTCCCCGGCGTACTGGCGGGTTCATGGCATTCGGCGTCTCTCCAACAATCTGTCCTGGGCGCCACTTTTCTACAAGTGAGATCTTGGCACTAGTGGCCATGATCGCCCTGCGATATGACATTGCTCCAGTCGATCGGCTCTGGCATGCACCACTGAGGGTGAACTCGGCGACCACATCAAATATGGGTCCAGTTGAGGGGAGATTCCCCGTGACCGTGAAAAAGCGACAAAAGTACGAAGGGAAGCCGTGGCAATTCAAGACCACTGATGGCAAGGGGCAGTTTGGTTTGGCTGTGGGTTAAATTTGGGACTCAGGGCTTAACCCACTAAATACGAGGAGTGATGAGAGAGTTTCATGACGATGTATCGACTTGGGTAGGGGCCGGGTTGGACAACCAAGGTCACAACGCATGCAAGACAAAGGCTATGTACCGGAGTATTGTTGAGAGGTAATATCCGCATCCAACGTAGTCCAAACTGGGCTGAGACCTTCCTAGCGGATAGTCACAAGTAGGTAGTATATTGGCGTCACACTGAGCGATATAATATGGTGTCATTTTAGTTATGGTATCTATTATTCGTACTTCAGTGTTTCAGTCGTATTTTTGATTATGGTGAGTGCTAGACCATTTTGAAGTAGAATTCGAGTTGAACTATATTTGATCAATCTAGAATATCATCTTTTGCTCCCCGCAATCAACATTTATCTTACACTAGGGTTGAAATGTGGGAGAAACTCGCTGGGTCTAATGGCAATATGGAGATTTGTTAGGGAGGCTGCGATACGGTTCTTGCGTGCTTGTTGGACGCTCTAATGTGAACCTGTTGGAACAGTGACACTAGGACCATCACGGTTAAATGATGACTATGGTAAGTGGCGGGCTGTTAAGTACTGACTTACAATCCTGGCGTTCTCCGTAATGGTGCAACTCAATTCATTTAGAGGAACGCTTGGTTCTAATATGCCGTTCAGTTCTTAATCGTGTTCGCAATCTAATAGGGTTGTCTACGGGGGGGGTTAAGTTCAAGTTGGACCCTAAAAGACGAGTCGGAAATAAGACGGGGTTTATTCCGGCTGCAATCAAACAACTTCGCCTAGTTCGTCTTAGAAGATTAAAGGAAAATCCTAATAGAGATACATAGCTTATCTCCGTGCCTGATCCGTTAACCAAAATTCTTAACTCCGTTTCTTTTGTATATGCGCTTATACCGGGGTGTGCCTCGACCATATTCGCTCTCTTTACTATAAGGCCACCCCGTACACGGAATTTATTCAATTGTAAGATCATATCTCATTTTCAGACATTTGATATATAAGGTGCAAAACGACCACGAACGATGGCCGTCGGATACGCCAAGGATCAACCCGAGGGCTTCACCAACCGCATCGAAAATGTCGCGATTATCGGGGTACGTCGATCACTTCACCCAGTGGTCAATCCACTTGATATTAGTATTGAGATCGCTAATAATCAAAGCTTTAGGCCGGCGGATCAGTTGGGAAACATCTCATCGACCAACTTCTCAAAAACGGCAAGCATATCGTGACCGCCATCACTCGCCCCATCAGCACCAACGGAATGCCCGAAGGCGTCCAAATTGCTCGCGTCGATTACGCCAGTGACGATGACACGGCGCTCGTGGAGGTCCTCCGTGGTCAACAAGTCCTGCTAATAACTATGAACGTCATGGCCCCACCCGACACCATGATCAAGCTCATCCGCGCCGCTGCTAAGGCCGGGGTGCCGTATATCGAACCGAACTGGTACGGGCATGATGCCGCTAACGACTCCCTTTGTGACGATAGCCTTCTAACCCCCAACCGCGACCGCGTCGTTGCCGAAATCACGCCCCTTGGCGTCAGCTCCTACCTGTTCCTCGTCTGCAACTTCTGGTACGAATTTAGCTTGGGCGGTGGACCTGACCGATTTGGGTTTGATTTCCTCAAGCGCAGCCTCACCCTCTATGATGGGGGCGATGTGCCCATAAACACGAGCACTTGGCCGCAGACCGGTCGGGCCATTGCGAAATTGTTGAGTTTGAAGGAACTACCCGAGGATGAGAACGACCAGTCCCCCACACTGTCCCAGTTCCGAAATCATTCTGTGTATGTGTCAAGCTTCCGATTGACCCAACGTGAGATGTTTGAGAGCGTCAAGCGCGTAACCAAGACCAAGGATGCGGACTGGACTATCACGCAGGATTCTGTTGCGGAGCGGTTCAAAGAAGGACAAGAGGGCATGAAGGTGCACAACTGGAATATGTTTACCAAGATGCTGTACAGTCGGATGTTCTTCACCAGTGGGGATGGGGACTATGAGTCTAGGCGGGGCCTGGATAATGAATTGCTTGGTCTTCCCGTTGAGGATTTGGACGAGGCTACGGCAGAGGGCATCCGGATGGGAGAGAACAACGAGGTTCCATTCTCGCATTGAGTACCGGAGTTTCTTGTTCACTACTTAAAAGGTGGGGAGGCCTTTTATACTTCGGTGATCTTAAATCATCAATCCATGGATCTCTGTTCGAGCCTTTGTGTAATACTATGTCCCGTATAAAGCCCCCTATGAATAATGGAATTTAGCTCATCAAATAGTTGAGCAATTCGTCGTATAAAATGTGCATTGGTTGACCATCAGCCTACTATGACCGTATAACTCATATCTCGACGTTGTAGCCCCGTCGAATGCATGATTTTTTGCAGTTTACATCCTACTTGGTAGAGCTGATGATGAATGAAATGGCACCCGCCATCAACTGTTTCGGTAAGATCGTATTCGGATGCCTGGGGGAATGTGATGGAATATTACTAGCGACAGGAAGATAGGACTAACGATTTCCGACTACGCAGTGAGCCGATTCTGTAAAGCACTTAAGTGTATTAATCTAGTTACTGTTTGAACTTACACCCCGTTTCCATAGACAAGGTGACTAACTAAGCGGCAATGCTACCGTCAACAGTATTACACCCTCCATCCTTCCATTAAGGAACACTGTACAACTTAGTTTACATAAAGACTGCAATAAGACAACCAGCAAAAGCGCCAGATACCAGTCCACTACCCGCATTAATCGTAGCACCACCAGTGTAGACGGGAGAGGAGGAAGGGGTGCTAGCAGTCTACTCCAAGTTAGCTATTAGCCCATCAGTAAGTAGAAGAGAAACCAACCGAGCTTCCAGCAGGTGTTGCCGAAGGAATCAATGACGATGGGCGAGAAGAACCAGAAACACGCGGGGGGCTCACGGAAGTTGAAGCGACCGTAGTACCAGTAGAGGTCACCGGATCAGTTGCCACGGAATTGACGCTCTCCTCAGTAGCAGTAGAAGACTCTTCGGTTGAGGTAGCAGATGCTTCAGTTGACGTAGAGGACGCTTTGGTCGAGGTGGAAGACGCTTCGACCGGGGTGGCATCCAATCCACAAGCAGTGGCAGCCTTGGACACAGAGCCGCCGTAATACTTCCAAATGTCGAATTCAACGGCACAGTTCAAACAATCGGTCAACTCGGTCTTAAAGTCATTGGCATCACAGTATCCGTCAGTACGACTGGCGGTAATTATGCCACCTGATTTGTCAGTTTTTGTCATGAATTGCAGGATTGGGGAATATGTAACATACCGCAGTTGGCATGGCATTCGTACGCAGGAGTGCCGGGATCCTGGCGCCGGTGCAGAGGGACAAAGTCAGGGAATTCGAATGCGCTGGCACTGATTACAGCGCAGGCAAAAGCAGCAACATGGACAAGATGCATGATGGTATTAACGAATGAAATAATATGGAGATGGATATTTAGAATTGTAAAGACTGATGATGTAGACACCAAAACTGACGGCAGTTCAGTGTCTACTTATTCACCCGTGCCTGCTCCCCAAGAAAACACAATGTCTTGGCTAAATGCTCATTTCGGAGCAAGAGCTGTCCAAGGTGGTATGAGACCTCCAAGAATTGGGAAATTTTCGGGTGAGGTTTCCCGTTATGGCCATGTCTCAAATGAACCCTCGATGTCGGGTTAAAACGTTGAAGCGAACCAACTAAAAGCAACCAAAACAGCCTTGGGAGACCCACTCATCTTATCTGATTGATCTAATCTGATCTAGATCCTGAGTTTTTCTCTCTACAGTCTTTATCCGCGGGTTCCTCGGCATCAATAAATTAATTCCCTGCATTGGCAAGCCATCGAACCATAATTTGTACCTAAGCTAGTGACTCGTGACTCGACCCCAATAGGTCCCTAACAGTGGTCCAACTTCGGTGAAAGCATTCCCGGCCATGACATCTAGGGAACTTTGGTCGCCACGTGCTTGGCAGTTATTGAAACCTTGGCAGTGGAGGTCGGCTTAGCCCGATACGCATCCACTCGAGACTGTCCCTCATATCGGTTGTAGTCTGCAAGCGAGGTCGATGGTGACTTGAAGTTTATAAACGCCGATGTCTCGGTTTTCCATATTTTCCTTCAAGACCTTTCTCAGCATCTTCCTCATCATACCCTTAAGTAGATTAAGTCTCTCAACATAATTATGAGGAACTACATCACACTGATTGCTCTTTCTGTGGTTGGTGGACTATGTGCTCACGGCGACGAAGCAAGCACAGAGATGGGCCCGGCTGCCTTCATGTGGCCACCCGATCGTCTCTGGGGTGCAGCATATGACAACAATGCACCTTGTGGCTCATCAACCGGGGCCGTGAATCGAACAAACTTTCCACTGAGTATGGATCATATCTATCCACAACCCGAAAAAGTCAAATACACTGACAGGACACTTTAGTCAACGGCAAGCTTGCACTTGTACTTCAAGACGAGTCATGGAATGTGCAGGTTGCGATCTCTCACAAAAGCAGTAAGCCAGCTCCATCCTTATTATCTATCCAGACTAACCCTCGCTTAGATCCGACCACGAATGACGACTTTGAGGCCTTCATTAATGGTTCCACTCTTTCCGAGATTGAGCCAGGACACGAATGTTACTCTGTTCCCAACCCATCTATCGACATAGAAGAGGGAATGAATGCTACCTTCCAGATCAAATACACCTCGGACTTTGATACCGATAAAAACGAAACCTACTACGCATGTGCGGACGTAACGTACATTCCGGCGAGCAAGTTCACCTACCAAGTCCCTTGTTTCAATGTGACATCAGACGAGTTTACGGATGCTACTACCACAACCACGGCCACAATTGGGGCTACTGCTACTACTGCAGCATCGGGCGCAACGAAGAACACAGGTACCACGGGCGAAAAAAGCTCTGGTCTTTCAGGAGGAGCTATTGCGGGTATTGTGGTTGGCTCGGTGGCTGGATTGGCTCTTGGAATTGCCTTGCTGTTCTTCTATAGAAGGCTTTTGCAGAAGTATCGCTTTTTGCGGCAAAGGGCTTCCGCCCGAAATGTGGGCTGGAATGAGGAGGCACCTCAGCATAAAGTCGATGATGAGGTTCCGATTGGGCTTCGCAAGATTAGATGATCCGGATGAAAACTTGGCTTCTGGATGCTAGGTGCGGAAGGGGAAGTGTGCAGCTGTTTATATGTGGGTCCCAGTAATGATTGACGTTCTTATAATTGTATGGCTTTTGAACTATAATATCTGTGATATACCTGCTCCGTAGTTCAACTTGCGATATCTCTCTTTTGTGTCTTCATGGTTAAAACTCAAAAGTCTTAATGCAGGAAGGCCGCCCCTCAGAATTTAGGTATGTACTTTCTACAATTAAAGCCATCTTCTAATCTGACGCTGTTAGGACAGGGTGGGCCATGGATGGTGGAACATACATACCCCGGTAGTGGTTGTCTGGCCAATGCCCCCTCACTCCCAGCAGATTGTGCCGGTATTCCGAAATACAAAAGCCAAGACAGTAGTGGGTAACTTGGGTAAGTGCAGAGATAAAGTGGAGCCATGTTTTCGACCTCGGGGGCTAGTTTTGGGCTCCATTGTGAAAGCAATCTGTTTGAATGTACTACTGCCAAATTAAGTGAGATTGTAACCCAATAGGGACGGTGTACTTGAAATGGAAGACCGTATAAATGATATGAATACGCTGTTCAATCCTGATAGAAAGTATAGGTTGGATAAGTCCCAGAGTAGACTCTGACCCACCTCCCAGCGGACTCAGGATCTGAACGCGATATTAGCTGGGTTTCTCTCGGAAGTGGATCCAAAAGCTTTCTACTAGACAACATTGAAACCTCTCTCGGAAGGTCGAACAGCCGATACCAAGTTCTTTATCTGGATGGCACAAAGAAAGAAATAGGTGCAGATGATATGCTATTCCTCATTAGCTTAAATCATTGATGTAAGGAAAAGAGAGCGACCTATCCAGACATACCTAGCCTAGGATATCATCATAAACAGGATCCAGTCTAGCAAGTGACGTCTTGTACAATCTGGGTAAACCAGTTTCCTCAAACGGAACCGAGCTCTGCACCATATCTGCAACAGCCTTACCAGACAAGAATGCCACGGGCATACCATGACCATGGAATCCAGCTGCGATAAACTGACCTGGTTTACCCGGGATACTGCCAACATGAGGCAACGAGTCTGCACTGTATCCCATGACTATGAATGACTGGTGGTTAGCAAAAAAAAAAAAAAAAAAAAAAAAAAAACTATCCCCTAAAGGAATTGCACATACCACCAGCCCAGATATGTTTGATCTCCGCCTTACTATCCTCCCAGCCAAGGAACGTGCGCTGCATATACCCATCAAGGTAATCCGCAGCAACCTTAATCAACTTCCCATCATCGGAATTATTATACCACTCCTCCCGATCATCATTATAAAGATGCGCCGCCCCACCGACAATGAGCGACCCGTCATTCCGAGAAATTTGATAAACGCACGCCCCCGGACCGGATCGAGTACAATAAGTACCAGGCAGCTCCTGGTGGGGTGCACCAGGTGCCGCAGCAATGTGGCTACAGACTCCCTTGCAGGGAATAATAGCCTTAGAATATTCCGGGGCCAAAGCGCTGGTGTATGCGTTCGTAGCGAGGATAATCTTGCGCGCGCTAATGACACCACGGCTGGTGGTTACCGGCCAAAATCCATCTGCGTTTGGAGTTTCTCCGATTGCAGATACCGGTGTATTGGTTTGCAAGTTCAGGCCGTGGGAAACGGCAACACGAATGAGATGGGCGACGAGTTTGTAAGGCCAGAGATGACCTGTCGGGAAACTGAAGCCTCCTTTGGCGTCTCGAACATATGCAATCTTAATGCAAATATCGTCAGAAAAATCTCGAAGATGGACATACTATCCACAAAGCTCATTTCAACTTACATCTCGGGTCTCGGCCTCAGATAGGTATTTAACATCATCCATGAAATCCAGTCCCTGCTCAACCAACGAATCGTACAAGGTTTTCACCTTCTTCAGTTGATTTTCATCGAGATACATGTCATAAGAGCGGGTGAAAGTGAGGTCACAATCGATGTTCTCTTTACGGACCAGATCCTCTATGATCTTCATGTGTGAGAGTTCAAACCGCACGATCTCTGATGCTGCTTCGATACCATAGCGCTTGGCGAACAAGGCCGTTGCATAATAGATATCTGGTCTCAAATGACCACCTAAGCAAAAAAAAAATGGAGTGAGCTGGAATTCTACCCCTATATTTTAGGTGATAGGTAAGCCTTACCATTGCGCCCGGTGGCACCAGAACACAGCTCCCGGGCCTCAACTAACACCACCCGGGGGGTTGGATTTTGCGGGTTCTCTGCAAGCAAGCGATAAGCGGCCGATGCTCCGACATAACCGCCGCCTATAATTAAGATATCAGTTTCCTCTGGCAGGTCTGGAGTCGTTTGATGGTTATCGAGAGGGTCTGATTGCGTGCGCCAGAATGGTTGGGTATACCCCGCCGTTGGGCGGGGGAAGGACTTCGCATCGGAGTTGGATGACATGATGATTAGTGGTCGAACAGTAGTTTCAAGGCCGATGATGCGATTTGAACTCCAAGAATATGAAAAAAGTAAATACAGAGGCAATGCGAAAAGCAAGAAAAACAGTAAGCATGGTATAGATAAGGCGTCATCGGAGTTGCTACGATGCAACCTATCGCAGGGGAGACCGAACTATGCGGGGCTAGGAAAATGGGGTTGATTGTACAACTTGGGTCTATATTCATGAAATTGATGATATTCCTAATCCTCTCCACTATTTTCATCATTGGGAACTTACTCTTTCCGAATTCGTTGAGCTGGGAGTATTCCCAGGCTACCGTTGTTGAGCTTCAAATGCCTCAATGACATCGGGGCAGCTTGATTGGGCCTTGGCCGATTGTCTAGCCAAATATTCAGACTCTGTCAATCGTGCTTTGACAAGCTGCTTCCGAGTTTTGGAATGTATAGCCGAATGTAAGCTTTTGGCCAAGCCCTGACCCGGATACGCTACTAAGCCCAAAGCACCTAGAGACGGTCAAAATTAGCATAATCCCGCTAGTCTCGTAGGGATAAAGTGCGTGACAAACCTGATGCAGCCTTTGTCCCCATGCCAATAGGCCCTTTCACGAATCCTTTGATTGCACCCTTAATGCCGTCTTTCTGGCCACCCTCGTAGGGCTGTCGGAAGATATCCGTGAGCCCATGTGAAAACCCATGCGTAAAGTTATCTGAAGCCGCAGCCACTCCAGACTTGAAGTCCCGGATGTTGTCGTAGTCTTTGACTTCCTCGCCATAAAGCCTAGGGACGGCTCTCAGGCCTTCATTGACTGCTCCAGGTATGTCTACCAGAACGCCCTTGTAGTAGTAGGCTATGATCCTCCCCACGCTTTTAGCAGATCCCCCCACTGCCTTTCCCGCAACTCTCCAGTCTTCGTCTATTCCGTTGGCTGTGGAAGTACGTGAGATACCTTCGGATGGACTTCGCTCGGATTTGGGATTCGTAGTCTCGATGACTACGAGCTCGGGCTCGCTTTGTTGACGGGCACGACTGAACTCTTTGTAGGGCCGAATGACGACGTCGCTTGATGCTGTGAGGATATCCTTGTACATGCCTAGTAAGGACGACGTGCCGCCTGTGATAGGATCCCATCGCCGAGTCTGGATGAAAATCTGTTTACTCCCGTATCTAGCTCAGCATTTTTGTTAGCATAGATATTTGCAGATAGAATGGTTGGGATGTATGATCTCACGCTTTGAGGTCCTTTATATCAATGCGAGAATTTTCAAGCAAGATCCCCGCTGCCATTTTGGACAAATTTAGAGGTGCTCTTGCGTTTTGTTTCAACTGCCACACAGCCGGCTCAGAATCGATAAACTGGCATTTCATGTTGTCGATCGGTAAGTTGCGATGGAAAGAAGCAACAGCTGCTGAAACTCCATCTTCCTCGCTCATTTCGCGAGCAAGGTTGCTAGCTGCTTCTAGGGTATCAGGATGCAAGCAAAAGCGGATGGCTTCAGCTAGATTATCTGCGTTCAAAGACTTGTGTGGAATGGGCATTGGTCCAATCCCGCGGGACGCGACCATATTTCCCCAAAATAGCTGACTGTGACATGTTAGCGGAGCAATTGGAAAGGTTTCCAGGGGATAACGTACTCTCCGAAGAATGGTACAATAAGAGAGGGTCTTCCAAATCGTAAACCACATGCTGTAGTCCCTGCTCCTCCATGGTGTACAACTGCAGCGACCTTCTGGAATAGCCATTCATGCGGACAATCTCCAAGATAAAAGATCTGATGGTCCGATTGGGCTTCGCCGAGATTACTCCAGCCACGGGATATGATTGCACGACCACCCCAGGATCTGACTGCATTGACGAGTGTGGCAGTCATGGCTAGGGGGTCCTCGATAACAATGCTTCCGAAACCGATATACACCGGCGGAGGCCCAGCGCGGAGAAATGCGTCAAGGTCTGGAGGTGGTGTAAAGTCCGGAGGAGAGCGGAAAAAGAAGCCACAGACATTGAGATGTGCCAGCCAGTCCGCTGGTTTAGGCATCAATGTAGGGGACCAGCAATATGTGAAGGGTATCTTCAGAGTCTCTGCCAAACGGGGACCTTCGGTGGCTGATATAGGTTCTAGGTCTATAGACTTTCTCCAATCATTAATAACATCGCCCAGGCTATTATGAGGTCAGCGTATTGGATTCTGGATCAGCAGAAATCCGGTTATTACCCTTGCCATGTCAGCCATTCGACAATCCCGTACGAAAGATAATTAGCCATTTTCGGCTCTGTGGTTGAATATTTTAAGTTTGCCAAGGGATGGGGAAATGATCTTGTGCTGGTCCAAGGCATGGTAAACATCATATGTAGAGGGATGCCAAGCGCCTGAGCGCAGTGAATATGGGCGAAGCTTGGAGGGTTCGCGATAATGGCATCGGCCACAAATGGTGTTTTGGTCACAAAGTCATCCTCAATACAAGACTGCCAGCATCCCTGAAGAATTTGGCTTACCATGACACGCTTGCGTTGAATATCACCCTCTTGGACGGACTTCATCTGTGGTATCAGTCCCGGATTCTTCACCATATATGCCATCAGCTCCGATGGATCTCCTCCAATAGAATAAAATTCTAGACCGGAGTCCCGCACGAAGCTTTCAAACACGCCATGTGTGGCTAGTCGTACGCGGTGCCCATGGCGCTGAAGCTCGTTGCCCAGTGCGACAAAAGGTTGGACGTCGCCTCGACTACCAACAACTTGAATTACAATATTGAGCTCGAGGCCACATTCGGCATCACCTGAAGGCTCTGGTTGTGGTTCAACATGCTCTTCCTTACGCAGAAATGGTATCAATTTTGACACTTCCCTGCCCACTTTGGAGTCTAGGTCGATCTCAATGCGACCATCAGCTTTAAAAAGTTAGCACGCGCTTAATGCCAAAGAATTATATAGGTAGAGTCGCTCCCACCTTGGACCTTCGCTCCATCCTGGGTCGACTGGTTGCGTTCAAGCGTAGAAGGTCGGCGCGGTGGTTCTTCCATCGCTGCAGCTCGATGACATCACACGCGGGGAGAACAGAGATATTTCCAATGTTGAATATTCGTTAAAACACTAGGTCAAATTGGATATTTCCAAGACTCTGTGAAACATTCAATGTTTTCAAAAAGAAAGAAGTAAATTTAAAGGATTGGTGATCCCAAAAACAACCGAAGACCATGGTAGCTCCGATGGTTCTGGGCCTGGGACTGGTGGATCCCCGACCGGGGTTGGGGCACGTGATCGTTGGCTTGAGCCAATCATAGGCCAGAGTTCGCTGACTCAGAAGCCATATGATGACATTCCTAGGGAGTCCTACCTGAGACGATGCCTACCAACAAATCTCAAGTACACCCCGGATTTCTCTCGTTAGCGGGTATATCAATATATTATTGTCGAAGGCAAAACCGTGTTCCATATTGCAAATATATGGGAGTATGGAGCACGGGTTAGTACACTAACAATTTATATTCATTGTTTGTAAAGTACAGAGTTGTGTTTGGGGGCTTCTCCCAAGTTATTCATCATTTTCACTTTTTTCAACTTTTTTGTTTGTGTTTTTCCAAACAAAAATCCCAAATGATAGATCCAGAAATACCCAAAAATTTGCCCTCTTCAAAAAATTAACACAAGCAGGGTCACTCGCGCCAAGGCAAGGTTGGTGGGGAATTACAAATTAAGAATGGAGAGCGAGGAAGTCGGGGTCATTGTTGAGAACATCCCACACTGACCGATCCAGAGTCAAATTCACATCAACAGCGTACGGAATATTGACACGAGCCAAAGAACGTCTATTCTGACGGCGAGGCACCTCCTCCTCGGTAGACAAGATCATCGCCAAACCATCGACCCGGTAACCTTCACTAAAAGCCGGGGACACTAGAGAAGGGGGAATACGTTTGCCATCGACGGTGGTGTCAAAGTCAACACCAACGTATATCTTCCCCTTAGTCCACTGGGTGGCAATGAGGCAACCATGTGGAAGTATCTTCTTCAACTTGGCGTGGCTTTTGTTGGGCTGTGCGGCAATCCATTCGAACTGTTGTTTGACTTCATTCATATCGACTGAGTGAATCGCATCATGAACAACCTGTGCAACCTGCCAGAGGGCGCCGTTTTCGAGCAATTCGTGGGAGGCGGAAGTGGAGGGGCAGTAGACGGCATTCGGAAAGTAGCGTGCAGGAAGCTTCAGACGGGTGGAGTCACGCATATCCATAGTTGTTCCAAAGTCGCGAAGTGAGTGTAGGACGTTGGGGTCTGGTGTGAGTCCCATGTCACGCAGAACCTGAATCCTGGCTTGGTAAATCCGTTGGTACAGATAGGCTGAGACGAGCTCGAATCTGGTAAACGAGATATGCTCCTTGGCGTTGGGGTCGGTCGCAGCAATCTTGAGTGGAATCAGGTCTTGACCATGAAAACGGAGAGGACAAGTGTATACAGAGGGAGGTTCTGAAACCTCAGGCATAACAATGGTAGTTTCGTCAAGATAAAAGTTCGGAGGGTCGAACGCAAGGGCTTTCTCCTTCTCGTTAGCCGATAGGCTTTGCGTTCCGCGGAAGTGTGAGAAAATCTCGGGGGGAGATACAAGTGTTGGCGGAGAAGAGTCGCGCAATTGTTTGTAGATCTCGGCGAGATCGCGCACGAGCTGCATAAACCCAGTGGCATCACAGACTTGGTGGTGAACACGAATGCCCAGTGCAACCCCTCCACAGCCGAAGCGCGTGTGTTGGATGGCGAAGATAGGATTGTGGGAGACAGATCCCATTGTCGAATGAAAGATTGGAAGAAGAGCATTACCAGAATCAGGCAGGTTGAAGACTAGGATACGGGCTGAGAGGGCAGAGACCGCGATGCTTGTGAGCCTCCTGGTGCATTTTGCCTCCCAAAGTTCAGCGCCAGTGCCCAGG